>NC_041393.1:199884177-200080346 GCF_002162155.2 Triticum dicoccoides | reverse complement strand
CAGAGGCAGCATCGATCGGCTTCAGTGAACAGCGGTAGCAAAGGAACCGCTCGATCGGGTTCAGTTAATAGCCATTGATCGATCGCTCGGGTCCGGTAAAGCGTAGCCTGCAGTGCAACCGCTCGGGTTCAGTTAGAGCCCAACGCCTCGCTCGGGTTCAGTTAGAGCCAACGCATCGCACACGCGCGTGTACGTGTACGAGAGAAACGCGCATTGCTCGGCCCCCGACCTCCCACCGTTACCGGGAACTTGCCGAAATTTTCCTCGCCCTTGCTTCTACCGCGGTTTTTTCCGTCATGGACGGCCCAAAGAATGTCATGCAGCTGCGTCTCAGGCCCGCCCAAGACGAAAAGCCCATTTTCTGTCATGATTTTTTGTCATAGAAGTAGGAGCCCACCACATCTATGATGATACCGGGTTTTGTCACAATTATCGTCATAGAAGTGTCATAAGTATGACAGGAAAAAAATTCGTTCGGCCCAAAATGTCACGGATGTGTCTTTTTTTTGTAGTGATAGCTCTACAACATTGCATGGCAAACAAAATTAGATTCTACTCCGAATGATTCTATAATATATGAGCACAGGGATGGCTGGGAAATGCAGGTACTCCTCCAGCACACCACCACATGTGGTCCTATCAAAATAACAGTCGACTTAAAATAAATAGGCCAGTCGATTTTTATGAACCGTCCAATCTATAAGGAATGCGCAGATGGCCTTCGTCTACCTCCCGCCAGTCACTGTTGATGAAGTTTCTGGAACCGCCAGCGACCACCGGGCCAGACCCCTACCTCCGCCGCCTCGCCCTCTCGTCGACTCACACCACCGTCGTGCTTGGCAGCGCCCCCCGGCCATCCCTTTAATCCCGGTCGACCTCCAGATCAGGCGCCAGCAGCTCGTAGGCCCCACACACCCCTAATATAAACTACAAGGCGCTACTTCCCCAGCATAATAGGCGGACTAACACCTGTTACGCTGGGGAATACTTCCTTTAATTGGGAATCAACTGACCAGGAATTGAAATCCAGGGGGCGACGAACCTCTAGCTAAGGTGAAATAGTATATGAGGAGAAACCTTGTGCATCACGAGTTACTAGGAATATCTAGTATCAGGAAGAAGTGGTCAACTAGTGTCTTCTGTGGGATGAATACCGTGCAAGCAGACACATAAGATTTGCACGAATAAGGGAAGAGGAGTACCATTTTCGGTTGCCAGTGATGTGTCCTCCAGATGTCACGATGATTTTCTTGTTTTTACCGGGGGAACCGATGTTTTGAAGGAGGGTGGAGCCTTGGACGAACCCATGGCCAAATTGTTGATTGTGTTGTGATGGCTGTCTATCGGCTGAGGAGAAGCAGATCGGAGGCGACGAAGGATGGCATAGCGGGAACAGCTTCAGTGTGGTGGACGGTGGTGAAGTTGGAGCGGAAGCAGTGAGACACATGACGGCGTGGTTGAACTGGCTCGGGTACAGTGCATGTCGGTGTCTTGGAGGCAGCTTGGCCTCGGCTTCAACTACTAGCCATGGAGGGCGTTGCGGTTGCAGTGGACGACGACGTCGGGGTATCGGCTCCAGCGTGATGGAGGAGGGCGGCAGTTGATGGGTGGGATGGGATGGCGGATGGAGGACCCTGGGGTTTCGCGGCTAGTGGAGAGGTAGTTTTGGCGCCCATGGAGTATGAATGGGGAACCGAAGGGGGGGCAGGGGGAGCTAAGGGAAAACCATGTTTCGGTCTAGGACGTGCTTGTTTTGGGGTTTTTTGAACAGATGGGATGCGCTTGTTTGAAATTTGGGGAAAGTACAAACTTTGCCCCCCCTCTTAAATTTCGGACCCACTACGGGTCGGGAGTAGGATGGTAATCCCAGGTGTCCCAAATAGGGGCGGCAGCGATTTCGGCCGCGCGCATGTGTGCTTAGGCGACCATTGCGTATGAATGTTTTTCGGAGGCGGTTGTGTGGCGTCTAGGTGAAGCTACAAACCTACCCCAGTTTAGACCTTTGGACGTCGAGACGGTAGGTTTCACGGGTCGGAGTTAGAAAATTAATTTCCTTCTACCAAACATTGGTCTCACACGGTTTCAGGCGAGTAGAGGTTCCTTTGGCACTTCGTTTGAAATTTTGAAACAGAAGCATTCACGTTTAGAGTACTCCCTCCATTTTTATTTACTCTGCATATTAGAGTTGACTGAAGTCAAATTTCACAAAGTTTGACCAAGTTTATAAAAACGAGTATAAACATTTATCATAACAAATCTATATGATGTGAAAGTAAATTCAATAATAAATCTAATTTTATTGATTTGTTATTGCTTATGTTAATATTTTTTATAAACTTGGTCAAAGTTTATAAAGCTTGACTTTTACCAAAGCTAATACACAGACTAAATAAAAACGAAGGGAGTACTCTTGAACTTTGAGGATTGACCTAAATAGGCAACGTTAAATTTGACCTTGTATGATTGAAAATCTCATTAAATTATGCGCTTGTTTTTGAAATTTTGACACTTGAAAATCCTATAACTACGGTTATTTTGGAATGGAGGAGGTAAATTTGAATCTATTTTTGTACACGACTATATATGCTATTATGTACAAAAGCAGAGCAAAGATTGGTGCCCCCATAATTTAGGTATGATTTACAAATGCCATGATATCGAATTCAAATAATTGAATGGACTACTTGTTGAATTTGAATTTTTTAAACCACCTTAAGTTGAATTCAAATGTATGCTAGTTCATAGCTAGCTATTTATAATGTTCATTGTGTAACTTTTGTATGTATAATGTGCTTTACACACACACCATGAACTATACTCACGTTTATATTCGATTGCTAAAGTTATGCATTGTCTGGAGTTCAAACTACTAACTCTATGGATCAATTATGTTGAATAATAACATAGACATGCTCAAATTCGATAGAATATAGATGTCTGATTGACCAATGACCGTTCCTTACGCGAATTGCAAATATCATGATCCCATCCTAATATTTGGATACAATTTATATTTTTAATCAATGTGTACATCAGTCTTTTACGTGTAGTTTCACTCTCCATAGGCCCCTCCTCACACACACGCTGAGTTTCTCTCACACACATACGCGCACATGGTGTATATCCATCGATGGTCTCTCACACACTCTCTCCCGAGGTGTATTTCTCGCACGCATGCTCTTGATATAACCCTCCCTCACTCTCGTAACAATTTACGACTCTTTTCACTATCCTTTATCACAAGCACTCTTCCTATCACAAGCATACACAAGCACAATCCCCATCGACCCTTTCTATATACATAGACCTGCCTACCTGTCTCCCGCTCATACATTATCTTTAGGCATGTCTCACACGCATTGTCTCCACCTCTCTTCCTAATTGAGGAGTATGATTCTAGTAGAGCACTCTTTAGGATGCCCCTTCAAGTTAGGTTGGATGAATAGTAATATTAGAGATAAGTGGTTACCTTAGTTCGAGGACCTAGGGTTACAAATCCTAGCCGGCTTTGTCAGTGGACACAGAGTCCTTCACGACTCTGCTATCTTTGTCTTGTATGACTAGTCCTCCATGGGTCTCCCTAAATGTGTCATGGGACGACCAATGTGGAGCAGGATGGAACCGAGCCAAGGGCCTCACCTCGGCCCAACGGACCTCACGCGGTGACACACCCTAAGCCCCCAGGCCTCGTTATCTTCTCACACCCACACATACCAACACAGACACCACACAAAATATTTTCTCCCTGTGCCTCTATCCCCTCCCCCCTTGCATATACACACTCGAGGGCATCTCTCTCTCCGTCACATCCTATTAGTCTCTGTCTCTGTCTAGACCTCTCATTTCTCGTGCTATATCTCCCACGCCCCCCCCCCTCCTCCCTCGTGCCGCCGGCCCCTCTATCCATTCCTCTCTTGAATACGTAATACATACACATACATCTCTAGGCCCTACCAAATACATCAACTACACATTCACACAGGTTACATCACGTACCCCATTGATCTAAAAAGCCCTCTCTTCACGTCTATTTCGCATACAACATTCCTTTTGAATAAAACCACACAAAGTGTGGCCAAAAAATTATTTTAGAATTTCTACATATGTACAACATTACAAAGTAATATGGAGGAGTATGAATGTTAATTTTCATTGCATGGTGCCCCCAATGATATTTATTCCGCACTGTGAATTTTTATACTTTTATACTATATATAAAGTTATTCATAATAAAGAGAAACGAAGAGCATCTCTCTCTCCATCGCATACACCCCTCTACGCCCCTTTCATGTACGCACACAAACTATCTCCAGGTCCTCTAAAAGTACGCCCCGAGCACATTCACACATGTTTCATCTTTCTCTCGCAATATATACAATGATGATCATTGTATTTGAAGAGAAAGCATGATATGTACATTGGACTTCATAATCCACTCATTACAGTCACCATTTATGTTTTCTGGTTATTATACAGTCATGGGCTCACCGTATAGCTTTGTATTTGTTGAAGACACGACTAGTTGACCAGTTAAACGCTCAACATGGCACCTCTAGTGTTGCATCACATTAGCTCACTACCATTGGGCCCACCTGCCGGCGTGTATAAGAATGAAAACAAATGATAAAAAAATATTGGACGGTCGTTCGAAGTCATGATCGCGGGCACAGCGGACAAGGTGGCCTTGTATTGGTATGTTGAGCCGTCTGTTTTAACACACAGGAGTTGGTGTGGTGATTAGACACACATGCACACATGCACACGAACTGCATGCACGCAACACTCACACAAACACACACAGCCACGCACGCACATAACGCTCACACGTACACACACAGCCACACACGCACGCAACACTCACACACACACACACATGCATGCATGCACACACCACATGAACAACACACTCTCATGCTCAAGTGCTCAACCTACACGTGCATGCGCACACATCAGGCACTGACAGACACATACACAACCAGGTGGTTCCCGCGCACGGGTTGGAGTCTTGTCGCGCCGGCGCAAATTTGTGTTTATCTGACCTTTTCCCAATGCGAACTGATAGGTGGGACCCACAAGGAACAAGGACGATTTAACTAGTCAACATAGTGCCACATAGATTATTTGGCCGGTCAACAGAGTGCAATCCGATGCTGAACGGTGAGCAAGTGACTGTATAATCACCGCAAAACATATATAGTGATCGTAATGAGCGTATTCTGAAGTCCGGTGATTGTATTACGCGTTTCGCTTGAATACACTGACCGCCCTTGTATTTCTCGCTCTCCCAATGGAGTCGAGTAGGCCAACGTGCCAGTGCCTAAATAGGCGCACGCCACCCCGTTATTGTTGTACTGGTTTCGTAAGAGCGAACAAGCATTCACGTCTACTGTATAAACTGTAGATATGAGTTACAAATGCTATGAAGATGAATACAAATATTTAAATCCACTTTATGCCCAATTTCTCTCTGTAGGCCCTCCAAAAGTACATCTCTACACGTTCTTGCATGTTACATCTAACAACCATGCAATACAGCACTACTACTACACTCTAACACAATAGATCATGTGTGTTTTTAGTTTTACTAGATCTCATATTGTTACTTAATTATTCAGTTTGCATACATTAAAATTGCCTTTGAAATGTATGGCTAGTATCATCTACCACACGGGAAAAATCCGGCCCTTGCCTGTTTAATCTGGTTTCATCGATGGATCGTGCGAAATAGCAAAACTATAGTAGTACTACAGCACAAGTAATAGTTCACTGGGCCGCTGTGTCATGTACTCCTCCGTCGTAAGAGTGGAGTGCTCGCTTTCATAAATGTTCTAGTCCCTTTCACCGACATGTGGGATGTCAAGCAACCGGGTTCACGTGCCATACCAATATAACAGTGCAGAGAAGCAAGGGTGAAGCACCCCAGTCATGGCACCGGCGTAGTAATGAGCAATGAGGCGTCAAATCACAAAGCCCCACCTTTCCGGCAGTTAAGTTGGATGGACAAAGTAATCTCTACTTATACTCCTATAAAAGACTCAGTTGGTGATGATGATGTGTCTGCCATCCACCATTTCTGACCATTAGATCTGCATCTAACGGTTGTGATGTAAGTTGTGGCCTTTTTGCAACAATTCCCACTTCTCTGCTCTAGTTTACACAAAACCCCTTAGTATCTTGAAACCAACCACATTCCTCCCTTACCTCATCAAAACAGCCCAAAGAATATATTTGGAGTGAAATATAAGATATTTTTAGTGATATGTATATCAAAACTAAATTGTTTTCTTTCAAATTTGTGAATATGTATTATTCTACTTTGGATCTGTTGCAACGGACGGACTCATTTCTATAGTGATATTTCTCTTGCATCGTCACAACGAACATCTGTTGTACTTGTCCGGGCCGGATGCTCGCAACGCGATGACTGAGTTCGAATTCTGTCCAAAAGTTTATTTTTTTATATTTTTTAATATATACCTCTTTTGCTACTATATTGACAGTGGGACCCACAAAGTACTTAGAATACAAGATTAAGGATGGATTTGTTTCTTTTTAACTTTCTGTATGAATCTGTAGCCAGCCTGCAAGTCATGTACATACTGTACTGACAGTGGAACCCATAGAGTACTTAAAATACAAGATTTCTCGGTTTGCATGCGGGTTTAACAGGGGCGTTTGTGTTGGGGAACATAGCAATAATCAAAAATTTCTACGTATCACCAAGATCAATCTAGGAGATTCTAGCAACAAAAGAGAGAGAGAGAGAGAGAGAGAGGATGTGCATCTTCATACCTTTGAAGATCGCTAAGCGGAAGCATTACTAGAACACGGATGAGGGAGTCGTACTCGCGGCGATTCAAATCGCAGAAGATTCGATCCAACGCTGGACTGACGGCGCCTCCGTGTTCAACACACGTACATCCCGGGGACACCTCCTCCTTCTTGATCCAGCAAGGGGAGAGGAGAAGTTGAGGGAGAGCTCCAACAACACGACGGCGTGGTGGTGGAGCTTGCAGTTCTTCGGCAGGGCTTCGCCAAGCACTACTATGGAGGAGGAGGTGTTGGGGAGGGAGAGGGCTACGCCAGGGTAAGGGTGCGGCAGCCCTCTCACCTCCCCTCTATTTATACGGGCAAGGGAGAGGGGGGACGGCCCCCTCCAGATGGATCTAGAGGGGGGCGGTGGCCAAGGGGGGAGGCTTTCCCCCCAAGCGAAGGGGGTGCCCCCTTTAGGGTCCCCCCCAACCCTAGGTGCATGGGCACTAGGGGGGTTTGGCGCCCAGCCCACCTGGGGCTGGTTCCCCTCCATATTCAACCCATAGGGCCCTCCGGGGCAGGTGGACCCTCCCGATGGACCCCCCGAAACCCTTTCGGTGGTCCCGGTACAATACCGATAAACCCACGAACACTTCCGGCGACTGAATAACGACTTCCCATATATAAATCTTTATCTCTGGACTATTCCGGAACTCCCCGTGACATCTAGGATCTTATCCGGGACTCCTAAAAACATTCGGTAACCACATACTAATTCCCATAACAACTCTATCGTCACCGAACCTTAAGTGTGTAGACCCTACGGGTTCGGGGATCATGCAGACATGACCAAGACAACTCTCCGGCCAATAACCAATAGCGGGATCTGGATACCCATGTTGGCTCCCACATGTTCCATGACGATCTCATCGGATGAACCACAATGTTGGGGATTCAATCAATCCCGTATACAATTCCCTTTGTCAATCGGTATGTTACTTGCCCGAGATTCGATTGTCGGTATCCCAATACCTCGTTCAATCTCGTTACTGGCAAGTCTCTTTACTCGTTCCGTAATGCATGATCCTATGACTAACTCCTTAGTCACATTGAGCTTATTATGATGATGCATTACCGAGTGGGCCCAGAGATACCTCTCCGTCATACGGAGTGACAAATCCCAGTCTCGATTCGTGCCAACCCAACAGACACTTTCGGAGATACCTGTAGTGTACCTTTATAGTCACCCAGTTACGTTGTGACATTTGGTACACCCAAAGCATTCCTACGGTATCCGGGAGTTGCAAAATCTCATGGTCTACGGAAATGATACTTGGCATTACAAAAGCTCTTAGCAAACGAACTACACGATCTTGTGCTATGCTTAGGATTGGGTCTTGTCCATCACATCATTCTCCTAATGATGTGATCCCGTTATCAATGACATCTAATGTCCATGGTCAGGAAACCATAACCATCTATTGATCAACGAGCTTGTCAACTAGAGGCTCACTAGGGACATGTTGTGGTCTATGTACTCACACATGTATTACGATTTCCGGTCAATACAATTATAGCACGAATAATAGACAATTATCATGAACAACGAAATATAATAATAACCATTTTATTATTGCCTCTAGGGCATATTTCCAATAGTCTCCCACTTGGACTAGAGTCAATAATCTAGTTACGTTGTGATGAATCGAACACCCATAGAGTTCTGGTGTTGATCATGTTTTGCTCGGGGAAGAGGTTTAGTCAACGGATCTGCGACATTCAGGTCCGTATGCACTTTACAAATATCTATGTCCATCTTGAAGATTTTCACGAATGGAGTTGAAGAGACGCTTGATATGCCTGGTTTTCTTGTGAAACCTGGGCTCCTTGGCAAGGGCAATAGCTCGAGTGTTGTCATAGAAGAGAGTCATCGGGCCCGAGGCATTGGGAATAACTCCTAGGTCGGCAATGACCTCCTTCATCCAGATTGCTTCATGTGCTGCCTCCGAGGCTGCGATGTACTCCACTTCACATGTAGATCCCGCCACGACGCTCTGCTTGCAACTGCACCAGCTGACTACCCCACCATTCAAAATATACACGTATCCAGTTTGTGACTTGGAGTCATCCAGATCTGTGTCGAAGCTAGCATCGACGTAACCCTTTACGACGAGCTCTTCGTCACCTCCATAAACGAGAAACATATCCTTAGTCCTTTTCATGTACTTCAGGATATTCTTGACCGATGTCCAGTGTTCCATGTGGGATTACTTTGGTACCTCCCTACCAAACTTACGGCAAGGTTTACATCTCAGGTCTGGTACACAGCATGGCATACATAATAGACCCTATGGCTGAGGCATAGGGGATGACACTTATCTTTTCTCTCTCTTCTACCAAGGTCGGGCATTGAGCCGTGCTCAATTTCACACCTTGCAAAACAGGCAAGAACCCCTTCTTGGACTGATCCATATTGAACTTCTTCAATATCTTATCAAGGTATGTGCTTTGTGAAAGACCGATGAGGCGTCTCGATCTATCTCTATAGATCTTGATGCCTAATATGTAAGAAGCTTCTCCAAGGTCCTTCATTGAAAAACACTTGTTCAAGTAGGCCTTTATGCTTTCCAAAAGTTCTATATCATTTCCCATCAATAGTATGTCATCCACATATAATATGAGAAATGCTACAGAGCTCCCACTCACTTTCTTGTAAACACAGGCTTCTCCATAAGTCTGCATAAACCCAAATGCTTTGATCATTTCATTAAAGCGAATGTTCCAACTCCGAGATGCTTGCACCAGCCCATAGATGGAGCGCTGGAGCTTGCACACCTTGTTAGCATTCTTAGGATCGACAAAACCTTCCGGCTGCATCATATACAATTCTTCCTTAAGGAAACCGTTAAGGAATGTCGTTTTGACGTCCATTTGCCATGTCTCATAATCATAGAATGCGGCAAGTGCTAACATGATTCGTATGGACTTTAGCTTCGCTACGGGTGAGAAGGTCTCATCGTAGTCAACCCCTTGAACTTATCGATAACCCTTAGCGACAAGCCGAGCTTTATAGATGGTGACATTACCATCCGCGGCCGTCTTCTTCTTAAAGATCCATTTATTTTCTATGGCTCGCCGATCATCGGGCAAGTCTGTCAAAGTCCATACTTTGTTTTCATACATGGATCCTATCTCGAATTTCATGGCTTCAAGCCTTTTGTTGGAATCTGGGCCCGCCATCGCTTCTTCATAGTTCGAAGGTTCACCTTTGTCTAACAACATGATTTCCAGGACAGGTTTGCCATACCATTCTAGTGTGGAACGTGTCCTTGTGGACCTACGAAGTTCAGTAGCAACTTGATCCGAAGTTCCTTGATCATCATCATTAACTTCCTCTCTAGTCGGTGCAGGCACCATAGAAACATCTTCCTGAGCTACACTACTTTCCGGTTCAAGAGGCAGTACTTCATCAAGTTCTACTTTCCTCCCATTTACTTCTTTCGAGAGAAACTCATTCTCCGGAAAGGATCCGTTCTTGCCAACAAAGATCTTGCCTTCGGATCTAAGGTAGAATGTACGCCCAATGGTTTCCTTAGGGTGTCCTATGAAGACGCATTTTTCCGACTTGGGTTCAAGCTTTTTAGGTTGAAGTTTCTTGACATAAGCATCGCATCCCCAAACTTATAGAAATGACAGCTTAGGTTTCTTCCCAAACCATAATTCATACGGTGTCGTCTCAACGGATTTAGACGGTGCCCTATTTAAAGTGAATGTGGCTGTCTCTAAAGCATTACCCCAAAATGATAGCAGTAAATCGGTTAGAGACATCATAGATCGCACCCAAATCCAATATAGTGTGATTACGACGTTCGAACACACCATTACGCTGAGGTGTTCCAGGCAGCGTGAGTTGTGAAACAATTATACATTTGCTTAAGTGCGTACCAAACTCATGACTTAAATATTCTCCTCCACGATCTGATTGTAAGAACTTTATTTTCCTGTCACGTTGATTCTCCGCCTCACTCTGAAATTCCTTGAACTTTTCAAAGGTCTCAGACTTGTGTTTCATTAAGTAGACATACCCATATCTACTTAAGTCATCAGTGAGGGTGAGAACATAACGATAGCCACCGCAAGATTCAACGCTCATTGGACCGTACACAACAGTATGTATTATTTCCAACAAGTTGGTTGCTCACTCCATTGTTCCGGAGAACGGAGTCTTGGTCATCTTGCCCATGAGGCATGGTTCGCACATGTCAAATGATTCATAATCAAGAGACTCCAAAAGTCCATCTGCATGGAGTTTCTTCATGTGTTTGACACCAATGTGACCAAGGCGGCAGTGCCACAAGTATGTGGGACTATCGTTATTAACCTTACATATTTTGGTATTCACACTATGAATATGTGTAACATCACGTTCGAGATTCAATAAGAATAAACCATTGACCAGCGAGACATGACCATAAAACATATCTCTCATATAAATAGAACAACCATTATTCTCGGATTTAAATGAGTAACCATCTCGCATTAAACGAGATCCAGATACAACGTTCATGCTCAAAGCTGGCACTAAATAACAATTATTGAGGTTTAAAACTAATCCCGTAGGTAAAATGTAGAGGTAGCGTGCCGACGGCGATCACATTGACCTTGGAACCATTCCCGACGTGCATCGTCACCTCATCCTTTGCCAGTCTCCGCTTATTCCGCAGCCCCTGTTTTGAGTTACAAATATGAGAAACCGCACTGGTATCAAATACCCAGGAGCTACTACGAGCACTGGTAAGGTACACATTAATAACATGTATATCACATATACCTTTGGTGTTGCCGGCCTTCTTATCCGCTAAGTACTTGGGGCAGTTCCGCTTCCAGTGACTATTTCCCTTACAATAAATGCATTGTGTCTCTGGCTTGGGTCCATTGTTTGGCTTCTTCCTAGCAACTGATTTACCGGGCGCGGAAACTCCCTTGCCGTCCTTCTTGAAGTTCTTTTTACCCTTGCCTTTCTTGAAACTAGTGGTCTTATTCACCATCAACACTTGATGTTCCTTTTTTATTTCCACCTCCGCCGATTTCAGCATTGAATATAACTCAGGAATGGACTTCTCCATCCCCTGCATATTGTAGTTCATCACAAAGCTCTTGTAGCTAGGTGGGAGCGACTGGAGGATCATGTCAATGACCGAGTCATCTGGGAGATTAACTCTCAATTGAGACAAATGGTTGTGTAACTCGGACATAGTGAGTATATGCTCACTGACAGAACTGTTTTCCTCCATCTTACAACTGTAGAACTTGTCAGAGACTTCATATCTCTCGACCCGGGCATGAGCTTGGAAAACCATTTTCAGCTCTTGGAACATCTCATATGCTCCGTGCTGCTCAAAACGCTTTTGGAGCCCCAGTTCTAAGCTGTAAAGCATGCCGCACTGAACCAGGGAGTAATCATCACTACGCAACTACCAGGCGTTCATACATCTTGAGTTTCTGGGAAAATGGGTGCTTCACCTAGAGGTGCTTCTAGGACATATGCTTTGTTGGCAGCTATGAGGATGATCCTCAAGTTCCGGACCCAGTCCGTATAGTTGCTACCATCGTCTATCAGCTTGGTTTTCTCTAGGAACGCGTTGAATTTGAGGGCAACATTAGCGTGGGCCATTTGATCTACAAGACATATTGCAAAGATATTTTAGACTA
Organism: Triticum dicoccoides; assembly: GCF_002162155.2. NCBI lineage: Eukaryota > Viridiplantae > Streptophyta > Magnoliopsida > Poales > Poaceae > Triticum > Triticum dicoccoides. The sequence continues at coordinate 200,067,881 of NC_041393.1, read as the reverse complement.
TGTTCATGATAATTAAGTTCATCTAATCAAATTATTTAATGAACTCACACTCAGATAGACATCCCTCTAGTCATCTAAGTGATACATGATCCGAGTTAACTAGGCCATGTTTGATCATCACGTGAGACGGACTAGTCATCATCGGTGAACTTCTTCATGTTGATCATATATACTATACGACTCATGTTCAACCTTTCGGTCTCTTGTGTTCCGAGGCCATGTCTGTACATGCTAGGCTCGTCAAGTCAACCTAAGTGTTTTGCATGTGTAAATCTGGCTTACACCCGTTGTATGCGAATGTTAGAATCTATCACACCCGATCATCAAGTGGTGCTTCGAAACAATGAACTTTCGCAACGGTGCACAGTTAGGGGGAACACTTTCTTGAAATTTTAGTGAGGGGTCATCTTATTTATGCTACCGTCGTTCTAAGCAAATAAGATGTAGACATGACAAACATCATTTGCAAATCATAAAGTGACATGATATGGCCAATATCATCTTGCGCCTTGTATCTCCATCTTTGAGGCACGGCATGATCACCTTCGTCACCGGCATGACACCATGATCTCCATCATCGTGTCTTCATGAAGTTGTCCCGCCAACTATTACTTCTACTACTATGGCTAACGGTTAGCAATAAAGTAAAGTAATTACATGGCGTCATTCAATGACTTGCAGGTCATACAATAAATTAAGACAACTCCTATGGCTCCTGTCGGTTGTCATACTCATCGACATGCAAGTCGTGATTCCTATTACAATAACATGATCAATCTCATACATCACATATATCGTTCATCACATTCTTTTGGCCATATCACATCACATAGCATACCCTGCAAAAACAAGTTAGACGTCCTCTAATTGTTGTTGCATGTTTTACATGGCTGCTGTGGGTTTCTAGCAAGAATGTTTCTTACCTACGCAAAAGACATAATGGTGATATGCCAATTGCTATTTACCCTTCATAAGGACCCTTTTCATCGAATCCAATCCAACAAAAGTGGGAGAGACAGACACCTGCTAGCCACCTTATGCAACAAGTGCATGTCAGACGGTGGAACTTGTCTCGCGTAACCGTACGTGTAAGGTCGGTTCGGACCGCTTCATCCCACAATGCCTCCAAATCAAGATAAGACTAGTAAAGGTAAGCACATTGAACAAACCAACGCCCACAACTACTTGTGTTCTACTCGTGCATAGAATCTATGCATATACCTAGCTCATGATGCCACAGTTGGGGAACGTAGAAAGAATTCAAAATTTTCTATGTATCACCAAGATCAATCTAGGAGATTCTAGCAACAAGAGAGAGAGAGGATATGCATCTTCATACCTTTGAAGATCGCTAAGCGGAAGCGTTACTAGAACGTAGATGAGGGAGTCATACTCGCGGCGATTCAAATCGCAGAAGATCCGATCCAACGCCAAACGGATGGCGCCTCCGCGTTCAACACACGTATAGCCCAGGGACATCTCCTCCTTCTTGATCCAGCAAGGGGAGAGGAGAAGTTGAGGGTGAGCTCCGGCAGCATGACGGCGTGGTGGTGGAGCTTGCAGTTCTCCGGCAGGGCTTCGCCAAGCACTACTATGGAGGAGGAGGTGTTGGGGAGGGAGAGGGCTGCGCCAGGGGAAGGGTGTGGCAGCCCTCTCACCTCCCCTCTATTTATAGGGGCAAGGGAGAGGGGGGAGGGCCCCTCGGCGGCCAAGGGGGGAGGCTTGCCCCCCAAGCCAAGGGGGGCGCACCCTTTAGGGCTCCCCCCCCCCCAACCCTAGGCGCATGGGCCCTAGGGGGGTTTGGCACCCAACCCACCTGGGGCTAGTTCCCCTCCATATTCAGCCCATAGGGCCCTCCGGGGTCGGTGGACCCTCCCGGTGGACCCCTGAAACCCTTTCGGTGGTCCCGGTACAATACCGATAAACCCCCCGAACACTTCCGGCGACTGAATAACGACTTCCCATATATAAATATTTATCTTTAGACCATTGCAGAACTCCTCGTGACGTCCGTGTTCTTATCTGGGACTCCGAACAACATTCGGTAACGACATACTAATTCCCATAACAACTCTAGCGTCACCGAACCTTAAGTGTGTAGGCCCTACAGGTTCGGGGATCATGCAGACATGACCGAGACAGCTCTCCGGCCAATAACCAACAGCGGGATCTGGATACCCATGTTGGCTCCCACATGTTCCACGATGATCTCATCGGATGAACCATGATGTCGGGGATTCAATCAATCCCGTATACAATTCCCTTTGTCAATCAGTATGTTACTTGCCCAAGATTCGATCGTCGGTATCCCAATACCATGTTCAATCTCGTTGCCGGCAAGTCTCTTTACTCGTTCCGTAATGCATGATCCTGTGACTAACTCCTTAGTCACATTGAGCTCATTATGATGATGCATTACCGAGTGGGCCCAGAGATACCTCTCCGTCATACGGAGTGACAAATCCTAGTCTCGATTCGTGCCAACCCAACTGACACTTTCGGAGATACCTGTAGTGTACCTTTATAGTCACCCAATTACGTTGTGATGTTTGGTACACCCAAAGCATTCCTACGGTATCTGGGAGTTGCACAATCTCATGGTCTAAGGAAATGATACTTGACATTATAAAAGCTCATAGCAAACAAACTACACGATCTTGTGCTATGCTTAGGATTGGGTCTTGTCCATCACATCATTCTCCTAATGATGTGATCCCGTTATGAATGACATCTAATGTCCATGGTCAGGAAACCATAACCATCTATTGATCAACAAGCTAGTCAACTAGAGGCTCACTAGGGACATGTTGTGGTCTATGTATTCACACATGTATTACGGTTTCCGGTCAATACAATTATAGCATGGACAATACACAATTATCATGAATAAGGAAATATAATAATAACAATCTTATTATTGCCTCTAGGGCATATTTCCAACAGTTTGATGGAGGCAAGGAGCTGTGTTTAGCCGGGCGTGCAGCGGGCGGCGCAGTACTATTCGATTTGTGAGCGGGCAATGCAGTTCCCGGTACGGGTTTAATGCAGACGAGGGAGAGGGTAGCAGTTCCCGGAATATTGAATGGCCAATGGTGCATCCTCCTTCAATTAGCATCGTGAATGCATGACGGAAGTAATGGGAGGAGGATAGGGAAAAGAGGCACCACGATTTGAATGCAACGCAGTTTGCACTCATATAAAGGTGCCCCTCCTTCTAATGCATTTACCACATCGTACACACCTAAGCACCTACACTAAGCACAAAAGTTCTCACTCCAGACCCATGGTGGCGATGCGCGCGAGCGGCCAGCAGCTGTGCCAGATGGTCCACGATGTCGGACTGCAGCATGGCGCCGAGGATCGTCTCCAGACGGTGTTGGTGACCGGCTGGTGGATGGTCAGCATCGACGCCAGCTACGACTCTCAGTTGGACCAGATGATCATTGCCACCATCAAAAAGTTCACCATCGTCAAGAAGCTCGTAGACGACATTGCTGTACTCCTCCAACCCGCGTGCCCAGTCTCCTAATTGCCTGCCACCCTAATTGGCCTCTGAAAGTGCAACTAACCCCCGGGTGGTTTTGGTAATTCTTAACAACATATAGTTCATTGAACTAATGCTCTTTCAAGATGATCATTTCAGAAAATTCAATGATTGGCATGGCATATACTAGAGATGTGGACCCCTCAAAATGGTAAGGACACATATTGGCAACAAGCTCAAGACTCTATATTTTTCATTTAAGTGATCCAAGATCACATTGAGTCAATAGGAAAGCCAATACTATTAAAAGGGGATGAGGTGTTGTTTAATGGCTTACTTGCTCAAAATGCTTAGTGATATGCTCCAAAACCCTCAACCACTTTCTCATTTCCACATATGTCCTAAACCTAAAAGTCAAACTCGGCCCCACCGATTTGATCTATCCGGCGCCACCGAGTTTCATTTGGCATAGCCACTGCCACAAACCCTAGTCACTTCGGTTTCACCGATAGGGATCTCGGTCTCACCGAGATGGGATTGCATACTCACTATTTCCTTTTTGTAACATTTCAATCCCTCTGAGATGAGCGAATCGGTCCCACCGAGTCTGCAATGCAAATTCATTGTTTCCCCTTCATAACACTTTGGTCCCACCGATGTGAGCGAATTGGTCCCACCGAGTTTGCCTGACCAACTCTCTATGTGCCTTTTGCTGAAATCGGTCCCACTGAGTTTATGTGATCGGTCACACCGATATTACGTTATGCCCTAACCCTAGCATATCGGTCCCACTGAGTTGACTGTGTCGGTCCCACAGAAAAGCCTAAGGTTCATATTTTAACCTAAATCGGTCTGACCGAGTTTTACCATTCAGTCTCACCGAGTTTGGGAATCTGTGTGTAACGGTTAGATTTTGTGTGGAGGCTATATATACCCCTCCACACACTCTTCATTCGTGGAGTGAGCCATCAAAACATGCCTACACTTCCAGCATTCATTTTTTGAGAGAGAACCACCTACTCATGTGTTGAGACCAAGATATTCCAATCCAACCACAAGAATCTTGATCTCTAGCCTTCCCCAAGTTGCTTTCCACTCAAATCATCTTTCCACCATAGCCAAATCTGTGAGAGAGAGAGTTGAGTGTTGGGGAGACTATCATTTGAAGCACAAGAGCAAGGAGTTCATCATCAACACACCATCCATTACCTTTTGGAGAGTGGTGTATCCTAGATTGGTTAGGTGTCACTTGGGAGCCTCCGTCAAGATTGTGGAGTTGAACCAAGGAGTTTGTAAGGGCAAGGAGATCGCCTACTTTGTGAATATCTACCCGAGTGAGGCAAGTCCTTCGTGGCTGATGGCCATGGTGGGATAGACAAGGCTGCTTCTTCGTGGACCCTTCATAGGTGGAGCCCTCCGTGGACTCGCGCAACAGTTACCCTTCGTGGGTTGAAGTCTCCATCAACGTGGATGTACAATAGCACCACCTATCGGACCCACATCAAAAATCTACGTGTCAACATTGTGTTTGCTCCCTCCAAACTCCTCCCATTTACTTTCTTGCAAGTTACATGCTTTACTTTCCGCTGCTCATATACTCTTTGCATGCTTGCTTGAATTGTGTTAAGATTGCTTGACTTGTGCTAAGTTGCTAAAAATCTGCCAAGAACTAAAATTGGGAAAAGGTTAAGTTTTTATTTGGTCAAGTAGTCCAATCACCCCCCCCCCTCTAGACATACTTTCGATCCTACAAGTGGTATCAGAGCTTTGGTCTCCATTTGCCTTGATTTCCATAGCTTTTGTGATCATAGCCTTGCTTTCAAAACCTAGGAGAGTATGGCGTCTAGCAAGGGAAATTACCACCGTAGAGGTCCTTACTTTGATGGTACTAATTTTGTTAGTTGGAAACAGAAGATGAAAATGCATGTTCTTGGACATAACCCCGCCGGTTGGGCTATTGTGTGTATTGGTTTGCAAGGTGAATTCTTCGATGGGAGAGAACCAAATCGTGAAGCTACCACGGAAGAATTGAGTATGTTGCAATACAATGCTCAATCTTGCGATATCCTCTTCAATGTATTGTGCCCCGAAGAATTCAAAAAAAATCAGCCGCCTTGAGAATGCAAAGGAAATTTTGGATACTTTGATTGATATGCACAAAGGACCGACTCCGTCAAGGAATCCAAGTTGGATGTTCTTCAAAGTCAGCTTGACAAGTTCAAAATGAAGGATGGTGAAGGTGTCGCTGAAATGTACTCTAGGCTTGCTCTCATCACAAATGGGATTGCCGGCTTAGGAAGTGAAGAGATGACCGACAAATTCATCATCAAAAAGATTTTGAGAGCCTTGGATGGAAAATATGATACCGTGTGCACTTTGATCCAAATGATGCCAAACTACAAATATCTCAAGCCAACCGAAGTCATTGGAAGAATTTTTGCTCATGAGATGTCACTCAAGGATAAAGCAGAGCTTCACAACAAGTCTAGTGGTGCTTATAAAGCCTCATGTGATGCTCCTACATCATCAAATGAGAAACAAACCTTCAATGAAGAATTGAGCTTAATGGTGAAGAACTTCAACAAATTCTACAAGAGTAGAAGCAAGGAAAGAAGTTCCAAGTCAAGGTCCTACAATGACAAAAGATCTTCTAGTCATGAGCAAAATTGCTACAATTGTGCAAGACCTAGACACTACTCCAATGAGTGTATGGCTCCCTACATAAGAAGAGAAGACTCACCTAAAAGGAGAAGCAAAAGGGAAGAATCACCTCCAAGAGAGAGAAGGAGTAGAGATGATCGCTATGACCGAAGAACCTCTCGAAGAAGCAAGGATTCGGAAAGGAAGGACAAGTCATCAAGGAGCTACACAAAACGAAGACATCAAGCTCCGACTTCGACCATCACTCTGAGAGAAGTTATCACTCCGACTCCGAATATACTCAAGATGAAGGTGTTGCCGGTCTAGCACTTGTGTCAACCAACTCCTATGACATATTTGATTCACCAAATGAAGGTATCTGGAGATGCTTCATGGCTAAAGGCCGCAAGGTAACACATCCCAAGTATGTTGATTTCAATAGTGATGAAGATGACTTGCTAGGTGATGATGATTTACTTGTTGACAACTCTAGTGATGAATACTATGATGAAAATGCCATTAATCATGCTAATCAACATGAAACGAATGACAATGATAAGAAGGAGATTGAGCGTCTAACTAAAGAACTAAACACTCTTAAGTTGGCTCATGAAACTACTTTAGAAGATCATCGAGAACTTTTAAAAACTCATGAGAAGTTACGCTTCAAAAAGCTCAATCTTGAGCAAGAACATGGGTTCTTAAAGGCCATCAATGATGATCTTCGGAAGAAAAGTTCTTACATTGCCAAGTGTTTACTCTTGTCTACTTACATGCCACAAGTAAAATCCAGCAACAAGAACAAGAAAGAGTCTTCTTCTTCTAGTAGTAACAATAATCATGCTAAATCCAATATTTTTGCTTATAGTAGTTCTCTTGATTCCACTAATGATTCTCTTAGCCAAGTTACACTTGAGCAAGAAAATAGCTTATTGAAGGGAATTATAGAAAAAAGGTGTTTACAAGAGCCTTGCCAGGAGTAAGCAATTTGAGGAAATTGTACGCAAGCAAGGAAGGCACCAGAAGAATCAAGGTGTTTGTTTTGAACGAGAGTTTAATGCCAATGGAGTTGGGTGGGAAGAAGATCAATACCCCAAGATGAAGTTTGTTCCTCAACAAGAGCAGTATGATCCTACTTCCTTCAAGGAAACACAAGCTCAAGATGATCTTCCACCACAAGACCACAAGCTAAAAGGCAAGGACAAGCTTGAAGAGGAGATTGATGCATTTGAAGATGCTCCAAAGTACTTGGTCAAGTGGGTCCCCAAGACTACATCAAATTTTACTTCATCAAGTACATCTACAACTCCAAGAATTCCCATCAAGATGATGTGGATCGCAAAGAAGAAGAACTAGAGAGTTCTTGAGGGTGACTCTGCCAACATACTTCACTCATATTCATCTTGGCAAGGACAAGTGCAAACAACTTCCACATCTTGCACTAGTTCAAGGAGTCACAAACCCTCTTGTTGGTAAGACAAGGGACAAGGTAACCTAATGCTTTCATGGACATCATCATGTGTATGCTTCACTCTATGTCTATGTATATCCTTGTTTGTTCCTTGTGGGACTAACACATGTAGGTATTGAAAGTGCAACTCACTCCAATGGATTGCTTCAAATGATCTACATCAACAATGAGCGTCCACATCTTCAACATCTACATGAAGTCATCATCGACAAAACCCAAGGTTAGTTCATCCCTCTTAGGGGGGGATATCACATCTAGGGGGAGCTTTACTCTAAGAATTGAGTTAAAGCAACTCTAATGGTGTGAACACAACAATGCTTTATGTAAAAGTGGTAACCCCACTTGTGCTTAAACGATGAGTATGACCTATGATCAAATGTTCTCATTTGACTCCTAAGTCAATATACTCATATATAGATGACCTAGTCATCGCCAATTACTTGATAGATACTAGAGTGATTGTGCATGCTTTGCCACATATTTCATTTGCCATTTTATTGTGTGAGCATGTTGGTTGCATACTTTTCTCATTCAAGGACATCCATTTGTTGCTTTGATTGTTTGGATTTTCTTATTTTGCCAAATGGATGGACAAGAATGCCTAAGAACTTCCTCTAGCTATCTAAGATTTTCTCTTCTCAAACTCTTTTCATGCCGCATCACAAAGTTTTATCTAAGTCAAATTCAAACCCTCTGGGTGAGGAGCACTCGGAGTCCCGATTTGTCATAGACTTAAAACTTCCAAAACCTCTCTGTGTATCTCGGTCTGACTGATTCATCCATTCCGGTCACACCGAGTTCACTGGGTTGATCAAGTTTTCAATCTTGATGCAACCGATTAGAACTTTTCGGTCTCACCGAGTTGCAGTAACCGCTTGCGATTCTGCATCTCGGTGCCACCGAGTTGTTCCAATCGGTCACACCGACAGTGCCAGGATATATATACTGACAAGTCAAATTTTGGAAATTCCTCCAAAACATCTTCGCCTGCATGTGTCCTGCTCTACCGCCTCGGGTCTCCGGATCGTCTTCTCGTCGCCAGTGACCTCCCGCCGCTGGTCTCCGCCACCGTCAATGGAAATCCTCCCCTCTGTTGCCGCTGTAGCGAGCTCATCGCCAAACTAGGGTATGAGCTCAACACGTTGTGCTTCTTTTAACTCTGATTCCTAGCACAAAGGCAATGCCATGTTTCTTCCAAGTATGAGATCGATCCATACACATAAATCATCCTCTAGATTAGTTTTGATTTGGAAATTTAGGGTTAGGTATCCACCGGACTCATCTCGGACCGACCGAATTGTAGAAATTGGTCTCACCGATTTTGCTTAGGCCATTGCACATGTGATTTTCGGTCTGACCAAAAGTTGCAAATCGGTGTGACCGAGATCAGGACTTTGTGAAACCCTAGCAAACTCGGAGTCACCGAACTGTGTCTCTGTCTGACCGATTCCACTAGTTTAGACTCCAAAGTTGCTTTGGTGTCACCGAGTTTTACAAATTGATAGCTCCGAAATGCTTCCTGTAGAAAACTAAAACAATGTTTTTGAGTCATTATTTTTGCAAAAAATCTGCACTGTGTGATGCTCATCTACAACTATTCACAGGGTCAGCTCTCAGTTTGTTGTGTAGAATGTCTGATCAAAGTGATAGTCATAACAAGTCAGAGGAGCTGATGGACTTGAGTGAGGGCACTAGTCCCTCTGGAAGCTATGATGAAGGTAGCAGGAGCACACCAAGTAACCTGCCTAAGGATCAAACTAGGCAGAAGAAGAAAACTTCAGACTCTGAGGATGAGGACTTTGAGATTGAAGAAGTCGGCTCAAATAAGAAGGTGCTAAAGAAGGAATATGCTGATGCTGCTTCCACCAAGCCAGGACAGCACAATAAAGCACCTACCAGGAGAGTGCCAATGTCTAAGGCCAAGGGATCAACTCAAGAGACCATGGTATTTACACTTGAGCAAAGAAAAGGTGAAGAGGGCAACAAAAGGGTCAGGAAAACCACTGCTAGAGTGCTTGGAAATCCATCTATGAGGAGAGACTCTGATAGTGAGGAGGAAGAGGAAGAAGATGATGCTGCACCAGCCCCTCCTGCTAAGTCACAAAAGCTGATGGAGGGATGCCATCAAGTCTGGGGCTGCTCCTTCAAAGCCTAAGACAGCCCCCAAAGCTCCAGCTCAAGCCTCCAAGACAGCACCTAAGAGAAGCACCAGGTACATCCCTGCTGCAAAAAAGAATAAGGCCCCAGTACCTGAAGTTGAGGAAGAAGATGCTGAAGCCCAAGTGCTTAGGAAGCTCAAGCCAAAAATTCCAAACCATGATCACAATCGTCCAGTGGCTTAGAACATGAAAGAAAGGAAAGATGCAGGTCTCGGATTGTGGAGACAAGCTGATCCATATGAAGTGAGGAGAAGGACAGATGTGGACTGTTGATTCCACACCAAAGAACAGCAAGATTTTTATGAAATAGTGTCGATTGACAAGAAGCCCATTGTCAGTGATATGAAGTGGGTTGATTGGGGTATATTGATGAGAATGAAGACCATTTCCCAGGAGTGCGTGAGAGCTTCAAGCTCAATGGTGTTGACAAATTTGTGGGTCAAAAGTTGACCAAATGGAATGATGAGCTCATAATGCAGTTTTACTCTACAGCTCATTTCTGTCTAGATGGAAAGGTAGTGTGGATGACTGAAGGAACAAGATAACAGTCTACTGTGGATGAGTGGGCAAAGCTCATCAAAGCACCCAAGGAGCATGAGAAAGACATTGATGTCTATGCTGAGAAGAAGAAAGACCACAACTCCATGGCAAATATGTACAAGGAAATACCTGGCAAAGCTTTGGAGACTCACAAGCTAGGGCCAATGTACTACTTGATGTCTGGTTTGGCCACTATGAACACCGTATTGAGGCACACCTTGTTGCCCAAATCAGAAGATCACAGGATGGTCAGAGGCCATTCCATCAATCTGCTTCAAATGTTTGATTTGCCACATAAATTCAAAGTCATGAGTTTGATTGTAGAGACAATCAAGAGAACAGCTGCTGACCAGAAGAGGTCATGTGGGTATGCTCCACACATACAAATGTTGTTCAACTCCAAGATGCCCAAGGGAGTGTACTTGTTGGACAAAGAGCATCTGCCTTTGAAGCCTAACTTTGAGGACAACACTATTGTCATGACTGCTGAAGATCCAACAGCCCTAGAGGCTCAAGAAAAGAGATAGAAAGCTAAAGCTGAGAAGGCGGCTAAGATGCCAAGTGCTGAAGAAGCTTTAGAAGTATTCCTCAAGTCAAAGCAAGACCAGCTTGGATATCTTATTCAAGCAACCTTGAGAATTGAGAAAGGACTGGCCACCCTGACTCAGAACCAGGAGAGCTTGGAGAGGATCATTGAAACCAAATTCTATGATCTTGACTTGAAGGTAACTGAAATTCAGACAGCAGTTGAAGAGCTCCACGCAGAAGCAGAAGAGAGGAAGGTAAAAGCAACTATACAGGTGTTTCACAGAGTGCCTAGGGCACAGAGGTCTGCAGCAGTGCCAGTGCCAGACACATGAGCCATAGCTTTAGCACCTATAGCCATAGCTCCAGTTGCCCCTCCAGTGGCAACTCCACTAGCTCCATCATATTCCGCTGATGCTTTCAACCTTGGAGTCATCTCAACATCTCCTCCTGAAGATCAAGCCTAGAGAGTCGCATAGCACTATGCATTTTCAAGCTTTTTGGTAACTTGTTGCCAAAGGGGGAGAAAGTGTATAGATCATAGGCTTCGGAGAGAGAGAGAGAGTGTTGTTTCTTTTGCTACTTATTTGCTTTGCTTGCTTGGTTGAGATACTTTATGTGTTTATGTGTGAGATACTTTGTATGGTCATGTGTTTGATCATATTATGCTTAATGCTTGTGCTTGAATGATGACATTATCTATCTCTTATGTATGATCATTCACTTTGCCTTGGTGATGAGGGCTTGTTCTTATTTTCTATCATTTTGAGCGCTCCACCAAGATGTATGTGACATGGAAGAGTAACCCATGATACTATTTAATTGTGCATTTGAATTCAAAAGCAAATTTTAAATAATGCAAAAAAATTAGGGGGATCTCTTGCTTATCACATACTTCTCAAAGCGACGTTGTATTTCATTCTTATTATCATTTGTCGAAGCTTTGATCTATATGTTGTCATCAATTACCAAAAAGGGGGAGATTGAAAGTGCAAATAATCCCTGGGTGGTTTTGGTAATTCTTAACAACATATAGTTCATTGAAATAATGCTCTTTCAAGATGATCATTTCATAAAGTTCAATGATTGGCATGCCATGGACTAGAGATGTGGACCCCTCAAAATGCTAAGGACACATATTGGCAACAAGCTCAAGACTCTACATTTTTCATTTAAGTGATCTAAGATCACATTGAGTCAATAGGAAAGCCAATACTATTAAAAGGGGATGAGGTGTTGTTTAATGGCTTACTTGCTCAAAATGCTTAGTGATATGCTCCAAAACCCTCAACCACTTTCTCATTTCCACATATGTCCTAAACCTAAAATTCAAACTCGGACCCACCGATTTGATCTATTCGGAGCCACCGAGTTTCATTTGACATAGCCACTACCACAAACCCTAGTCACTTCGGTTTCACTGATAGGGATCTCGGTCTCACCGAGATGGGATTGCATACTCACTATTTCCTTTTTGTAACATTTCGGTCCCACTGAGTCTGCAATGCAAATTCATTGTTTCCTCTTCGTAACACTTCGGTCCCACCGAAGTGAGCGAATTGGTCCCACCGAGTTTGCCTGACCAACTCTTTATGTGCCTTTTGCTGAAATTGGTCCCACCGAGTTTATGCGATCGGTCGCACCGAGATTACGTTATGCCCTAACCCTAGCATATCGGTCCCGCCAAGTTGACTGTGTAGGTCCCACTGAAAAGCCTAACATTCATATTTTGACTGAAATCGGTCTGATCGAGTTTTACCATTCGGTCTCATCGAGTTTGGGAATCTGTGTTTAACGGTTAGATTTTGTGTGGAGGCTATATATACCCCTCCACCCACTCTTCTTTCATGGAGAGAACCATCAAAACGTGCCTACTCTTCCAGCATTCATTTTCTGAGAGAGAACCACCTACTCATGTGTTGAGACCAGATATTCCAATCCAACCACAAGAATCTTGATCTCTAGCCTTCCCCAAGTTGCTTTCCACTCAAATCATCTTTCCACCATAGCCAAATCTGTGAGAGAGAGTTGAGTGTTGGGGAGACTATCATTTGAAGCACAAGAGCAAGGAGTTCATCATCAACACACCATCTATAACCTTTTGGAGAGTGGTGTCTCCTAGATTGGTTAGGTGTCACTTGGGAGCCTCCGTCAAGATTGTGGAGTTGAACCAAGGAGTTTGTAAGGGCAAGTAGATCACCTACTTCATGAAGATCTATCCGAGTGAGGCAAGTCCTTCATGGGTGATGGCCATGGTGGGATAGACAAGGTTGCTTCTTCATGGACCCTTCGTGGGTGGAGCCCTCCGTGGACTCGCGCAACCGTTACCCTTCATGGGTTGAAGTCTCCATCAACGTGGATGTACGATAGCATCACCTATCGGAACCACACCAAAAATCTCCGTGTCAACATTGTGTTTGCTCCCTCCAAAGTCCTCCTATTTAATTTCTTGCAAGTTACATACTTTACTTTCCGTTTCTCATACTCTTTGCATGCTTGCTTGAATTGTGTTAAAATTGCTTGACATGTGCTAAGTTGCTAAAAATCTGCCAAGAACTAAAATTGGGAAAAGGTTAAGTTTTTATTTGGTCAATAGTCTAATCACCCCCCTCTAGACATACTTTCGATCCTAAAGCCTCCATGACTGGAACCTCTTTCAAGCATTTGTGGCCCTGCGACTGCCCGCCGACGCAACAAAGAATGTCCACCTAGAGGTCGCACCTCGCCCTACAAGAATTTGTGGACCTACACATCCACGTGTACAAGTTAGTCGTGTACATAGGTATCTACAAGGCCGGTGAGGACGCTACGGTGTTGGCCTTCCTCAACCGGATGGAAGCATTGGACGCCTTTGCTGAGAAGCACCTTGACCTCGCCACAAAAACCGTGGCTGCTAAGGCGCCGGTCGGTGGCCCGGCACACTGATTCGAGGAGGAGGAGGTCATACGTTGATGGATGCATTTCTTGCCTCCTGTAACCACCACTGTGATCGCATCATCGTGGCCTTAATTCTTATTGTGCTATTGCATTCTCATTCCAGTTAATACAGACATGTGTGATCCCTTTGCTCACACTTGGAGGCAATTATATGCATCACAATAACTAGTAATCCATCCGTAAAATTATAAGTTGTGGTTACCTTTTCCATCAACTCTGTGCAACGCACGAGCATCTTGCTAGTAATAATGCTAAAAAATAAGTTGGAGGGACGAAGCAACCATCATTTCAATTGTTGCTGAATCCGCTTCTCCCTCATCTTATTCAAGTTAACCACGTGTTGCTTCTGTCGTTGTTCTGCCTCATGTGGGACGCGGATTGGCTTGGTAAAGCACTGACACATGGGACCGCATGTTAGCAAACCGCCAGGCCGACGTCCTTTAGAAATAAGAAACCTCCCCCGCCATCCGCGCGGCAAAATCACCTCCTTTTTACTAATCTTGATACTATAATTTTTTAGATCAATATAATCGAGATTTGTATAGATAGCACACATGAGCAAAACCAAGTGGTACGGTTAAGGGCATCCACAATGTGTAGCCAAATGTGAAAATAGCTTTTGGCATCGATGGGAACCATTGTGGACGGTGCTGCCAAAGCCAAAAATATGGAACCGAAGCTCCCTAATTGATTGATTGAAGGAATAGAAAAATGCAACCTCTCTCCTCTTTCTCCCATGCTTGGACGCATGTACAGTATAGAGCATAGAGTCTACCCCCTGCCCCTTTTATCACATATCACAAAGCACTGAGGCGTCAAATCATAAAGCACGGATGAAGCAACCACCATTTCACTCTTTAATGACTCCGCTTCTCCATTGTCTTCTTTGGGCGTAGGAAAAAAATACGCATTAATTGACACGTCGAACGCGGATTTGTATCGATCAATCCTGCGAAGGAAAACCCCACCTTTCTTTTTTAACACAAGTAGTACTCCTACGTACGTACTTGTATCCTATTTGGGTCTAGGGCTTGCACTGTCATACTTCTCCACACATTTTTGCCAAGCATGCCTAAAGTTTTCAAAATGAAAAGGAGGTACACTTGCGCACGGCTGTCGCGGTCGCACAGCACCCTCACACGGTCGCTCCTGCATGCCGCAAGCCCAACCAAGGGAATTCACCCTCGCAGACACGTGCTACCGCATGTGATCAAACCAATCTCTCAGCCATCCTACTGCTGACACATAATTTTCATTCATACAATATGTTTATCCAACCACATGTTGGGGAAGATCCATACGGCCCGTGCGGTGGTCTGTTGGGGAAGAAGAAGAGGTGAGGAAGAAGGGTTAGGAGAAGTAGGATATTCATCCAACCGACTAAAATGGTCAACTGACCCAAATGATGAAAGTCAGGCGACTTGCATAAATATATGTTTTTACACAGCAAAAGATCCCTAAAAACAACAACATAAAGAGAAACTATCACTACTCGTGGAACGAGACGGACTCATCGTCTTTGGCTGCCGGTACGAACCAGCCGTAGTTGCCGACGTTTATCTCCGCACCGTGGTTTTCCTCGGCCTCCAGCTACTCGTTCACGCGGAGCGTGCGGGCGCTCTGCACGGATGCGAGCACCGCCCGGTTCAAGTCCAGGATGTCTGGTTCCGCCTGCAGGAGTGCCTTGATGGCAGCGGCTTCCGCGTGCTCCACGTCGAGTTGAGCCTCCGCCGCCCGGTTCAAGTCAAGGACGTCTGGTTCCGCCTGTAGGAGGGCCTCGATGGCAGTGGCATCCGTGCGCTCTGTGTCAAGTTGAGCCTCTGCCACCCGGTTCACATCCAAGACATCCGATTCCGCCTGTAGGAGGGCCTCGATGGCAGCGGCATCCACGCGCTCCGTGTCGAGTTGAGCCTCCGCCTCCTGGTCCTCCTTTAGGATTGCCAGGTTGAATTGCTGGTCCGCCTGCACCACGGGGGACCCAGACCTCGGCACGAAGTCGACGTTCATCGTCTCATATGCATCGGGGGCCTTCTGCGTCGTGACCTCCACCATGAACATTGGATCAGCTTCCACCTCCTCGGAGCTTGGCTCCAGAGAACTCGGGGATTGGCCCGCTGCAAAGTGAGCTTGGGAACGGAGGTCTGTGGCGCCGACCGCCACCACGATTTCTATGCAGCGCTCTGGCGTCAGCATCTTATAGTACGTGATCTTGCGGCGCACCATGGCTTTCTGGCGAACTAGGGGATTGAAAGATGGGGGAATGGGCTAGAGAGGAGGTGTGGTTTTGGGGCAGTGGCTGGCGTAGGCCGAGCAGCGAAGGTTCTGGTGATAATAGTGGTTTTGGTGATGACCGGTCAATCGGTTTTGACTGTACATCGCCCTTGTCGCGTTTGCGTTGCACCCCAGCACGCTGGACCCGCCACGTCGCTCACCAAATGGAAACGCGCTTCATCTTGCGTTTTCGCTTGCTTGTGGGACCGCAGTTGAGAGCAAACCGACGTCCTCCCCCTCCCCTGCCCGCGTCATTTATACTACTACTACTACCTCTATCCTGGTTTATTGGTCTCCATTGTAATATGTGCCAAAGTTTGACCATAAATTTAACTAACAAAATATTCATGCATGTCATAAAAAATTATATCATTAAAAATTATGTTCAAATATGAATCCAACGATATAATTTTATTAACATGCACTAACATTCCGTCAGTTAAATCGTTGGTAAAAAATTAGCACAAATTACAAAGAGGACTAATAAACCAGGAAGGAGGTAGTAGAAGAGATAGAGGTCGGCCGAGTGTTACTAGTACTCCCTCTATTTTATGCAGAGTAAATAAAAAAAGAGGGAGTATACTACTAGTACTATGAGCACTGCATACTCTACTGCAGATGTTGGATTGTGAGTACTCCACTAGTACTATTGGACACGAAGCTTAAAAAAAGATACTGTTGGATTGGATATACGTGGCGAAATCCCAGTAGGAAGAGCATGCGCGAGAACAAGCACATTCACGTGTTTGAAAACAAATCGGAAACCATCTCTATTTGAATATAAATCTAGGAGTATGTGTGAATCTAACAATATTGATTGGGCTTGAATGTTGATGATTTTTTTCTGTAAGTTTGATCAAAGTAGAGATACTTTGACTACACATAAAACTTATGTGTAAACTAGAAAGGATCGGAGGGAGTATATTGTACATTCAAAAGCGAAACGAACATTGAGTACCCTTTATATATGATTTGCTGATGCTATGATCACCGGTTCAAAATTTTGAATCCGCCTTAGTTATCACACATGCACCCACTCGTTCTCTCTTGGTTTCATCTCAGGGTCCGGAGATCAATTGGAAGAGGACTAGGGTGGGTACAGTATGTTCGTTTCGCTTTTGAACATACAATATACTCCCTCCGATCCCCACAGACCCCGGGGGTCATTTCTATCATAGAAACTCACCAAACCTTTATCTCCTTGCACGACACGCACGATCTCTCAACATCAATCGATGTCGTGAAGATGTGTCAGGGCATGAACCGAATGGGATGTCAAAACTAAGATGGGAAGCAACACGTAGTGGAGGCAAAGTGAAACTTTAAACGAACCGTTTGTCTGTATGCATGTCGGACAAATTGCAACATTGGAAATACAAGCATGGTCTAGCCCCACATGCCAATGATACTCGGCGGAATGTTCAAATGAGGCATGCGGGAGGATGGACTCGACCGGGGGGGCGGCATGATCGATGGAGAAGAGGGTTGGAGAGGAATGAGAAATAAGCAACGCCACATGATTATACTTGAACGGCTCAAATAAAAAATAAGTCCTCTTGTTTCCCCTTCCGTCTTTGTCACGGAGTAAGATACTCCCTCTATTTTTTATTTACTCGGCATATTAGGTTTGACTGAAGTCAAACTTCATAAAATTTGACCAGTTTTTTAGAAAAAGTATGAACATTTACAATAGCAAATCTATATGATGTGAAAGTATATTCAATAATGAATCTAGTGGTATTGATTTATTATTGTATATGTTATTATTTCTGTCTATAAACTTTGTCAAAGTTTACAAAGTTTGACTTTGAGCAAAGCTAAACTGCAGAGTAAATAAAAACAAAGGGAGTACGCAGGGGCTAGTATAGTTACTACTACCAGAACATGGTAAGTTGGACCCCTAAATGCGGGCACGGACCGGGCACACCTCAATTATTCCTTCAAACAGTCGGACACCTACAATAGCACACTATCTGCCTACTTAATCAAGTGTTATGCTTCATTAGTTGAAAAGGAAAAGGGTGATACCGTACCCAAAACCACCACACTTGGGGCTATGGTACTAATACCGCATTTGAACCAGGGCACAAAAACCACTTGTACTGCACCTAATGCGCAATGCGGAGCACTAACGCTCGAATTTGGCCAGGAAAATAGGGAAACGGACATCTGGGGCACACCTGTCGGGATGACGTGGCATAAACTAGTCCAATGGAGGAGATGGCACACGACCTCCTCGCCACCGGCAACCGTTCATGTGGGACATGGGGGCTAGCAACGTGGCGCAGCTCCTGCACCGCCTCTGGACATGGTGACCGCGGTGAGCAACACACTCGCTAGACACGGTCGGCTTCAGGGTGACGAGGGTGGCATTAGATCTGTGGCACGACCAGCAGATCAACACTCGGCTCGTCGAGGATGCACGGGGCGCCGAAGTGTGCGCGCGCCGTGACGCGTCCGCGGAGTGTTGTAGCACGGCCAACTGCATCGCCAGGACCTAAGACCATGCCAGATCTTCTTGCATTTTCAATGACTTGTGGGGATCACATGTGAGAAAAGGGCATCTCCAACTTTGCCACGACGGTAGCTGACTACCCTTGCATACCAAAAACCCTCGTCCCTTGCGTCGTCGCACGGTGCAACCCAGGCGGCGCCAGCTGCATGCATTCATGTCGTCATTAAGAGGTTCGTTGCCTGAGGAACCAACTCCGGCGACTTAATGACGCACCCGGACACTTGGCCTCACCGGAATGCGCTACTTAAAGCGGCAACTCCCAGCTAAACTCCACACCATAGTGTATCGTCCTGCTACCTGGTACCACATTCGCCATGACCGCGAGCACGAACGCTTTGCAGGAGATCTTGTCTTTGGGGATGAAGCTTGAGGTCGCCGCTCTCGCTCAAGTCGCCGCTCGCAACACAATAGCGGCGTAGTCGGACGTAGGTGTGACCGCACAAGCGGTGGCCACGCTGGCGGCCAACGCTGGGAGCACCGTCGGCCACGCGTCCTACTTGCCGTCGTCCAACGTATGGTGGCGCATGTGGTAGGTGAAGCGACGGACCGTCCACATCCATCATCATCGACCTCATGTCCACCGGCACCGCCGAGGTTGGGGACTCCTCCAAGGATGAGTAGGGCATGGGAGGCGGTAGGGCATGGTGTGCCAACTGCCCGGTCTGTCTCCCGTGTTCTACTCTTCCTTGCTGGAGACCGCACCTTCACTTCACGGGTCTTGAACCATGCCCCCATACATGGAGATCGTAGATGGAGGACGTCGGTCGCCGCTGTATAATAGGTTTATGGTCGGGTTTCTTTTATTTTTCTGTCCTATAAAAGTTCGAAATGTAATGAAAATATGTCGTGTTTCCATGAATCTCGTCCGGTGTATATGAACTTCCAAATAATAGTAAGATATATTGTAGGAGTATGAAAATATATGGAATGATGATTTGTTTTTGTGTGTATAAACTTAGAAGGTTTGACCCGAGACAAAGCTAACATGCGAAGTAAATAAACACATAGGGTCTACATACACAATTTATCTTAGGCACTCCAATAGTACGTCCACTACACATTCATGCATTTCACATCTTTCTACATCTACGAGAACCTACAAAAGGGTTAACATAAATTGCCTCTCTCTCTCCCCCTGATTTTCTTGGTGGTGGGCCCCTCCCTCCCCCCAATCTCCAATCAACAGCTCACACGTTTCACATTACGTTAATTACGTAACTGGGATTACGTAGGTGTAGCATTACTCGTCCTAAATAAACCAACTAAGCCAACCTTCCAGCATATCGTGCGGCAAAAGACTCGGCCGCGCCGTTTTAGTCGGGATTATCGGATTACTAGTAGTAGTGTCGATGGATCACGCGAAGCACCAAGTTTTTTTTTGAGGGGGCGAAGCAGCAAGTTTAAAAGGAAAAAGGCGGTACACTCACAGCACGCCGGTCGCGGTCGCATTGCACCCCTCACACGGTCGGTCCTGCACACGTCTCACGCAAACAGAACGCGCTTCGGCTTGCCTCTTCACTGACACGTGGGACTGCACTTTGAGAAACCGACCATGTGCCAAACTCCACCGCCCACCACGCGAAAATCCCCCCAAAAATTTCACCCTAATCCCAAATTCAACCGCCCATCGGTGAACTAGCCAATAATATTCCCAAACCCCCACCCTCCCGGGCCCCTCCACTCCATTCGCTCCGCCAAAGCCGCCCTCCCCGTCGCGCCGATACGTCGGTGCCGCAGTTCGTCGAGGGGACACACGGAGATCCTCTCGCTCCCAAGTACGCTCTCGTAGACTGCTGTCCTCTAGCCGTGCCGCCACCGCTGGCGACGTTCTTGTGGAGACGCACAGCGGTCAGCTTCTCCCAAGGTACACGCATTTTAGACTGAGGCCCCATCCATGTCGGAGTAGCGTTGAATGTTAGCTGATAGACACTGTTAATCTCACTGTTTGCCAAAGTAGTTTACAGCCAATATGCTCTGCTTAAGAAGCTTCCTTGCCCTGTTCTGCGCTCAATCTGCTTAGCTGAGATGGCATGCCATGCCCTATTAGTTGCTAAAATATCCTGCCATATTTTTATTGTGACGTAGATTGCCATGGTCTAGTAGCCAATCTATTAGGTGAAATATCTCTACACCATTTTATACTCGATCTTTGTTGTTGAGATGGCCTTTGATGGCTGTGTGCTCGGCCTCATTGACTGCTGAAATAGCCTGCCATAATTTAGCACTCAAATCTATTTGCTGAATTAGCTTTACAATCATTACTTAGATCTGCTTGTCCAAATATCTTGCCATGGCTTTAGACATTGACCTAGGTATTTTTTTCTGGTCTTCATAAAAAAGCATATATGTTTTTCCTGTAATATCTAGTAGAAGAACTAATTTGTATGTCTAACAGATGGACATGACTTGGATAAATTCTGCTCGAAGATTCTCCGTTGCATATGTCGAGGGGGTTGAAAACTTCATGAGCTTTATCAGAGCTGAGTATGGTGGTCCGAAATCAGATGTGCTCTGCCCGTGTAGCAGTTGTATGAATTCAGTTACAAGACCCCAGTCAACTGTACAAAATCATCTACACTTGTATGGGATGTCAGTCACATATACTAGGTGGGTTCATCCTGCTAAAGCTGTGAACATCAATGTTACTAACTATCTGGAAGCAGCAGATCACCATCTTGATCTGCCTGATACTCAGGTGGAAGAGGAGGAGGAGGTGGTAGTGGCGGAGCCAGTGAGTTTGACCAACATTGAAACAATGCTACGAAATGCTCGTGCATTTCATGAACTTTCACCTGCAGAAGAAAAATGATGGGCCCGCATGTTGGAACAATGGAATGTGGCTGTCACCCCATGAAATAAGTTGTTAGTATTCTCAGCTATGGTCACCTTTCTTCAGGTGAAGACATCTGAGCGGATGACCAAAAAATCATTCGATGCGATGTTGGCTGCTTTCCACAAATCTTTCCTAGAAGCATCTGAGCTGCCACACACCTACAGTAAAATGAAGAATTTCCTTCGTGCAGTTGGAATTGGATATGATATGATCCATGTTTGTAAGAATAATTGTGTGCTGTTCCGGAAGGATTATGCCAACTTAAGTGAATGCCCAAAATGCAAATCATCAAGATGGAAAGATGGTGATGTTGTGAAGAGGATTCCTCGTAACGTTCTGAGACATTTTCCAATTATACCAAGATTGCAGAGGTTGTTTCATGATGCTGAAACAAGAGAGGATGTACTGTGGCATTCTAAGAACCAGCAGCATAGAGATCAGAATGTAATGAGCCATCCATCTCATGGTAGTGACTGGAAAAACTTCAATCACAAACACCAAAAATTTGCTGCTGACCCGAGAAATATGAGACTTGGCCTAGCTTCAGATGGATTTAACCCATTTGGCCACTAGAGTGCCACATATAGCATGTGGCTAGTGCTTGTTATCCCTTACAACATGCCTCCAAATGTCTGCACCAAATAATCAAACTACATGATGGCCTTGCTCATCCCAGGTCCAAAAAGTCCTGGAAAGGATTTTGATTTATTCATGGAGCCTCTTGTGGAGGAACTTCAACAGCTATGGAGGGGTGTTCTCACTCGAGACCTATATAGCAGCCCACCAGCTGATTTCTTTCTGCGTGCTGTTATAATTTGGTGCATCCATGATTATCCGGCTTTGGGCACTATGTCAGGGCGAACGACACATGGTTACAATGCATGTGTTCGTTATGACAGGAATCCGCTGTCATACGCAATACTTAGCAAAATCTGTTACATTGGACACCACCGTTTCCTTGCCAAGGACAAGCCGTGTCCTACAAAATACCGAAGATATGTGTTCAATGCAAAGCATGAAAAATGTGATGCGCCAAAGAGGCTCACCGCCGATGACTTGCAAGTGGAATTAGAGAAGGTCAGGCATATTACACCAGGGAACCATCCTGATAATGGTAGCGGGAAAAGGAAGCGTGGCAGGGCAGAAGAGAGATTATTGTTTACCCGCAGGTCCACTTTGTGGGACTTGAGTATTGGAAAGATTTGGATCTGCGGCATAATCTTGATGTGATGCTCACTGAGAAAAATATATGTGACGGCATTATCGGCACACTTCTTAATATTGAAGGCAAGACAAAAGATACCTTAAAATCTAGGATTGATTTGACACACCTGGGTATCAGAAAGGATTTGCAGGTGCAAGATGAAGGTAAACCACGGGATATGGCACCAGCTATGTACGTCTTGGACAAGGTAAAAAGAAAAGAATTTTGTGAGGTCATGTCACGTGTGAGATTTTGATACGTCTCTGATACGTCTCCGTCGTATCTATAATTTTTGATTGTTCCATGCCAATATTATTCAACTTTTATATACTTTTGGCAACTTTTTTACTATTTTTTGGGACTAACATATTGATCCAGTGCCCAGTGCCAGTTCCTGTCTGTTGCATGTTTTATGTTTCGCAGAAAACCAATATCAAACAGAAACCAAACGGGATAAAAACGGACGGAGAATTATTTTGGAATATTTGGGATTTTCCGGAGGAAGAATCAACGCGAAATGGTGTCCAGGGTGGCCACGAGATAGGGGGCGCACCCCCTACAGGGGGGGCACCCTGGCCTCTCGTGGGCCACCCGTAAGGCGGTTGATGCCCTTCTTTTGCCGCAAGAAAGCTAATTTTATGAGAAAAATATGGGCGAAAGATTCACCCCAATCGGAGTTACAGATCTCCGAATATTTAAGAAACGTGAAGGGGTAGAATCTGAGAACGCAGAAACAGAGAGATAGATCCAATCTCGGAGGGGCTCTCACCCCTCCCATGCCATGGGAGCCAAGGAACAGAAGGGAGACCCTTTTCCCATCTTGGGAGGAGGTCAAGGAAGAAGAAGAAGAAGAAGAAGAAGAAGGGCCCTCTCCCCTTGCTTCCGGTGGCGCCGGAGCGCTACCGGGGGGCATCATCATCACCGCGATCTTCACCAACACCACCGCCATCTTCACCAACATCTCCACCAACTCTTCCTCCCTCTATGCAGCGGTGTAACCTCTCTCTTACCCGCTGTAATCTCTACTTAAACATGGTGCTCAACGCTATATATTATTCCCCAATGATGTATGGCTATCTTATGATGTTTGAGTAGATCCTTTTTGTCCTATGGGTTAACTGATGATCATGATTGGTTTGAGTTGCATGTTTTATTATTGGTGCTGTCCTATTGTGCCTTCCGTGTCGCGCAAGCGTGAGGGATTCCCGCTGTAGGGTTTGCAATATGTTTATGATTTGCTTATGGTGGGTTGCGTGAGTGACTGAAACACAAACCCGAGTAAGTAGGTTGTTTGCGTATGGGATAAAAGGGGACTTGATACTTTAATGCTATGGTTGGGTTTTACCTTAATGAATCTTTAGTAGTTGCGGACGCTTGCTAGAGTTCCAATCATAAGTGCATATGATCCAAGTAGAGAAAGTATGTTAGCTTATGCCTCTCCCTCAAATAGAATTGCAACAATGATTACTGGTCTAGTTATCGATTGCCTTGGACAAATAACTTTCTCATAACAAAAAGCTCTCTACTAATATTTACTTTATTGCTTCTTTATTTAAACAGCCCCTAGCTTTTATTTACATGCTCTTTATTATCTTGCAAACCTATCCTATCACACCTACAAAGTACTTCTAGTTTCATACTTGTTCTAGGTAAAGCGAATGTCAAGCATGCGCTGAGTTGTATCGGTGGTTGATAGAACTTGAGGGAATATTTATTCTACCTTTAGCTCCTCGTTGGGTTCGACACTCTTACTTATCGAAAACTGTTGCGATCCCCTACACTTGTGGGTTATCAAGACCTTTTTCTGGCGCCGTTGCCTGGGAGTCATAGCGTGGGGTGAATATTCTCGTGTGTGCTTGCTTGCTTTATCACTAAGTAATTTTTATTTGCTATTCTTAGTTGTTTTCTATCTTTAGTTATGGGTAGGAAACGCAAAATACCAAAAAAATTAGTTGTACCTACTGCACCAATGGTTGAAGAACCACCCAAAATCTATCACAATATTGAAGCTCTTTACTTGGATCATCTTCGATCCCTTTGTGCTCGTGCTGAAACCCCAACTAGCTTAGTTGAGGGCAAATCTTTAGATGAGGATGCTTGTTATGTGTGACACTGTATATCGGAAAAAGGGAAACTATTATGGGATCAAATTCAACGTTTGCAATGCTATGCTTGGACTTTATGTGAATTATATGATATTACTTGTTGTTCTGAAAACCCTAAGAAACACCTTCCCTACCAATGTGAGTTTGATAATGGGATCGTATCTTCATATGCTAAGGGTGTTTATAATTACTATGATGTTCAACAAATTGAAGAATTTGTTGCTTTTAAGGGTGCTTTTGAAATTGCTTCTTTGATTGAAAAGTATGATGCTACTCTTTACAAATCTGAAAGTTTTGCCATACTTGAATATTGTTATGATAATTATGCTTCTAATGCCTATTTTAAACCATATATTGAGAAATTCTCCGCTGTCCAAGAAGAGACTAATATTTTGCAGGAAGCTATGGAAGAAGAAATTGATGAAACTGTGAGCTCATTGGATGAAAAAGATGATGAGGAGAGCGAAGAACAAAAGGAGGAAGAGCGGATTAGCTACCCGCGCCCACCTTCTAATGAGAGTAACTCTTCAACTCGTACACTGTTTAATTTCCCTTCGTGCTTACCGAAGGATGATTGCTATGATGATTGTTGTGATCCCGTTGATTCTCTTGAATCACCCCTTTTTGATGATGCTTGCTATGCTTGTGGCCAAGATGCCAATATGAATTATTCTTATGGACATGAACTTGCTATAGTTCCTTATGTTAAACATTAAATTGTTGTTATTGCACCCACGCATGATAGTCCTATTATCTTTTTGAATTCTCCCTACTACACTATATCGGAGAAGTTTGTGCTTATTAAGGATTATATTGATGGGTTGCCTTTTACCATTGCACATGATGATTTTGATGAATATAATATGCATGTGCTTGCTGCTCCTACTTGCAATTATTATGAGAGAGGAACTTTATCTCCACCTCTATGTTTCCAATACGATAGAATTGCAAGAAACTGTTTATACTATGCATTGGCCTTTACTTTGTGTGCATGAATTGTTATTTTATGACATGCGGATGCATAGGAAGAGAGTTATACTTCGTTGTTGCATGATATATGTTACTTTGTGCTCACTACTAAATTACAAATCATTGTTAATTAAAATTGGCTTTGATATACCTTGGGATCCGGGTGGATTCATTACTTGAGCACTATATGCCTAGCTTAATGGCTTTAAAGAAAGCGCTGCCAGGGAGACAACCCGGAAGTTTTAGAGAGTCATTTATTTCTGTTGAAGTGCTTTCATATAGTTTAAAAACAAAAAAAATAAAGAGGGGAACCTAAAACTTTTCAAAAAGGAAAGTGAAAGTGAGAGAGACAAGCATTGTTGAAGTGGGAGAGCTCCTTGAACTTTGTTCATGCTCATAGAAACTTTGTGAATCATGATTACAGAAACTTTTCAACAAAAATAATTATACCCTTGTACAATTCCATTGTATTATAAAAATAATGTGCCAAGGTTTGCCTTTAGGATGTTTACAATGCTTGTTGGTTTGTACGGTGCAGGACAGAAACTTTGGCTGTAGTGCGCGATTTTACATTTTTAACTGAAACGTCAATTAGTTCTGATTCCTTTTGCACTGTCTTTCTATACAACTTGTTTATTTTTCCAAAATGTCGTAGAATTGTTGGGGTAGCATAAGTATGGTGGATGTTCAGATTGCTACAGACTGTTCTGTTTTTGACAGATTCTGTTTTTGATGCATAGTTTG
Source organism: Triticum dicoccoides (assembly GCF_002162155.2). NCBI lineage: Eukaryota > Viridiplantae > Streptophyta > Magnoliopsida > Poales > Poaceae > Triticum > Triticum dicoccoides. Next base: position 200,041,484 of record NC_041393.1, on the reverse strand, counting down.
CTTGTTTTGATGAAACTATCAATTTATATTAGTGGATTAAGCCATGGAAAAGCTATATTACAGTAGACACAATGCAAAAAAAATATGAATTGGTTTGCAACAGTATTTAGAGTGGTGATTTGCTTTATTATACTAACGGATCTTACCGAGTTTTCTGTTGAAGTTTTGTGTGGATGTAGTGTCTAATCGAGGATGTCTCGATATGAGGAAAAGGAAGAGAGGCAAGAGCTCAAGCTTGGGGATGACCGAGGCACCCCAAGTAAATATTCAAGGAGACTCAAGCGTCTAAGCTTGGGGATGCCCCGGAAGGCATCCCCTCTTTCTTCAACAAGTATCGGTATCTTTTCGTATTCGTTTCGTTTATGCATTATGTGCAAGTATTGGAGCGTCTTTTGCATTTAGTTTTCATTTTTATTTTATGCACCATGCTGGTATGAGATAGTCCTTGGTTGATTTATAGAATTCTCATTGCACTTCACTTAAATCTTTTGAGTATGGCTTTATAGAATGCTTCACGTGCTTCACTTATATCATTTGAAGTTTGGATTGCATGTTTCTCTTCATATAGAAAACCGCCATTTGTAGAATGCTCTTTTGCTTCACTTATAATTGTTAGAGCATGGGCACATCTTTTGTAGAAAGAACTATACTCTCTCGCTTCACTTATATCAATTTAGAGAGATGACGGGAATTGGTCATTCACATGGTTAGCCATAAAATCCTACATAAACTTGTAGATCGCTGAATATGATATGTTTGATTCCTGGCAATAGTTTTGCGATATATAGGCGGTGATATTAGAGTCATGCTAGTGGGTGGTTGTGGATTGTAGAGACACTTGTGTTGAGGTTTGTGATTCCCGTAGCATGCACGTATGGTGAACCGCTTTGTGATGAAGTTGGAGCACAATTTTATTTATTGATTGTCTTCCTTATGAGTGGCGGTCGGGGACGAGCGATGGTCTTTTCCTACCAATCTATCCCCCTAGGAGCATGCGTGTAGTACTTTGTTTTCAATGGCTTGTAGATTTTTGCAATAAGTATATGAGTTCTTTATGACTAATGTTGAGTCCATGGATTATACGCACACTCACCCTTCCATCATTGCTAGCCTCTTCGGTACCGTGCATTGCCCTTTCTCACCTTGAGAGTTGGTGCAAACTTCGCCGGTGCATCCAAACCCCATGATACGATACGCTCTATCACACATAAGCCTCATTATATCTTCCTCAAAACAGCCACCATACCTACCTATCATGGCATTTCCATAGCCATTCCGAGATATATTGCCATGCAACTTCCATCATCATCATATACATGACTTGAGCATTCATTGTCATATTGCTTTGCATGATCGTAAGATAGCTAGCATGATGTTTTCATGGCTTGTCCGTTTTTTCATGTCATTGCTATGCTAGATCATTGCACATCCCAGTACACCGCCGAAAGCATTCATATAGAGTCATATCTTTGTTCTAGATATTGAGTTGTAAGTAAATAAAAGTGTGATGATCATCATTATTAGAGCATTGCCCCAGCGAGGAAGGATGATGGAGACTATGATTCCCCCACAAGTCGGGATGAGACTCCGGACTTTATGAAAAATAAAAGAGGCCAAAGAAGCCCAAATAGAAAAAAAAAGAGGCCAAAGAAGCCCACCAAAAAGAAAAAAATAAAAAAAAAAGAAAAAAAGAAAAGAAAAAAAGGAAAAAATGAGATAAAAAGAGAGAAGGGGCAATGCTACTATCCTTTTACCACACTTGTGCTTCAGAGTAGCACCATGTTCTTCCTATAGAGAGTCTCTTGAGTTATCACTTTCATATACTAGTGGGAATTTTCATTATAGAACTTGGCTTGTATATTCCGATGATGGGCTTCCTCAAATGCCCGAGGTCTTCATGAGCAAGCAAGTTGGATGCACACCCACTTAGTTTTCAGTTTGAGCTTTCATACACTTATAGCTCTAGTGCATCCGTTGCATGGCAATCCCTACTCACTCACATTAATATCTATTGATGGGCATCTCCATAGCCCGTTGATACGCCTAGTTGATGTGACACTTTCTCCCTTTTTGTCTTCTCCACATAACCCCCACCATCATATTCTATTCCACCTATAGTGCTATGTCCATGGCTCACGCTCATGTATTGCCTGAAAGTTGAAAAAGTTTGAGATTATTAAAGTATGAAACAATTGCTTGGCTTGTCATCGGGGTTGTGCATGATTAAGTACTTTGTGTGATGAAGATAGAGCAACAGCCAGACTATATGATTTTGTAGGGATAACTTTCTTTGACCATGTTGTTTTGAAAAGACATGATTGCTTTATTGGTACGCTCGAAGTATTATTGTTTTTATGTCAAATGATAGACTATTGCTTTGAATCACTCGTGTCTTAATATTCATGCCATGATTAGACATATGATCAAGATTATGCTAGGTAGCATTCCACATCAAAAATTATCCTTTTTATCATTTACCTACTCGAGGACGAGCAGGAATTAAGCTTGGGGATGCTGATACGTCTCCGTCGTATCTATAATTTTTGATTGTTCCATGCCAATATTATTCAACTTTTATATACTTTTGGCAACTTTTCATACTATTTTTTGGGACTAACATATTGATCCAGTGCCCAGTGCCAGTTCCTGTCTGTTGCATGTTTTATGTTTCGCAGAAAACCAATATCAAACGGAATACAAACGGGATAAAAACGGACAGAGAATTATTTTGGAATATTTGGGATTTTCCGGAGGAAGAATCAACGCAAAACGGTGTCCGGGGTGGCCACAAGATAGGGGTGCGCGCCCCCTACGGGGGGACGCGCCCTGGCCTCTCGTGGGCCACCCATAAGGCAGTTGATGCCCTTCTTTTTCCACAAGAAAGCTAATTTTAGAGAAAAATCTAGGCGAAAGATTCACCCCAATCGGAGTTACGGATCTCAGGATATTTAAGAAACGGTGAAGGGGTAGAATCTGTGAACGCAGAAACAGAGAGATAGATCCAATCTCGGAGGGGCTCTCGCCCATCCCATGCCATGGGAGCCAAGGAACAGAGGGGAAACCCTTCTCCCATATAGGGAGGAGGTCAAGGAAGAAGAAGAAGAAGAAGAAGAAGAAGAAGAAGAAGGGCCCTCTCCCCCTTGCTTCCGGTGGAGCCGGAGCGCTGCCGGGGGCCATCATCATCATCGCGATCTTCACCAACACCGCCGCCATATTCACCAACATCTCCACCAACTCTTCCTCCCTCTATGCAGTGGTGTAACCTCTCTCTTACCCGATGTAATCTATACTTAAACATGGTGCTCAACGCTATATATTATTCCCCAATGATGTATGGCTATCTTATGATGTTTGAGTAGATCCTTTTTGTCCTATGGGTTAATTGATGATCGTGATTGGTTTGAGTTGCATGTTTTATTATTGGTCATGTCCTATTGTGCCCTCCGTGTCGCGCAAGCGTGGGGGATTCCCGCTGTAGGGTTTGCAATATGTTTATGATTTGCTTATGGTGGGTTGTGTGAGTGACTGAAACACAAACCCGAGTAAGTAGGTTGTTTGTGTATGGGATAAAAGGGGACTTGATACTTTAATGCTATGGTTGGGTTTTACCTTAATGAATCTTTAGTAGTTGCGGACGCTTGCTAGAGTTCCAATCATAAGTGCATATGATCCAAGTAGAGAAAGTATGTTAGCTTATGCCTCTCCCTCAAATAGAATTGCAACAATGATTACCGATCTAGTTATCGATTGCCTTGGACAAATAACTTTCTCATAACAAAAAGGTCTCTACTAATATTTACTTTATTGCTTCTTTATTTAAACAGCCCCTAGCTTTTATTTACATGCTCTTTATTATCTTGCAAACCTATCCTATCACACCTACAAAGTACTTCTAGTTTCATACTTGTTCTAGGTAAAGTGAACATCAAGCGTGCGTACAGTTGTATCGGTGGTCGATAGAACTTGAGGGAATATTTATTCTACCTTTAGCTCCTCGTTGGGTTCGACACTCTTACTTATCAAAAACTGTTGCGATCCCCTACACTTGTGGGTTATCAGTCTCCAACGTATGTATAATTTATGAAGTATTCATGCTGTTATTTTATCATTCTTGGGTGTTTTACAATCATTTTATAGCAACTTTATATCATTTTTGGGACTAACCTATTGACCCAGTGCCCAATGCCGGTTGTTGTTTTTTGCTTGTTTTTTACATCGGAGGAAATCAATATCAAACGGAGTGCAAACACCCCGTAACTTTTTGGAGATTTCTTATGGACCAGGAGAGCACTAGTGGGCGAAATAAGCACCTGGGGGGTGCCCCGAGGGGGGAACAACCCACCAGGGCGCGCCTGGGCTGCCAGGCGCGCCGTGTGGGTTGTGCCCACCTCGGTGGCCTCCCACACCCCTTCTTCACCCTATAAATTCACAAATATTCCAAAACCCTTCGGGGTTAACCAAGATCAGAAGTTCCGCTGCCGCAAGGCCTCTGTATCCACGAGATCCAATCTAGCCCCGTTCTGACACCCTGCCGGAGGGGGGGAATCATCACCGGTGGCCATCTTCATCATCTCGGTGGCCACCACGATGAGGAGGGAGTAGTACGCCCTCGGGGCTGAGGGTTTGTACCAATAGCTATGTGTTTGATCTCTCTCTCGTGCTCTATATCATGGGCTTTGTTAATATAGTCGGACCATATGTTATTTCTCCCCTCTATACTCTTGTTATGATGAATTGAATCTTTACCCTTCAAAGTTTTGTCTTGTCGGATTGAATATTCAGAGATGAGAACACATGATATACGTCTTGCAATATTTAATACTTGAGGTGACAATGAGGTATCTTATTGATTCACTTGATATGTGTTATGGCATTCAACTCGCGGATTCCCGCGGTGATATTGGGGTAATCTATGCATAGGGGTTGATGCACGTTTTTCTCTGACGGAAACTTTGGGGTCTCTTTATAGTTCTTTGTGTGGATTGAGTATTATGAATATGAATTTGCTTTGGTGTTATTCTAGTACGAACTCTAGGATAGATCGAACAGAAAAAATAGCTTTGTGTTATTTTAGTACGAAGTCTTGAATAGATCGAATGGAAAGAATAGCTTTGAGGTGGTTTCATGACCTACAAACAATTCCTATCTTGTGTTCTCTGCTAATAGGAACTCGGGAGTGATTCTTTAATGCACTTTGAGGGATAATCATATGATCCAACTATGTTAGCATTGTTGAGAGGTTGCACTAGCGAAAATACGGACCCTAGGCCTCATTTTTAAGCATTGCAACACCGTTTTTGTGCCCATTTACTATTTGCTACCTTGCTGTTTTTATTTATTCATATTATAAAAATATATTTCTACCATCCATATTACACTTTTATCACCATCTCTTCGCCGAACTAGTGCACCAATACAATTTGCCATTGTATTGGGTGTGTTGGGGACACAAGAGATTTCTTGTATTTAGTTGCAGAGTCATTTGAGAGATACCATCTTCATCCTACACCTCTCACGGATTGATAAACCTTAGGTCATCCACTTGAGGGAAAAATGCTACTGTCCTACAAAACTCTATGCTTGGAGGCCCAACACGTGTCTACAAGAATAAAGTTGCGTAGTAGACATCAAGCTCTTTTCTGGCGCCGTTGCCGGGGAGGTGAGTGCTTGAAGGGATATCTCTAGATCTTGCAATCGAATCTTTTAGTTTCTTGTTTTATCACTAGTTTGGTTTATAAAAATAAAACTAGAAAAAATGGAATTGAGGTTGCATCATATTATTGATCATCTTTATAATATTTTTCCTGAAAACGATGGTTCGAAAAATTGTGCTCAATTGATAGAAGAAGAATTTAATAAAATGATTGGCTTGAATGATGAGCATGATGTCAATGTTGTTAGTATGAAGTCTTTGAATACCCATGATGCTAATGATATGCAAAACCATAAGCTTGGGGATGCTATGTTTGATGAAGATGATATTTTTAGTCGCCCAAGTTTTGGTGAGAAAATTTACTATGATGAAAGCATGCCTCCTATTCATGATAATTATGCTGATGACATGTATGCTATAAAGAATAATGATAACTGAGGGAGTCCCGGATTAGGGGGTGTCCGGATAACCGGACTATGACCTTTGGCCGGACTCCTGGACTATGAAGATACAAGATTGAAGACTTCGTCCCGTGTCCGGATGAGACTTTCCTTGGCGTGGAAGGCAAGCTTGGCGATACGATATGTAGATCTCCTCCCATTGTAATCGACTCTGTGTAACCCTAGCCCTCTCCGGTGCCTATATAAACCGGAGAGGTTTAGTCCGTAGGACGTACAACAATCATACAATAGGCTAGCTTCTAGGGTTTAGCCTCTCTGATCTCGTGGTAGATCAACTCTTGTACTACCCATATCATCAATATTAATCAAGCAGGAGTAGGGTTTTACCTCCATCGAGAGGGCCCGAACCTGGGTAAAAACATCGTGTCCCTTATCTCCTGTTACCATCCGCCTAGACGCACAGTTTGGGATCCCCTACCCGAGATCCGCCGGTTTTGACTCCGACATTGGTGCTTTCATTGAGAGTTCCGCTGTGCCGTCGCCATCAGGAAGGATGCCGCACCCCGTCTTTAAAGACGGCATTGTTGCTAAAGGAGCTTTGGCTATCGGCCAAACTCTCCAGCTAGGCGGTTTTCTAATGACCGCATGTTCGGCTGCCGCGCCGACGATGACTTCTTGGGTCATCGAAAGCAATCTCCACGTCAACTCGGAACTCGCCGAGTAGTTAGATCCGATGGAGATCTCTTCCTTAAACGAGCTCTTGGATCGCACCGCCGCCCTGGGAGTCGCTACAGACTACGATCAGATTGGGCTTAAACTCGATCCGAGAGAGATTTACTCTTCCCAGGTCACCCACCACATCGAAGTGGTGGAGGAACAATGCGGCGAATCTTCACCCATCCTAAGGACCAGATATGTCCGGATTCCCGACCCCTCTAAGCCGGATACCCGCGGAGGGGAGGACGTCACTCAAGTCCTGAATCTAAAGTCAGGCAGCGGGCCAGATTCATTAGACAACATCCAAGAACACAAGCTTCCGAGTTCGGAAACTTCTTGGCCCCTGAGTCTCAGATTGGGCGAGGTTCCGGATTTAACTCCACCCGCCCACCCAAATATAAGGGATCTATCCCAAATTCGGCAAGAGCCCACAGAAACAGTACACCATTACTGGGCCAGATTCCTCCTGGTTATGAACAGGATAGAGGACTGCCGAGAGGAGGATGCAATTTCATTCTTCTGCAATAATTGTACGGACATCGGGATCCTCAACGCCATAAGTCACTGTGAAATTACACGCTTCGCTGACTTGGCATCCATAGTACGAAAATACTATGCGACGGAAAGCGTTCGGAAAACCGAAATAAAATTCTAGCACAATCCGGCCCTGAATACAACCCCAGTTCGAAATAAAAGGGTGCATTATCGCCAGACACCTGGGCCAAACAACAAAAAACAAAAACCCTCTACAGGGTATGGAACCATACTGGAGGGATGACTCAATGGACCCTGTAAAATTCATAGTGCAGAGGGCGTCACACCAACTCATAGCCTTAGAGCATGTTGGATACTCCGACAGGTGGCCAAAAGTGGCGAGGAGCTTCTAACTCCAGAATCCGCAGAGCACCACCCCAGGAATACCAGTACGGTATCAACAGTCTTCGAGACTTTCGCATCAAACAAATGTGCGGAAACAAACACTCCGCAGCCTTACCGAAGTCTACCAGGTAGCAACAATAAACTCATGGAGTGACACGACTATTACCTTTAATGCCAGTGACGAACCTAAATTTCAAACAGCCCGAGCACCAGCCGCATTGGTCCTCAGTCCGATAGTGGACGGCTTTCGGCTTATGAAGGTACTCATGGACGGTGGCAGAGGATTGAACCTCATTTATGAGGAAACCCTTCGAAAAATGGAAATAGACTAGAGCCGCATTGAGCGAAGCAACACAACCTTTAGAGGAATAATCCCCAGTCGGGAAGCGTGCTGTACAGGAAAAATCACACTGGATGTGGTGTTCGGCACGCCGGATAATTACAGATCCGAGGAGGTCACATTTCAAGTGGCCCCGTTCAGCAGCGGATACCACGCTCTGTTAGGGCGAGAGGCATTCACAATTTTTCAAGATATACCGTATTACGGGTACATGAAGCTCAAAATGCCCGGACCCAACGGAATCATCACTCTCGCTAGTGACCCGGACATAGCACTCCGCGCCGAAAACAAGACAGCCGCGCTGGCCCTTGAGGCATTATCCGAAGCCCTAGCGGCCGAGGAACTAACTGCGCTGCGCTCCACGGTGGACAGGGACGACGTGATACTCGACAAAAGATCCAAGTCCACCTCCTTTAAACCGGCAGACGAAATAGTCAAATTCCAAGTCCATCCAACGGACCTTACAAAAACAGCCTCCATCGGGGCACAATTAAACCCTGATGTAGATGCCTCACTGCGAGAATTCTTACGTGAAAATTGGGACATCTTTGCCTGGCACCCTTCAGACATGCCAGGAATCCCACGCAGGCTAGCCGAGCACAGCCTAAACATCCTAAAAGGATTCAAGCCTGTTAAGCAGGCTCTTCGGCGTTTCTCTGAACCTAAGAGACAGGCCATGGGAGAGGAGCTAGCCAAACTACTGGAAGCCGGATTCATCAGAGATATAAAACATCCGGACTGGCTAGCAAACCTGGTGATGGTACCAAAGAAGGACAAATCCTGGCGCCTATGCATCGATTTTAAGGACCTCAACAAGGCTTGCCCAAAGGATCCCTTCCCCCTCCCCCGCATTGATCAAATTATCGATCCCACCGCAGGACACGATTCATTGTGTTTCCTCGATGCATACTCTGGCTACCACCAAATTAAGATGGCAGAGTCAGACCAAGCCGCAACAGCATTTATCACCCCATACGGCCCATTTTGCTTCAACACAATGCCCTTCGGGCTCAAAAACGCCGGCGCAACATATCAACGCATGATTCAGACATGTCTGGCCAACCAGATCGGCAAAACAGTTGAAGCATACGTGGATGACATGGTCGTCAAAACCAAGCATGTAGAAACTCTAATAGACGACTTGAGGATCACGTTTGATAACGTCCGAACATACGACATTAAGCTTAACCCAGAAAAATGCGTTTTCGACGTACCAGCTGGAAAGCTCTTGGGCTTCATTGTATCCAGTAGAGGAATTGAAGCAAACCCAGCCAAGATCTGAGCTCTGTCACAATTGGATATTCCAAAGGACCTCAAGCAAATACAAAAATTGACTAGATGCGTGGCGGCTCTAAGCCGCTTCATCTCCCACTTGGGAGAAAAAGCATTACCCCTTTATCGCCTCCTCCGGCGCACCGAACACTTCGAGTGGACGGATGCTGCCACGGCCGGACTAGAAGAAATAAAAACCATATTGGCAACAAACCCGGTCCTGGCCACGCCTAACATCGGCGAACCAATGTTGTTATACATTGCAGCAACTCATCAAGTTGTAAGCGCAGTGCTCGTCATCGAACGAGAAACGGACGGACACAAATTCCCTCTCCAGAAACCAGTCTACTACGCGTCCACTATCCTCACTCCATGCAAGTCCTGGTACCCGCATTACCAAAAGATAGCATACGCAGTGTTCATGGCATCACATAAGCTACGACACTACTTTCAAGAGTGTTCAATAACAGTAGCCTCTGAAGTTCCTCTTAATGATATTATAAACAACCACGACGCGACGGGCCGGATTGCCAAATGGGCCATTGAGCTCCTCCCGTTCGACATAACCTATAAGCCACGGCGAGCTATCAAGTCGCAAGTTTTGGCCGACTTTGTCGCTAAATGGACTGAAGCCGAACTCCCTAAAGAGTACGGCACATATTCCAACTGGATCATGTACTTCGACGGCTCCAAAATGCTAGCGGGTCTGGGGGCTGGCGTTGTTCTGACGTCCCCAACAGGAGATACAGTTCAATATGTACTCCAGATAATGTATACGGACTCCAACAATGCAGCCGAATATGAGGCCCTTCTACATGGTCTCCGGATGGCAGTCTCCATGGGCATTCAACGCCTAGAGGTGCATGGGGATTTGAACCTTGCGATATCCCAAATAAATAGAGACTTTGATGCCAAAGATCAGAAAATGGAAGCTTATCGCAATGTCGTCCTAAAAATGTTAGCTCGGTTCGAAGGGCTCGAATTTCACCATATAGCCCGGGAAAACAATCAGGCAGCAGATGTCCTGGCACGCATCGACGCAAAGAACGATGCAGTCCCCCCCAACATTTTCTTGGAGAGGCTATTCAAGCCATCCGTACAATGGGAAGGGGAATCCGGAAATAACAATCTGGACCTAGCCGCACCACCTGACATCGAACATTCTGAGACAATGGGAGGCTCTACCAACGAGGTAACATCCTCAGCCCACGTAATAATGGCAGTAATTGCCCCATGGACAGAACCACTCTTAGCCTACTTAACTAGGCAGGAACTTCCCGAGGACTAAAACGAGGCACGCTGCATAGTGCAGCGATCTAAAGCCTATAAAGTCCATGAAGGAGAGCTTTATAAGAAAAGCACCACCGGAGTCCTTCAAAGGTGTATCTCCGAAGAGGAAGGGCGGAACCTTCTGGCTGAAATTCATGCCGGACTCGGCGGGCACCACGCCGCAGCCCGAGCCCTTGTAAGCAAGGCCTTCCGTACTGGATTTTATTGGCCGACGGCCCGGGCAGATGCTCGGGACTTAGTCCAACGATGCATCGGTTGCCAATTATTTGCTAATCAAAGCCACATGCCACCTACCACCCTCCAAACTATACCCATTACCTGGCCCTTTGCGGTCTGGGGGCTTGACATGGTTGCACCCCATAAAGGAGGAACCCACAAGCAAAAATATCTACTGGTCATGGTGGACAAATTCACCAAATGGATAGAGGCCAAGCCTGTTAAGACAGCCGAATCCGGACCGGTGATAGACTTCATATCAGGGGTCGTACACCGTTACGGCGTCCCCCACAGCATCATCACTGATAACAGCACGAACTTTACTGCCGATGAGGTTAAACTCTGGTGCAAAAACATGGGCATCAAGCTCGACTACGCTTCAGTCTATCACCCACAAACTAACGGTCAAGTCGAGCGAGCAAATGGTCTAATCATGAGCGGCATCAAACCCAGATTAGTGCGATACCTCAAGGAATCTAACAGCACTGGGTATAGAAGCTCGACTCTGTACTCTGGGGGCTGCGGACCACGCCAAATCGCACTACCGGATTCACACCATTCTTTATGGTATACGGCGCAGAGGCAGTGCTGCCCTGCGACATAATTCATGACTCACCTCGCGTGCGCATGTACGAAAAAAGAGAAGCCGAGCTCGATCGGCAGGACAGTTTGGACGCATTGGAGGAGGAGCGCGACGTGGCAAAAGCCCGTTCCGCATTCTATCAATAGCAGGCTCGAAGATATCAAAGCAGAGAAGTACGGGCCAAAACTTACAATGTTGGCGAACTAGTTCTACGCCTGCCGGACAAGAAAAAAACAAACTCAAGCCCAAATGGGAAGGTCCCTTCATAATCGACCAAGTCCTGACTGGTGGAGTGTACCATCTGCGAAATGCATCGGATAACCGACTCGAGCCGAATCCATGGAACGCAGCACGCCTACGAAGATTCTACGCCTAGCGCCAGACTCTGTGTTCGTCTCCTTCCTCTGTCTATTTTTTACACATTAGATACCTTTTATCTCTCTCCTTCTCCCTCCTTTTTTCTTACAAGCCTTTAAGGGCTCGCTTGCGCACTGTTCGCACATAATTGACGCGCTACTCGCGCTCATTATACCTGGGGGCTTCTTTATCAGAAGCTTGTATATACGGGCCTTATGCCCAACACATGTGTCACACTTCTGCATGTACCTTTTATTCACCATTATATGCATCGATATGACTTAAGTTTTGGCCAAGCTGGGTTGCCTGGCTCCTGTGCTTACCCCTACGTTCCCGATTGTTCGGCTAGGTGGTAAAGGGAGCACCTCTGTGATTGTTACTGCCGGGTCAGCCGGATGTGTACCTCAGATTGGGTGAAGCCGAAAGCTAGCGTTCTTAAGGGAATATTCAGTCGGTGAACTAAAAGATGATTTTTCACTTGTTTATTTATCCGCCCCCAGATGCTTTTCTGCTTTTTCGTAGTCCGGACATGCACTTTACGGCATGTCCCCCAGGGAAAGGAACCCCTAACGGAACTATTCTCCCTGGAAGATGTTTCTTACTAACCATGTAATATAACATAACTAGTTGGGCACTTGTCTGCTAAAGCACTAATGACCCCTACGCTGGTCTCCACGCATGCCCCGGTTCTTACATAACCGAGAGGGTATTCGGACACACTCCGGACTATTGGGTCCAGAGGTTGAAGCGAAAAGGTCCGCAATGACAAATGATCTACAATCCGGCTAGAAGGCATTCTACATGTCATTTTAAATTACATAGTCAATTTGACTGGGTATATTCTTCTTCAATACCATCCAACAGGCTATCCAATTTACAGTCCTGTTGGGAATACTTGGCGGCCAGCTCTACCTGGCCGTACACTAAACTGACAGGGATCTCCTTCCCATCGGGCCCCACAGGTCCGACCTCGGCCATGTGGTTTGGGTCAGCCTTCGTGTACCGCGTCTTCACCATGGCCCAGGCCTCCCTGGCGCCTTGACGGCAGGCCGATATCTTCCATAATCGAAAGTGCTGCCGCGCTCCCTTTAGCTTCTCTGCAAGCTCTCCAAGGCCTTCGGGCATAGAGATGGATGGCCACAAAGCCTGGACGACGCCTTGCATCGCCTGCCGAACTCGTTCGTGCAGTCGCGATAGCTCGGGAAGAAGGTCACCCGTAGAACCAGGCATTTCCTCCACAGGCCGACCTGTCAGCATACCTACAAACATAACTCTATCAATCGACTTCCTCGCCGAACTCTTTTTTGAAGGTTTGTTCAAGCACTTACTAAAAATGCCGTGTCGAAGCCGCCGATTCTCCTTTACGGAATACGACAGCTGAGCACGAACATCCTTTAGTTCCTCGCCCAGCTGGGTGTTGGCATCTTGAAGCTTGTTCTTCTCTTGCCTCACCTTCGTAAGCACGCTCTCGCCGGCCTTTAACTAGCGTAAGAGTTGCTGCTTGTCCGGATCCACTCCGGCGCCATCTGCACTGTTATTGTCAGAATTGCACACATGCCGCACTTCACAACATACTCATCTTTCGAAGCATATATTACCAGAGGGGGTTTCCTTGGCATTCCTTGTTGCGGCTAGTGCGGCCTCAAGTTGGGCCTTGCACTCTTCCAACTCCTGGGACAGTTGCGTATTCTTTTTTGTAAGATCCTGCATAACAAATGATCCTTAAATCAGTTATTTTAACTGTTTCAAGTCTCGGGGGCTACTGACATATATAACCATCAGATTTTCTCACCCGTCTGTCTTTTACATACTGCTCTGTGGCTCTGGCTAGATCATTTTGAGCGGCACGACGGTACGCATCTCCCGTATTAAAGGCGTCCAACGCCTCTTGGGAAAAACATGCGTCACGAAGAACAGTCCGGCGACGCCTGTGGTTCATGGCACTCTCCACCTCTAAATTGGTGGCAGATAGCCCGTCCACGTCCTCTATCGGAGGAGCGTCCGGTGCGTGCCATGTGTTCGCCTCCGCTTCCGGACCCGGCCTTGAAGCCTGGCCGGTGGATATAGTCCGGCAGGCGCTCTTCTTCCTGAAGAGAGCATGAGCGTTAGTATGCCTTGAAGGCATAAACCCTGGGCATTAAAGTTTCACGCCGTACCATTGCGTCGGCGTCTTGATCTGGTCCGCACTTCTTTTTAGCCCGCTGGGCCTCGACAGCCCTTGTTGGCTAGCCACCGCGGGCTCGGCCCTCCGCCTCAAGGACTTCCCCTGCAAAAAACACCATTGGTATACGGCGATCAAAAATAAGCACGGATGGATCCTCTTGAAAGTACTGGGACTTCGGTCTCGGTTACCTTTGAGGCTGGAAGTAGTCCAGGATAATCAGCCGTAATGGACACTAAGGTGGTGTCCTTACTCAATTGATGAAACACCCCATCAATCAGCTCCACACATAAGTCCGGGTCCTCTTGGGAGTCCGGGTCGAGGGACCGTTCTGGGTCCTCGGGTTGTGGAGGAGGGTTGTTTATCTCCTTTACAGTCTGGCGTAGCTCCTGCGTTAAAATTGCTAGACTAAGTACTTAACTATGGGAATATGAAAACGGAAAGGCAAGTGAAAGTGTTCTCTTACCCAGCTTGGAGGATTGTACATGGAAAATCCACCCCGTGGGTTGACACGGAGGAATTCCTCCTCTTATCCCTTGTACAAAGCGGATAAGATCTCCGTTAGGGTGGCAGCCGAATCCGGCCCCTTGCGACCACACCGGGTGGCGTCGTCCTCCCCGTTGAAATCCCACATGGGGTGGACTCTGTACTGAAGCGGCTGCACCCCCCGCGTAATGCATGTGGCAATGACCTCGATCATGGTCAGTCCGGAATGAGCTAACAACCTTATCCGGCTCATCAGGTAAAGGACGTCCCTGTCATGTTCCTTCTGAGGGCTCCGTGGACGCCAGCTCAGGCGTTTCTTCAAGGGAGCATTATCGAACTCAGGGAGGCCGATCCGTACAGGGTCCGACAGGGGGACGTCTTCTATATAAAACCATTCTGAAGGCCAGTCCTCGGACACCTTCTTTGGGGTTCTGGATAGATATCCGGTCCCGGCGATGCGCCATAGTTCGGCTCCGCCCACTTGATATATCGACCCCTCCTGAGAACGGGGCACGAGGCAGAACAACTTCTTCCACAGCGCGAAATGGGCCTCGATGCCCAAAAATAGCTCGCAAAGGGCCACGAAGCCCGCAATATGCAATATGGAGGCAGGCGTGAGGTTGTGTAGCGTGAGGCCATAGAACTCCAGGAGCCCCCGGAGAAACGGATGAATTGTAAATCCGAGCCCTCTTATTCAATAAGGGACAAGGCATACCCGCTCTCCTTTGGAGGGATAGGGGACGCTCTCCGCCTGCTCTCCGCCATTATAGGTGGCAAGCCCGGCTCGAACTGGGACCATGTATGCTGGGGGAGGAGCCCCTTGGTTTGGAGCGCTACTAGCTCGCTGTGCAGGACGGAACACCTCTCCCAATCTCTAGGCCAAGGGCTGGAGGGGCGAGAGGAGGAGCTCCGTTGACCGGCCATGATAGAATGGATCTCTGTCGAATGCGCTCTGATGAATGCTCGCGGAGGGAAGATGGTGTGATTCGGATCTAAATCCCCGTCTCTTTTATAGGCGGCCCATTTGCGTAGCTAGGGGGTAAATGAAAAAAAACTGTCTTTTTGCATTCTTTTGACACATGGAAGATGCCCATTATTGGGCGCGGAAGCCAAGGAGCACAACATTCATCAGAAGCCGGACACTATTCGACAGGTATATGGGATTTGGAGAAGAACCCGCCTTGCAATGCCGAAGACAAACCTGCGCGTCGGACTCATCGTCATTGAAGCCTGGTTCGGGGGCTACTGAGGGAGTCCCGGATTAGGGGGTGTCCGGATGACCGGACTATGACCTTTGGCCGGACTCCTGGACTATGAAGATACAAGATTGAAGACTTCATTTCGTGTCCACATGGGACTTTCCTTGGCGTGGAAGGCAAGCTTGGCGATACGATATGTAGATCTCCTCCCATTGTAACCGACTCTGTGTAACCCTAGCCCTCTCTGGTGCCTATATAAACCAGAGAGGTTTAGTCCGTAGGACGAACAACAATCATACCATAGGCTAGCTTCTAGGGTTTAGCCTCTTTGATCTCGTGGTAGATCAACTCTTGTACTACCCATATCATCAATATTAATCAAGTAGGAGTAGGGTTTTACCTCCATCGAGAGGGCCCGAACCTGGGTAAAAACATCGTGTCCCTTGTCTCCTGTTACCATCCACCTAGACGCATAGTTCGGGACCCCCTACCCGAGATCCGCCGGTTTTAACACCGACAATAACCATGAAACTTGTCATCATGATTTTAATTTTCACTCCCACGATAGTTATTTTGTTGAGTTTGCTCCCACCACTATTCATGAGAATAATTTTGCTTATGTGGAGAGTAACAAAATTGCTATGCTTATGTGTCATGAAAATAATGCTTTATGTGATGGTTATATTGTTGAATTTATTCATGATGCTACTAGAAATTATTATGAGAGGGGAACACATGCTTTTACGTATTGCAATAATATCAAGTTTCCTCTCTATATGTTGAAAGTTTTGAAGTTGTGCTTGTTTTGCCTTTCTATGCTAGTTGATTCTTGTTCACATAAGTTGTTTGCTCACAAAATCCCTATGCATAGGAAGTGGGTTAGACTTAAATGTTCTAGTCATATGCTTCATGATGCACTCTTTGTGTTACAATTCTTATCTTTTATGCGAGCATCATTGAAATCATCATGCCTAGCTTAAAAGGCATTAAAGAAAACTGATTTTTGGGAGACAACCCAACACTTTTACCTACTATTTTTGTGTTTTCACATGATTAGGCTACTTTAGTAATCATTTTTTATTGTCTTTGTTTCAATAAAGTTCCAAGTAAAGCCTTTGGGATCATGTTGGGTGATAGTTGATTTGATCTTGCTGAAAAACAGAAACTCTTGCGCTCACGAGAATAGCTCTCACTTTTAACAGAAGAGTGCTTTTGAGTTGATTCTTTTTCAGAAGATTAATATAAAAATTTCTCACATGGTACATTTTTTTCATAATTTTTAGAGTAGCAGAAGTATGGTTTGAGTACAGATTACTACAGACTGTTCTATCTTTGACAGATTCTGTTTTCAATGCATAGTTTGCTTGTTTCCCTGTTTCTATGGCTTATATTGCTCAATATAAATTGTGGAAATGATATGCTACAGTAGGCATTGTGTGGAAACAATTATGAATCTTGTCTTTGACAGTACCAAAAGTGAAATCGTTTGCTCTTTATGATACTAACCTATCTCACAAGGTTCCGTTAAGTTTTGTGTGATTGGAGTTTTCAAGTTTTGGGTGAGATGTCGATATGAGGAGAATAAGGAGTGACAAGACCCTAAGCTTGGGGATGACCAAGGCACCCCCAAGGTAATATTCAAGGAAGATCCAGGAAACTAAGCTTGGGGATGCCCCGGAAGGCATCCCCTCTTTCGTCTCCAACATTATCGGTAACCTCACTTGGAGCTATGTTTTCATTCTTCACATGATATGTGTTTTGCTTGGAGCGTCAATTTATTTTGCTAGGATTTGCTTCTGTTATTTATAATAATGTTTTGCATCTTTTATTTCAATAAAATTGGCAATGATATCCTTTGCCATGCTTATTTTCCAAGGATACTTGTTGCTGTTTGAAAACAGAAAGTTTATCGATGTTGCATAAATTCCGAAAAGTCAGAATATAATAAATTGTTGAAACTTTTTTCAAAATAAGCTCTGATAAATTTTCTACAGTTTAGTATTTTTCTCATAATGTTTGGAGTTGAATAAGTATTGATACTCTTGCATTCTTTACAAACTGTACTATTTTGGCAGATTGGTGTTATGTTTGCATTGTTTGCATATGTTTGCTTGTTTAATGATTCTATTTGAAGATAGAAGTATTAAATATACAGAGGAATTTAGTATGCAATGTTGAATAATAATTTTAGTGATTTTCTAAAGTAGAGAATGATAAGGTTTTGCACTGATTTATACTAACTTATCTCACGAGTCCTTGTTGAGTTTTGTGTGGATGAAGTTTTTGAGATTTAGGGAAACCGTGATATAAGAGGAATGAAGGAGACACAAAAGCTCAAGCTTGGGGATTCTCAAGGCATCCCAAGCTAATATTTCAAAAAGTCTCAGGCATCTAAGCTTGGGGATGCCCCGGTAGGCATCCCACCTTTCTTCTTCAACAATTATCGGTTAGTATCAGTTGAGCCTAAGTTTTTGCTTCTTCACATGAGTTGTGCTACTATTGAAATGTCATTTTATTTTCATTTTGCTTGTTGTTTTAATAAAATACTTAGACCTGAATTTTTTTAAATAAAATAGATTCCTCAAATAGGAGGCTAGGTAAGCGGCATTCACATCCCATTAACAAAGCTCTTTTCTCTGGAATTGCTCTAGTGCTCCACTTATATCGTATGAGTGAATTGTTGAATAAATTGAATGTCATGAAGTTGAAATCATATCATGCCTAGTGGTAGCTTCACATTGGGTTTAGAAAGTGAAATCTTTTGAGGCTTGTCAATCACAATATTGGTCATACAAGCAATTCACGAATAATTAGTATAAGAGAACTTTCACATATAAATACACTATCCTAGAAATCTTTTGTGATTGTGAGCCCCCATCAAAATATTATATGCCAAAATTGTTGACGTTGGACAGGGAAGACAATGTAATGGTTTATGTTTGTTCATATTCACATAGAAGTTATATTGTCATAGATCCTTCAACATGTGGTGCTTGCCCCCCATCTTTGCTAGCCAAAAATTTCGCACCAAGTAGAGATACTACTGTGCATCCAAAAAACCTTAAACCCAAATCTTATTTTCAAGAGTCCACTATACCTACCTAAGGATTGAGCAAGATCCTTCAAGTAAGTTGTCATCGGTGCAATAAGGCAATAAAAATTGCTTCTAAAAGTGTTAGATCATTTAGTGTAAGAGAAAATTGAGCGTTGTATGAACTTGTGGTGGCAAAGCAATAAAAGCGATAGACTACATAATAAAGGTTGCTATCATAAGGGGCAATATAATGTGACGTTCTTTTGCACTAAGGAATTGAGCATACAAACAAATAAGCGCATGGCAACCACTGCTTCCCTCTGCGAAGGGCCTATCTTTTACTTTTCAGTATTTACTTTTATGCAAAGAGTCAAAGTTTTTCTCTCTATTGCTTTTTATTTTTCTCCTTTGGCAAGCATCATGTGGTGATGAAAGATCTAGGCACATATGTCCAGTTGAATATGGGTAGCATGAGTTATTATTGTTGACATCACCCAAAGGTGAATACATTGGGAGGCGAAATTATAAGCCCCTATCTTTCTATGTGTCTGGTTGAAACATTTTGCTCATGTGTATGAGGTGAGTGTTAGCAATCATAGAAGACTATAAGATGGTTGAGTATGTGGAGCTCTTACTTAGACTTTGTCGAATAAGTTGAATTGCAATTGCTTGCTGACTGAGAACATAGGTTGTTGAGTTTCAAGAGAGTTCATTGTTTGAACCTTAACATGTGAATTGGTTGCTACTATAACATGAGAAGTTTTATAAGAAAGAATTGTTGTTATGATGCTAGAAAAAGTGATTGAAATTATCATTGATCAAACTTATGAACTTTGCTAGCATTCATACTTCATAAGTTATTTCTTTTATCATTTACCTACTCGAGGACGAGTAGGAATTAAGCTTGGGGATGCTGATACGTCTCCAATGTATCTATAATTTATGAAGTATTCATGCTGTTATTTTATCATTCTTGGGTGTTTTACAATCATTTTATAGCAACTTTATGTCATTTTTTGGGACTAACCTATTGACCCGGTGCCCAATGCTAGTTGTTGTTTTTTGCTTGTTTTTTACATCGCAGGAAATCAATACCAAACGGAGTCCAAACACCGCGTAACTTTTTGGAGATTTTTTCTGGACCAGAGAGCACCAGTGGGCCAAAGAAGCACCTGGGGGTGCCCCGAGGGGGCACAACCCACCACAAATATTCCAAAACCCTTCGGGGTTAACCTAGATCAGAAGTTCCGCCGCCGCAAGGCCTCTGTATCCATGAGATCCAATCTAGACCTCATTCCGACACCCTGTCGGAGGGGGGAATCATCACCGGTGGCCATCTTCATCATCCCGGCGGCCACCACGATGAGGAAGGAGTAGTCCACCCTCGGGGTTGAGGGTTTGTACGAGTAGCTATGTGTTTTATCTCTCTCTCTCTTGTGATCTATATCATGGGCTCTGTTAATATAGTCGGATCATATGATGTTTCTCCCCTCTATACTCTTGTTATGATGAATTGAATCTTTTCCCTTTAAAGTTTGGTCTTGTCGGATTGAATATTCAGAGATGAGAACACATAATATATGTCTTGCAATATGAATACTTGAGGTGACAATGAGGTATCTTATTGATTCACTTGATATGTGGTATGGCATTCAACTCGTGGATTCCCGCGGTGATATTGGGGTAATCTATGCATAGGGGTTGATGCATGTTTTTCTCCGACAAAAACTTTGGGGTCTATTTATAGTTCTTTGTGTGGATTGAGTATTATGAATATGAATTTGCTTTGGTGTTATTCTAGTACGAACTCTAGGATAGATCGAACGGAAAAAATAGCTTTCTGTTATTTTAGTACGCACTCTTGAATAGATCTAACAGAAAGAATAGCTTTGAGGTGGTTTCATGACCTACAAACAATTCCTATCTTTTGTTCTCCTCTAATAGGAACTCAGGAGCGATTCTTTTTGCACTTTGAGGGATAATCATATGATCCAACTATGTTAGCATTGTTGAGAGGTTGCAATAGCGAAAGTATGGACCCTAGGCTTCATTTTTAAGCATTGTAACACCGTTTTTGTGCCCGTTTACTACTCCCTCCGTCCCAAAATAAGTGTCTCAACTTTGTACTAGCTTTAATACAAATTTTTACTTAGCTCAAGACACTTATTTTGGGACGGAAGGAGTATTTGCTACCTTGCTATTTTTATTTATTCAGATTATAAAAATATATTTCTACCATCCACATTACACTTTTATCACCATCTCTTCGCCGAACTAGTGCACCTATACAATTTGCCATTGTATTGGGTGTGTTGGGGACACAAGAGATTTCTTGTATTTGGTTGCAGTGTCGTTTGAGAGAGACCATCTTCATCCTACACCTCTCACGGATTGATAAACCTTAGGTCATCCACTTGAGGGAAAATTGCTATTGTCCTATAAAACTCTGCACTTGGAGGCCCAACACGTGTCTACAAGAATAAAGTTGCATAGTAGACATCAGATTCCCACATGGATTTGCTTCCAACCCTGAAAGGAGAGTTAGTGCAGATGGAAACAAGGTACAAGGGTAGAAAACTCATGACTGCCACGTCCTACTTCAAAGGGTTTTACCTGTTACCCTTAGAGGATTGGGCCGCCCTGATTTATACAGAGCGGTTGCAGAGTTGGGACAATTCCTCAGGGAACTTTGCAGTAGAAATATCAGGATAGATGCTTTGGAGCGTCTTAGAGACAAGATACCAACTATCCTATGAGACTTTGAGAAGATATATCCTCCAACCTTCTTTGATGTGATGGTGCATTTGGTTGTTCATCTACCTGATGAGGCACTACTTAGAGGTCCAGTACAATATGGTTGGATGTACCCTATTGAAAGGCGGCACTTTCAAGGGCTATGTTAGGAACAGAGCTAGACCCGAGGGTTCCATTGCAGAGGCCTACATTGCTATAGAAGCATTGACATTCTGCTCAAAATACATTGAAACAGCTGATCAACTTAGCAAAGAGGTGGGTGAAGACAATCTCGGTCTCAATGTTTTCGATTGTTTTAATCGAGTTACAGGGAAGAGTCGAGAAGACGACAAACCTAAAGATTTGGACAAAATGGTTTGGTATGTGTTGAATAATTGTCCTGAGATTCTACCTTATATTGAGTAAGTGCTAAGTACTGCAGCTTATACATCGTAATCTACTAAACTTGCAGCACATTCTTATATATTTAGATGTTTGACGTGATCGCTATGTTGTGCAGCATCTACAGAAAGGAGTTACTGCTGCAAAATCCAAGAAATATTGACAAACTAGTTATGGCAGGATTTGCGAAATGGTTCAAGAGCCATGTAAGCTTTTGAATTGCATTGTCAGTTTTTTTTAATATATTGAGTACATAAGATGATCAGCTTGTCTATTTTCTAACCATAGGTTAAGAAGATGCGGGAGGATGGGCAGGCAGTTGATGATGCCCTTTACACACTAGCAATGGGTCCTGATACTCGGGTGAGACATTATGAATCTTGCATTGTTGGAGATGTGCGCTACAACAACCTTGCACGCGACGAAGGTAGGAAGACACAAAACAGTTCCATCATGAGCACGGATATGTACGACAAAGAGACAACTGAAATGTTTGCTAACATAACAAACATTGTTCAGTTGCAGTATATCTCCAGTTTCGAGGTTCATTGGTGTGTGGTTCTATTGTGCTGTCGTTGGTATAAACTATTTTCCAGGATCGCAAAACCCAGAGCTGATGATTATTTCAAATCCATCAATGTCAAGGCGGCGTACCAGACCGATGAGCCTTTTATTTTGGCAAATCAAGCAACACAGAATTTTTTCTTGGAAGAAACATTTGCACGCAACGATGACTAGAGAGTATTGCAAAGGTTTGAGCAAAGGAATTTGTTTAATGAAGTTGCACAATAAGATGATGCTTACATTGCTCCTGATGTACAAGATTCCATAGATGTTCCTAATATCTTTGAGAACCATCACGTTAATGACGTTGGCAAAAAGGTTGCCTGTCGGGCTGTGGACATACAGGAGTTGATCAAGAAGAAGCCAACGTTCGAGGACATTGAGGATGAAGAAGAAGATGACAGTGTGGGGAATTACGATTCAGACTGATACACATGGCAAAGATGTTGATGCTGCTATTGAGGATGATGATTAGATTGCTTTTGTCGTATTTGCCTGTCAGAAGATGTTTTTTATCTACTATGACAACTGAAACCTAATGAACTTGTTGTTTAGTATTTTGCTATGAGAACATCACTTATTATGTATGTTGATTTGTGTTTGGTGATTGTATGACGACTAAAACATGATGACATTGTTGTTTAGTTGTACTCATATTTGGCTGTGAAACTTGAATTTGATGACATAGTTTGTTGTTGGGCTGCAATTTGCTCGACGTCTTTGAATGCGAACAAAGCTGACCCGATAGAGCCTCTGCTAATTTATGTATTTATTAGGAAAATGGCCTCTGATATTTATTTATTTATGAGCAAAAAGGGATACCCCCGATTTTCGTTAATAGAAATCATTAGATGTTCACAACACTACGCCCAGCCTGCTAAACAGGTTTCATTCATTACTAGTTTCAGCAAAGTGCTCATGTCATAGCCATTGAATACATCACGATTGTTGCATACATTGCAAATAAAGAGACAATCATCCTACAGAGCACATCTATTTTGCCCATTATCTTCACAAGCTCTTTCATCTCCTCAGTGTTGTCAAGGACATTCAACAGCTGTTGCTTGGCAATGGTCAGAGGAACTGCATCTTTAACCTTCTGCTCTGCATCTTCCTCTTCTGTCGTTCCTTCAGTTACTTGTCCAACACCCCAACCTGCTGGTATTGAGATTCCTCGGCTAACCAAATAATTAGCATAGTTGCATTCCCCCACATCAACAACTTCCCAGAAATACAAATCACACGAACCTTCCCTTTTCTGCACGAATCAAATTGGAAGATCATCAACCAAACTATTAAAAAAATAGCAACTGAAAGCAGCATAACAACACTTAAACATATTATTACCCATGATTCAGGCATTTGTAGAAGACTTGGCCAGGGTTGAGGATTGTGGTTGAGACGCGATGGATGACTCCGCGTGATTTGCAGCAGTGGCACCAGACCAACGGCAGCGGATTGCGATGAGTAACCAGCTGTGGTGCGTGTGCCGGCGGGGGTGAGATGAGACCCACAGGTGATGGTACGGGTGGCGACTTGGCGCATATCTGGTTGTTGTCTGCTGAAAAGCAGGTGGACGAGCAGCCAGTGGACATGGTTGCTGCGGCCAGGGCTTCTGATGCTAGGCAGAGTAAGGAGAGAAGAGGAGAAGCGAACATTGGATATGTCAGTTTCATTACTTGCAGAGTAGCATAGCATCATATATAGTCATAGTCTAGGTTTGGATTCGAACCAGCTACAGGAGCATGTCACTCTTTTTTCAAAAACTCGGCAACGTCTCTTTACTGGTACACTAGCTTGTTCTATACGCCTTCTCAAGTCTTTGATTTTCTTTCTTTTTTGCGAGGAAGGAAGGAGGACAAAATTGAGAGTTCTGCCTTGGTTCGCTTACCGTGGCGCCGCCCTTTGGTGTTGTCAACATGGTCAACAACCGAGAGGAATAAGGAGATGACTGTACATGGTGAAGATGACAGTATGGACCCACCAGGATCATGGCAGTAGGAAAGCAAGTGCCTCCTTTATGACAAGAAAAAAAGGGCTCCTCCTGATGGTTTCCTGACATCTGGGTCGCACGCCACTGTCAACATAGTCAATAAGCAAGATAACTGCACAAGGAGCGGCAGACACCCGGGACCTAGCAGCGGGCGCAGTAATTCTTTTTTTTTCGGGACAGAGAAGGGTATCAACTGGGTTGTGGGAGCTGTGGCCCGTCTAGCCCAGGCTTTTATTTCATATGTTTACCACATGACCAGCCCAATTTTTTCCTTTCTGAAAATGGCTAGCCCAGCTATTTTTGTTTTTTGCAGAATAACCAACGTAGGCCTACTTGCTTTTTTACGCCCTGCTGGGCCGGAAATCTTTCAAGACGAGGAGAAATGCATTCGGGCTTGCCCAGAAAATGGGCTATAAGTAATAAGAAATGGGCTATAAGTAATAATAAATGGGTTGTAAAATGAAAAAATACAGCAAACAGGCAATTAGTTCCAAAATACTTTTTTCTTTCTGATTTTGATATTTTAAATTTCATTGTTTTTGTGCGGGTAAAATTTCTTTGGATTTAAATTAAGGTATGTTTAGTTTTTCAATTAATTTGAATCTGGCTAGAAATTTTGGGTTGTATGTTGTTTGGGACAGATTTGGAGGCTGACTTGTGGGTCTACTAGGTTGACGTGTACGAAAGGCTTTGTCAACTTAGTCCACAAACGATTCTAGCAGCAGTGACCATGGGATGTTAATCCAAAGGCCATGTTGCTTCTTCAATATCTGATCTTCTTGCTCCAGCCACTCAAACCAGCGCCGGTGGGACTGCCTGCTCCCGCGCTCCCGTGGTCGGTTGTGCTGCCGCACAGGCCACACCACCCCACCCTACTCCATCGCTGGCCAGGCCATTCCTCTACTCACCCACACCTCCTGTTATTTTCTGGCGATGGCAGCCGAACCAGTAAACCCTCATACTCCCCACTGTGTGGACAACCACTACCGAGTCTTCCCCGGCTCCGGGTTGTTCCCTTCCTAGGCCTCGTTGTCGTCCACCACCCTGGTGCCCTCGGCGCGGCGTGGTCAACATGGTCAACGAACGACATCCATCGAAAGAGGACTATACATGGAGAGGCTGACAGCTGGGTCCACGGCCGCACGCAAGGAAGTGCCTCCTTATCACGCGCAAAATAATTATTCCTCCACCTGACAGCTGAGACCCACCGGAAGGGTCTCTATATTTCGCGGAAAAAACGTTCCTCCCGCTGACAACTCGGACCCACCAGCTATATCTTCGCACGCAAGGAAGTGCCTCCTTATTACGCACAAAAAAATGAATACTCCCCCTGCTAGCAGGGACCCACCATAGTGGGAGGCTGACTTGTGGGCCTACTAAGTTGACGCGGACGAAGGGTTTGTCAACTTAGTCAATATGAACGATTCTAGCTCCCGTGACCGTACGATGTCCATACAACGGCCGTAGTGCTTCTTCAACCTCTGGTCTTCTTGCTCCAGCTGCCCAAACCAGTGCTGGTTGTACCGCCTATTCCTGCCTCCTGTGGCCGGCTCGGCCATGCAAGCCTCACCGCCCCACTCTACTCCAACCTTTGGCCAGACCATCCCTCTACTCACCCACAAACCCTGTTATTCTACGGTGATGGCAGCCTCACACCACAGTCAAACCAGTCAACCCTCATACTCCTCTCCGCGTGGGCATACACTGCCGCGTCTGCCCCGGCTCCGTGTCGTCCCCTTCCTAGGCCTCGTCGTCGTCCACCACCTTGGTGCTCTCGGCGCGGCGTGGTCAATGTGGTCAAGGAATGACTTCCATCGGAAGAGTACTGTACGTGGAGAGGCTGATAGTTGTGTCCACGGCCACAGCAAGGAAGTGCCTCCTTATTACGCACAACATAATGATTCCTCCACCTGACAGCAGGGACCCACCTGACGGGCCACCATATTTCTCGAAAGAAAAGTTTCCCCTGACTGCTGGGACCCACCAGCTACATCTTCGCATGCAAGGAAGTGCATCCTTATTACAGGCAAAAAAATGATTCCCCTGACAGCTGGGACCCAGCAGCTATATCTTCGCACGCAAGGACGTGCATCCTTATCCTCCCTGATAGCTGGGACCCACCCGGTCCAAGTGTACATAGCATTGTCTGTCTTGTCGCGAACGTGTATGTACATACTGGTCGATCGGTCGCTCTGCAACGATGAACTGTGGCCGAGTAAGTAGCAGCACATGTCATAGTAGAGCCCCCCGCATAGCAGTTTAGGCTGTCCCGTCTAAACCGTGTACACGTACATACAGCCACACACCAAAAATACGGCCACGTATGTACATATGAGCGGGGTCTCAAAACGCATACTCGCGAATACGGACGGGTAGGGCTCGTGTACATGGAGAGGCAACGGACGGCAGCGATGTTGTCATGTTCATCCTCAGCTAACCGGTTGTGTTGGGGATATAACTATTAGGTATGACCCACCCAGGAGGGGCCGGGTTATACCTATATGGTGGTTCATCAATATGAAGCCCATGAGGATATTGAAGATGGCGGTTCATAGGGCGAAGGCCCAAGAGCGACTTAAGGCCCATAGGGTAAACCGCCATATGTGTATGACTTATATTGTAAGGCAAGTATAGTTAGTCACAGAGCCAGACACGTTGTCTATGAGCCGGCCGGGACTCTGTGAGCCGCTGGTATTGGGAAACATAGCAGAAATTCAAAATTTTCCTATGAGTCACCAAGATCTATCTATGGAGAGACTAGCAACAAGAGAGAGGAGTGCATCTACATACCCTTGTAGATCACTAAGCGGAAGCATTCAAGAGAACGGGGTTGAGGGAGTCGTACTCGTCGTGATCCAAATCACTGAAGATCCTAGTGCCGAACGGACGGCACCTCCGCGTTCAACACACCTGCAGCCCGATGATGTCTCCCATGCCTTGATCCAGCAAGGGGAGAGGGAGAGGTTGGGGAAGGCTCCGTCCAGCAGCAGCACGACGGCGTGGTGGTGGTGGAGGAGCGTGGCACTCCAGCAGGGCTTCGCCAAGCACCGCAAGAGACGAGGAGGGAGAGAGGTAGGGCTGCGCCAGGGAGAGCGTAACTCATATGTTGGGCAGCCCCTAGACCTCAACTATATATAGGGGAGAGGGAGGGGGCTGCGCCCCCTCTAGGGTTCCCACCCCAAGGGGTGCGGCAGACCCTAGATCCCATCTAGGGTGGCGGCCAAAGGGGGAGAGGAGGAGACTTGCCCCCCAAGCAAGGTGGAGGTGCCCCCTCCCCTATGGTTTTCAACCCTAGGCGCCTTGGGCCCTGGTGGTGGGGGGGCGCACCAGTCCACCTGGGGCTGGTCCCCTCCCACACTTGGCCCATGCAGCCTTCTGGGGCCGGTGGCCCCACCTGGTAGACCCCCGGGACCCTCCCGGTGGTCCCGGTACGTTACCGATAGTACCCGAAACTTTTCCGGTGACCAAAACAGGACTTCCCATATATAAATCTTTACCTCCGGACCATTCCGGAACTCCTCGTGACGTACGGGATCTCATCCGGGACTCAAAACAACATTCGGCAACCACGTATATCTATTCCATATAACCCTAGCGTCATCGAACCTTAAGTGTGTAGACCCTACGGGTTCGGGAACCATGCAGACATGACCGAGACAACTCTCCGGCCAATAACCAACAGCGGGATCTGGATACCCATGTTGGCTCCCACATGTTCCACGATGATCTCATCAGATGAACCATGATGTCAAGGATTCAATCAATCCCGTATACAATTCCCTTTGTCTACTGGTATAGTACTTGCCCGAGATTTGATCGTCGGTATGTCGATACCTTGTTCAATCTCGTTACCCGCAAGTCTCTTTACTTATTCCATAACACATCATCCCACAATCAACTCCTTGATCACATTGTGCACATTATGATGATGTCCTACTGAGTGGGCCCAGAGATACATCTCTGTCACACGGAGTGACAAATCCCAGTCTCGATTCGTGCCAACGCAACAAACACTTTCGGAGATACCCGTAGTGCACCTTTATAGCCACCCAGTTACGTTGTGACGTTTGGTACACCCAAAGCATTCCTACGGTATCCAGGAGTTGCACAATCTCATGGTCTAAGGAAAAGATACTTGACATTTAGAAAAGCTTTAGCATACGAACTACACGATCTTGTGCTAGGCTTAGGATTGGGTCTTGTCCATCACATCATTCTCCTAATGATGTGATCCCGTTATCAATGACATCCAATGTCCATGGTCAGGAAACCATGACCATCTGTTGATCAACGAGCTAGTCAACTAGAGGCTCACTAGGGACATGTTGTGGTCTATGTATTCACACATGTATTGTGGTTTCCGGTCAATACAATTATAGCATGAATAATATAAAATTATCATGAACAAGGAAATACAATAATAACCACTTTATTATTGCCTCTAGGGCATAATTCCAATAGTCTCCCACTTGCACTAGAGTCAATAATCTAGTTCACATCACTATGTGATTGTAATGAATTCAACACCCATGGGGTTTGATCAAATCTCGCTTGTGAGAGAGGTTATTAGTCAGCGGATCTGAACCTTTCAGATCAGTGTGTGCTTTGCAAATCTCTATGTCATCTCCTAGATGCAGCTACCACGCTCTATTTGGAGCTATTCCAAATAATGGTTCTACTATACGAATCCGGTTTACTACTCAGAATAATCCAGATTAGTGTCAAAGTTTGCATCGGCGTAACCCTTTACGATGAACTCTTTTACTACCTCCATAATCGAGAAAATTCCTTAGTCCACTAGTTACTAAGGATAACTTTGACCGCTGTCCTGTGATCCATTCCTGGATCACCCTTGTACCCCTTGACTGACTCATGGCAAGGCACACTTCCGGTGTGGTACACAGCATAGCATACTATAGAGCCTATGTCTGAAGCATAGGGGACGACCTTCGTCCTTTCTCTCTCTTCTGCCGTGGTCATGTCTTGAGTCTTACTCAATACTCACACCATATAAGACAGCCAAGAACTCCTTCTTTGCTGATCTATTTTGAACTCCTTCAAAATCTTGACACGGTATGTATTCATTTGAAAGTACTATTAAGCGTTTTGATCTATCCTTATAGATCTTGATGCTCAATGTTCAAGTAGCTTAATCCAGGTTTTCCATTGAAAAACACTTTTCAAATAACCCTATATGCTTACCAGAAATTCTACATCATTTCCGATCAACAATATGTCAACAACATATACTCATCAGAAATGCTATAGTGCTCCCACTCACTTCTTTGGAAATACAAGTATCTCATAAACTTTGTATAAACCCAAAATCTTTGATCATCTCATCAAAGCGTATATTCCAACTCCGAGATGCTTACTCCAGTCCTTAGAAGGATTGCTGGAGCTTTGCACACTTGTTAGCATCTTTCAGGATTGACAAAACCTTCTGGTTGTATCACATACAACCTTTCCTCAAGAATATCGTCGAGCAAACAATGGTTTTTGACATCCTATCTGCAAGATTTCATAAATCATGCAGTAATTGCTAATATAATTCCAACAGACTTTTAGCATCTCTACGAGTGAGAAAGTCTCATCGTAGTCAACTCCTTGAACTTGTCAGAAAACATCTTAATGACAAGTCGAGCTTTCTTAATGGTGATACTTACCATCATTGTCCGTCTTCCTTTTAAAATCCATCTGTACCCAACAGCCTTACGACCATCAAGTAGTTCTTCCAAAGTCTATACTTTGTTTTCATACATGGATCCTCTCTCTCAGATTTTATGGCCTCGAGCCATTCTTCGGAATCCGGGCCCACCATTGCTTCTCCATAGCTCGTAGGTTCATTGTTGTCTAGCAACATGACCTCCAAGACAGGATTACCGTACCACTCCGAAGCAGTACGCGTCCTTGTCGACCTACGAGGTTCGGTAGTGACTTGATCCGAAGTTTCATGATCACTATCATCAGCTTCCACTTCAATTGGTGTAGGTGCCACAGGAACAACTTCCTGTGCCCTGCTACACACTAGTTGAAGTGATGGTTCAACAACCTCATCAAGTCTCCACCACCCTCCCACTCAATTCTTTCGAGAGAAACTATTCCTCGAGAAAGGACCCGATTCTAGAAACAATCCCTTTTGCTTCCGGATCTGAGACAGGAAGTATACCCAACTGTTTTTGGGTGTCCTATGAAGATGTATTTATCCGCTTTGGGTTCGAGCTTATCAGGATGAAACTTTTTCACATAAGCGTCGCAGCCCCAAACTTTCAAGAAACGACAGCTTAGGTTTCTCTAAACCATAGTTCATACGGTGTCATCTCAACGGAATTACGCGGTGCCCTATTTAAAGTGAATGCGGTTGTCTCTAATGCCTAACCCATGAACGATAGTGGTAATTCGATAAGAGACATCATGGTATGCCCCATATCCAATAGGGTGCATCTATGCTGTTCGGACACACCATCACACTATGGTGTTCCAGGCGGTGTTAGTTGTGAAATAATTTCCACAATGTCTTAATTGTGTACCAAACTCGCAACTCAGATATTCATCTCTATGATCATATCATAGACATTTTAGCATCTTGTCACGAAGATCTTCAACTTCACTCTGAAATTACTTGAGCCTTTCAATAATTCAGTCTTGTGTTTCATCAAGTAAATATACTTAGCATCTACTCAAATCATCAGTGAAGTAAGAGCATAATGATATCCACTGCGTGCCTCGGCACTCATTGGACGACACACATCAAAATGTATTACTTCCAATAAGTTGCTCTCTTGTTCCATCTTACTGAAAAACGAGGCTTTTCAGTCATCTTGCCCATGTGGTATGATCTGCATGTCTCAAGTGATTTAGAATCAAGTGAGTCCAAACGATCCATCCGCATGGAGTTTCTTCATGCGTACATACCAATAGACATGGTTCGCATGTCTCAAACTTTTCAAAAACGAGTGAGTCCAAAGATCCATCAACATGGAGCTTCTTCATGCGTTTTATACCAATATGACTTACATGGCAGTGCCACAAGTAGGTGGTACTATCATTACTATCTTATATCTTTTGGCATGAACATGTGTATCACTATGATCGAGATTCAATAAACCCATTTTAGGTGCAAGACCATTGAAGGTATTATTCAAATAAATAGAGTAACCATTATTCTCTTAAATGAATAACCGTTTTTCGATAGACATAATCTAATCATGTCTATGCTCAACACAAACACCAAATAACAATTATTTAGGTTTAACACCAATCTCGATGGTAGAGGGAGTATGCGATGCTTGATCACATAGCGCTTGGAAACAGTTCCAACACATATCGTCATCTCACCTTTAGCTAGTCTCCGTTTATTCCGTAGCCATTTATTTCGAGTTACTAACACTTATCAACCAAACCGGTATCTTAATACCCTGGTGCTACTAGGAGTACTAGTAAAGTACACATTTAATTCAATGTATATCCAATATACTTCTGTCAACCTTGCCAGCCTACTCATCTACCAAGTATCTAGGGAGTTCCGCTTCAGTGTCCGTTCCCTCATTACAGAAGCACTTAGTCTCGGGTTTGGGTTCAACCCTGGGTTTCTTCACTGAAGCAGCAACTGATTTGTCGTTTCATGAAGTACCCCTTCTTGCCCTTGCCCTTCTTGAAACTAGTGGTTTCACTAACCATCAACAATTGATGCTCCTTCTTGATTTCTACTTTCGCGGTGTCAAACATCCCGAATATTTCAAGGATCATCATATCTATCCCTGATATGTTATAGTTCATCACGAAGCTCTAGTAGCTTGGTGGCAATGACTTTGGAGAAACATCACTATCTCATCTAGAAGATTAACTCCCACTCGATTCAAGTGATTGTTGTACTCAGACAATCTGAGCACAAGCTCAACGATTGAGCTTTTCTCCCTTAGTTTGCAGGCTAAGAAACTCGTCGGAGGTCTTATACCTCTTGACGTGGGCACGAGCCTGAAATCCCAATTTCAGCCCTCGAAACATCTCATATGTTCCGCGACATTTCGAAATCGTCTTCGGTGCCTCAATTCTAAACCGTTTAACATTACTAAACTATCACGTAGTTGTCAAAACTTGTATGTCAGATGTTAGCAACATCCACAGACGACATTCGAGGTTCAGCACACCGAGCGGTGCATTAAGGACATAAGCCTTCTACGCAGCAATGAGGACAATCCTCAGTTTACGGACCCAGTCCGCATAATTGCTACTATCAACTTTCAACTAAATTTTCTCTAGGATACATATCTAAAACCGTAGAACTAAAGCGCGAGCTACGACATAATTTGCAAAAACCTTTTGACTATGTTCAGGATAATTAAGTTCATCTTATGAACTCCCACTCAGATAGACATCCCTCTAGTCATCTAAGTGATACATGATCCGAGTCAACTAGGCCGTGTCCGATCATCACGTGAGACGGACTAGTCATCATCGGTGAACATCTTCATGTTGATCGTATCCACTATACGACTCATGTTCGACCTTTCGGTCTCTTGTGTTCCGAGGCCATGTCTGTACATGCTAGGCTCGTCAAGTCAACCTAAGTGTTTCGCGTGTGTAAATCTGGCTTACACCTGTTGTATGTGAACGTTAGAATCTATCACACCCGATCACCACGTGGTGCTTCGAAACAACGAACTTTCGCAACGGTGCACAGTTAGGGGGAACATTTTCTTGAAGTTATTATGAGGGATCATCTTATTTACTACCGTCGTTCTAAGCAAATAAGATGCATAAACATGATAAACATCACATGCAATCAAAAAGTGACATGATATGGCCAATATCATTTTTCTCCTTCTGATCTCCATCTTCGGGGCTCCATGATCATCATCGTCACCGGCATGACACCATGATCTCCATCATCGTGTCTCCATGAAGTTGTCTCGCCAACTTATTACTTCTACTACTATGGCTAACGGTTTAGCAATGAAGTAAAGTAATTACATGGCATTATTCAGTGACACGCAGGTCATACAATAAATAAAGACAACTCCTATGGCTCCTGTCGGTTGTCATACTCATCGACATGCAAGTCGTGATTCCTATTACAAGAATATGATCAATCTCATACATCACATATCATTCATCACATTCTTTTGGCCATATCACATCACATAGCATACCCTGCAAAAACAAGTTAGACGTCCTCTAATTGTTGTTTGCATGTTTTACGTGGCTGCTATGGGTTTCTAGCAAGAACGTTTCTTACCTACGCAAAAAAGCCACAACGCGATATGCCAATTGCTATTTACCCTTCATAAGGACTAAGGGAGTCCCAGATTAGGGGGTATCCGGATAGCCGGACTATAACCTTTGGCCGGACTCCTGGACTATGAAGATACAAGATTGAAGACTTCGTCCCATGTCCGGATGGGACTTTCCTTGGCGTGGAAGGCAAGCTTGGCGATACGGATATGTAGATCTCCTCCCATTGTAACCGACTCTGTGTAACCCTAGCCCTCTCCTGTGTCTATATAAACCGGAGGGTTTTAGTCCGTAGGACGAACAACAATCATACCATCGGCTAGCTTCTAGGGTTTAGCCTCTCTGATCTCGTGGTAGATCTACTCTTGTACTGCCCATATCATCAATATTAATCAAGCAGGAGTAGGGTTTTACCTCCATCGAGAGGGCCCGAACCTGGGTAAAAACATCGTGTCCCTTGTCTCCTGTTACCATCCGCCTAGATGCACAGTTTGGGACCCACTACCCGAGATCCGCCGGTTTTGACACCGACATTGGTGCTTTCATTGAGAGTTCCGCTGTGCCGTCGCCATCAGGAAGGATGCCTTATCCCGTCTTTAAAGATGGCACTGTTGCTAAAGGAGCTTTGGCTATCGGCCAAACTCTCCGGCTAGGCGGTTTTCTTATGACCGCCTGTTCGGCCGCCGCGCCGATGATGACCTCTCGGGTCATCGAAAGCAATCTCCACATCAACTCGAAACTCGCCGAGCAGTCAGATCAGATGGAGCTCTCTTCTTTAAACGAGCTCTTGGATCGCATTGCCGCCCTGGGAGTCACTACAGACTACGATCAGATTGGGCTTAAACCCGATCCGAGAGAGATTAACTCTCCCTAGGTCACCCACCACATCGCAGTGGTGGAGGAACAATGCGGCAAGCCTTCATCTATCTTAAGGACTAGTTATGTCCAGATTCCCGATCCCTCCAAGCCGGATACCCACGGAGGGGAGGACGTCACTCAATCCCTGAACCTAAAGTCAGGCAGCGGGCTAGATTCATTGGACAACATCCAAGAACCCAAGCTTCCGAGTACGGAAACTCCTTGGCCCCTAAGTCTCAGATTGGGCGAGGTTCGGATTTTAATTCCACCCGCCCACCCAAATATAAGGGATCTATCCCAAATTCGGCAAGAGCCCGCAGAAACAGTACACCATTACTGGGCCAGATTCCTCCTGGTTATGAACAGGATAGAGGACTACCGCGAGGAGGATGCAATTTCATTCTTCTGCAATAATTGCACGGACAACGGAATCCTCAATGCCATAAGTCGCCGTGAAATTACACCCTTCGCCGACTTGGCATCCATAGTACAAAAGTACTGTGTGATGGAAAGCGCCTGGAAAACCGAAATAAAATTTTGAGACAATCCGGCCCTGAATACAACCCCAGTCCGAAATAAAAGGGTGCATTATCGCCAGGCACCTGGGTTAAACACCAAAAAGCAAAAACCCTCTATAGGGCATGGAACCGTACTGGAGGGATGGCTCAATGGACCCTGTAAAATTCATAGTACAGAGGGCGCCACACCAACCCATAGCCTTAGAGCATGTTGGATACTCCGGCAGGTGGCCAGAAGTGGCGAGGAGCTTCTAACTCCAGAATTCACAGAGCACCAGCCCAGGGATACCAGTACGGTATTAACAGTCTTCGAGACTTTCGCATCAAATAATATGCGGAAACGAACACTCCGCAGCCTCGCTAAAGTCTACCAAGTAGCAACAACAAACCCATGGAGTGACACGGCTATTACCATTAATGCCAGTGATGAACCTAAATTCCGAACAGCCCGAGCACCAGCCGCATTGGTCCTCAGTCCAATAGTGGACGGCTTTCGCCTTACCAAGGTACTCATGGACGGTGGCAGCGGATTGAACCTCATTTATGAGGTATCCCTTCGAAAAATGGAAATAGACTGGAGCCGCATTGAGCGAAGCAACACAACCTTTAGAGGAATAATCCCCAGTCAGGAAGCATGCTGTACAGGAAAAATCACACTGGATGTGGTGTTCGGCACGCCGGATAATTATAGGTCCGAGGAGGTCACGTTTCAAGTGGCCCCGTTCAGCAGCGGATACCACGCTCTAT
Organism: Triticum dicoccoides; assembly: GCF_002162155.2. NCBI lineage: Eukaryota > Viridiplantae > Streptophyta > Magnoliopsida > Poales > Poaceae > Triticum > Triticum dicoccoides. The sequence continues at coordinate 200,005,847 of NC_041393.1, read as the reverse complement.
TAGGGCGAGAGGCATTCACAATTTTTCAAGCCATACCCCATTACGGGTACATGAAGCTCAAAATGCCCAGACCCAACGGAATCATAACTCTTGCTAGTGACCCGGACATAGCACTCCGCGCCGAAAATAAGACAGCCGCACTGGCCCTTGAGGCACTATCCGAAGCCCTAGCGGCCGAGGAACTGACTGCGCTGCACTCCACGGTGAACAAGGACGACGTGATACTCGATAAAAGATCCAAGTCCACCTCCTTTAAACCGGCGGACGAAATAGTCAAATTCCAAGTCCATCAAACGGACCCTACAAAAACGGCCTCCATCGGGGCGCAATTAAACCCTGATGTAGACGCCGCACTACGAGAATTCCTACGCGAAAATTGGGACATTTTTGCCTGGCACCCTTCAGACATGCCAGGAATCCCATGCAGGTTGGCCGAGCACAGCCTAAACATCCTAAAAGGATTCAAGCCTGTCAAGCAGGCTCTTCGGCGTTCCTCCGAACCTAAGAGACAAGCCATGGGGGAGGAGCTAGCTAAACTACTAGAGGCCGGATTCATCAGAGATATAAAACATCCGGACTGGCTAGCAAACCTGGTGATGGTACCAAAGAAGGACAAATCCTGGCGCCTATGCGTCGATTTCAAGGACCTCAACAAGGCTTGCCCAAAGGATCCCTTTCCCCTCCCCCGCATCGATCAAATTATCGACGCTACCGCAGGACATGATTCATTGTGTTTCCTCGGCGCATACTCCGGCTACCATCAAATTAAGATGGCAGAGACAGACCAAGCCGCAATGGCATCCATCACCCCACACGGCCCATTCTGCTTCAACACAATGCCCTTCGGGCTCAAAAACGCCGGCGCAACATATCAGCGCATGATTCAGACATGTCTAGCAAACCAGATCGGCAAAACAGTGGAAGCATACATAGATGACGTGGTCGTCAAAACCAAGCATGTCGAAACTCTAGTAGACGACTTGAGGCTCACATTCGATAACCTCCGAGCATATGACATCAAGCTTAACCCGGAAAAATGCGTTTTCAGCGTACCAGCCGGAAAGCTCTTGGGCTTCATTGTATCCGGTAGAGGAATTGAAGCAAACCCAGCCAAGATCCGAGCTCTGTCACAATTGGATATTCCAAAGGATCTCAAACAAATACAAAAATTGACTGGATGTGTGGCGGCTCTAAGCCGCTTTATCTCCCGCTTGGGAGAAAAGGCATTACCCCTTTATCGCCTCCTTCGGCACACCGAACACTTCGAGTGGACAGATGCCGCCACGGCCGGACTCGAAGAAATAAAAGCCACATTGGCAACAAACCCAGTCCTGGCCGCGCCTAAAATCGGCGAACCAATGCTATTATACATTGCGGCAACTTATCAAGTTGTAAGCGCAGTGCTCGTCGTCGAACGAGAAGACGGACACAAATTCCCCCTTCAAAAACCAGTTTACTACGTGTCCACTGTCCTCACTCCATGCAAGTCACGGTACCCGCACTATCAAAAGATAGCGTACGCGGTGTTTATGGCATCCCGGAAGCTGTGACACTACTTTCAAGAGTGTTCGATAACAGTAGCCTCCGAAGTACCTCTTAACGATATTATAAACAACCGCGACGCGATGGGCCGGATTTCCAAATGGGCTATTGAGATCCTCCCGTTTGACATAACCTATAAGCCATGGTGAGCTATTAAGTCGCAAGTTTTGGTTGACTTCGTCGCCGAATGGACTGAAGCCGAACTCCCTAAAGAGTACGGCACATATTCCAACTGGATCATGCACTTTGACGGCTCCAAAATGTTAGCTGGCCTGGGGGCTGGCGTCGTTCTGACGTCCCCAACTGGAGATACAGTCCAATACATACTCCAGATAATGTATACGGACTCCAACAACGCAGCCGACTACGAGGCCCTTCTACATGGTCTCCGGATGGCAGTCTCCATGGGCATCCAACGCCTAGAGGTGCGTGGGGATTCAAACCTCACGATATCCCAAATAAATGGAGACTTTGATGCCAAGGATACGAAAATGGCAGCTTATCGCAACGTCGTCCTAAAAATGTCAGCTCGGTTCGAGGGGCTCGAATTGCACCATATAGCCCGGGAAAACAATCAGGCGGCAGACGTCTTGGCACGCATCGGCGCAAAGCGCGATGCAGTCCCCCCCAACATTTTCTTGGAGAGTCTATTCAAGCCATCCGTATTATGGGAAGGGGAATCCGGAAATAACAGCCCGGACCCAACCGCATAGCCCGACCCCGAACATTCTGACACAACGGGAGGCTCTGCCAACGAAGTAACATCCTCAGCCCACGTAATAATGGCAATCATTGCCCCGTGGACAGAACCATTCCTAGCCTACCTAACCAGGCAGGAACTTCCCAAGGACCAAAACGAGGCATGCTGCATAGTGCGGCAATCTAAAGCCTATAAAGTCCACGAAGGAGAGCTTTATAAGAAAAGCACCACTGGAGTCCTTCAAAGGTGTATCTCCGAAGAGGAAGGGCGGAATCTTCTGGCTGAAATTCATGCCGGACTAGGCGGGCACCACACCGCAGCCCGGGCCCTTGTAAGCAAGGCCTTCCGTACAAGATTTTATTGGCCGACGGCCCGGGCAGATGCTCAGGACTTAGTCCAACGATGCGTCGGTTGCCAGCTCTTTGCTAACCAAAGCCATACGCCACCCACCGCCCTCCAAACTATACCCATCACCTGGCCCTTCGCGGTCTGGGGGCTTGACATGGTTGGACCCCTTAAAGGAGGAACCCACAAGCAAAAATACCTACTGGTCATGGTGGATAAATTCACCAAATGGATAGAGGCCAAGCCTGTTAAGACGGACGAATCAGGACCAGTGATAGACTTCATATCAGGGGTCGTACACCGTTATGGCATCCCCCATAGCATCATCACTGATAACGGCACGAACTTTACGGCCGACGAGGTCAAACTCTGGTGCAAAAACATGGGCATCAAGCTCGACTACGCTTCAGTCTATCACCCACAAACTAACGGTCAAGTCGAGCAAGCAAATGGTCTAATCATGAGCGGCATCAAACCCAGATTAGTGCGGTTCCTCAAGGAATCTAACACGCACTTGGTAGAGGAGCTCGACTCCGTACTCTGGGGGCTGCGGACCACGCCGAATCACACCACCGGATTCACACCATTCTTTATGGTATAAGGCGCAGAGGCAGTTCTGCCCTGTGACATAATTCATGACCCACCTCGCGTGCGCATGTATGAAGAAAGAGAAGCCGAGCTCGATCGGCAGGACAGTTTGGACGCCTTGGAGGAGGAGCGCGACGTGGCAAAAGCCCATTCCGCATTCTATCAACAGCAGGCTCGAAGATATCAAAGCAGAGAAGTACGGGCCAAAACTTACAATGTTGGCTAGTTAGTTCTACGCCTGCCGGACAAGAAAAAGGACAAACTCAAGCCCAAATAGGAAGGTCCCTTCATAATTGACCAAGTCCTGACTGGTGGAGCGTACCATCTTCGAGATGCATCAGATAACCGACTCGAGCCGAACCCATGGAACGCAGCCCGTCTACGAAGATTCTACGCCTAGCGTCGGACTCTGTGTTCGTCTCCTTCCTCTGTCTATTTTTTACACATTAGCTGTCTTATATTTCTCTCCTTCTCCCTTCCTTTCTCTTACAGCCTTTAAGGGCTCGTTCGCGCCTTGTTCACACACAATTGACGCGCTATCCGCGCTCATTATACCTGGGGGCTTCTTTAACAGAAGCTTGTTTATACGGGCCTCATGCCCAACACATGTGTCACACTTCCCATGTACCTTTTATTCACCATTATATGCATCGATATGACTTAAGTTTTGACCAAGCTGGGTTGCCTGGCTCCTGTGCTTACCCCTATGTTCCCGATTGTTCGGCTAGGCGGTAAAGGGAGCACCTCTGCAATTGTTAGTGCTGGGTTAGCCGGATGTGTACCTCATACTAGGTGAAGCCGAAAGCTAGCGTTCTTAAGGGAATATTCGGTCGGTGAACTAAAAGATGATTTCTCACTCGTTTATTTATCCGCCCCCAGATGCCTTTCTGCTTTTTTCGCAGTCCGTACATGCACTTTAGGGCATGCCTCCCAGGGAAAGGAACCCCTAACGGAACTATTCTCCATGTAAGATGTTTCTTACTAACCATGTAATATAACATAACTAGTTGGGCACTTGTCTGTTCAAGCACTAATGACCCCTACGCCTGGTCTCCACGCATGCCCCAGTTCTTACATAACCGAGAGGGTATTCGGACACACTCCGGACTATCGGGTCCCGAGGTTGAAGCGAAAAGGTCCGCCATGACAAACGATCTACAATTCCGCTAGAAGGCATTTTACATGTCATCTTCAATTACATAGTCAATTTGACTGGGTATATTCCTCTTCAGTACCATCCAACAGGCGGTCTAGTTTACAGTCCTGTTGGAAATATTTGGCGGGCAACTCTACGTGACTGTACACTAAACTCACAGGGATCTCCTTCCCATCGGGCCCCACAGGTCCGATCTCGGCCATGTGGTTTGGGTCAGCCTTCGTGTACCGCGTCTTCACCATGGCCCAGGCCTCCCTGGCGCCTTGACGGCAGGCCGATATCTTCCATAATTGGAAGCGGCACTGCGCTCCCTTCAGCTTCTCTGCAAGCTCTCCAAGGCCTTCGGGCATGGAGACGGATGGCCACAAGGCCTGGGCGACGCCTTGCATTACCTGCCGAACTCGTTCGTGCAGTTGTGAGAGCTCGGGAAGAAGGTCACCCGCAGAACCGGGCATTTCCTCTGCAGGCCGACCTATCAGCATACCTACAAACATAACTCTGTCAATCGACTTCCTCGCCGAACTCTTTTTCGAAGTTCGTTCAAGCACTTACTAAAAATGCCGCGTCGAAGCCGCCGATTCTCCTTCATGGAGTCCGACAGCTGAGCACGAACATCCTTTAGTTCCTCGCCCAGCTGGGTGTTGGCATCTTGGAGTTTATTCTTCTCTTGCCTCACCCTCGTAAGCATGCTCTCGCCGGCCTTTAACCGGCGCAAGAGTTGTTGCTTGTCCGGATCCACTCCGGCGCCATCTGCAATGTTATTGTCAGATTCCCACGCATGCCGCACTTCATAACATACTTATCTTTTGAAGCATATATTACCAGAGGGGGTCTCCTCAGCGTCCCCCGCCGCGGCTAGTGCGGCCTCAAGTTGGGCTTTGTATTCTTCCAGCTCCTGGGACAGTTGGGTATTCTTTTTTGTAAGATCCTGCATAACAAATGATCCTTAAATCAGTTATTCTAACTGTTTCAAGTCTCGGGGGCTACTGACATATATAACCATCAAATTTTCTCACCCGTATGTCTTTTACATACTGCTCTGTGGCTTTGGCTAAACCATTTTGAGCGGCATGGAGGTACGCATCTCCCGTATTGAAGGCATCCAATGCCTCTTGGGAAAAACAAGCATCACGAAGAACTGTCCGGCGACGCGTGTGGTTCATGGCACTCTCCACCTCGGAATTGGTGGCAGAAAGCCCGTCCGCATCCTCTGTCGGAGGAGCGTCCGGTGCGCGCCCCGTGTTCGCCTCCGCTTCCGGACCCGGCCTTGAAGCCTGGCCGGTGGAGGCGCGATTGGCAACCTCTCCGGATATAGTCCGGCGAGTGCTCTTCTTCCACAAGAGAGCATGAGCGTTAGTATGCCTTGAGGGAATAAACCCCGGGAATTAAATTGCACGCCGTACCGTTGCGCCCGCGTCTCAATCCGGACCGCACTTCTTTTTATCCTGCTAGGCCTTGATGCCCCTTATTGGATAGCCACCGCGGGCTCGGCCCTCCGCCTCAAGGACTTCCCCTGCAAAAACATCACTAGTATACGGTGATCAAAAATAAGCATGGGTGGATCATCTTGAAAGTACTGGGACTTCGGTCTCGGTTACCTTTGAGGCCGAAAGTAGTCCGGGATAATCGGCCGTAATGGCCACTAAGGTGTTGTCCTTGCTCAATTGATGAAACACCCCATCGATCAGCTCCATAGATAAGTCCGGGTCCTCTTGGGAGTCCAGGTCGAAGGACCGTTCCGGGTCCTCGGGTTGTGGAGGAGGGCTGTTTATCTCCTTTACAGCCTGGCGTAGCTCCTGCGTTGAAATTGCTAGACTGAATACTTAACTATGGGAATATGAAACGTATGGGCGAGTTAAGGTGTCCGCTTACCCAGCTTGGAGGATTGTACATAGAAAATCTGCCCGGTGGGTTGACGCGGAGGAATTCCTCCTCTTCTCCCTTGTACAAAGCGGACAAGATCTCTATTACAGCGGCAGCCGATTCCGGCCCCTTACGGCCGCACCGTGTGGCGTCGTCCTCCCCGTTGAAATCCCACATGGGGTGGCCTCTATACTGAAGCGGTTGCACCCCTCGCATAATGCATGTGGCCATGACCTCGATCATGGTCAGTCCGGAATGAGCTAATAACCTTATCCGGCTCATCAGGTAAAGGATGTCCTTGTCATTTTCCTTCTGAGGGCTCCGTGGATGCCAGCTTAGGCGCTTCTTCAAAGGAGCATTATTGAACTCAGGGAGGCCGATCCGAACAGGGTCCAGCAGGGGGACATCTTCTATATAAAACCATTCTGAAGGTCAGTCTTCGGACGCATTCTTTGGGGTTCCGGATAGATATCCGGTCCCGGCGATGCGCCATAGTTCGGCTCCGCCCACTTGATATATCGACCCCTCCTGAGAGCGGGGCACAAGGCAGAACAGCTTCTTCCACAGCGCGAAATGAGCCTCGATGCACAAAAACAGCTCGGAAAGAGCTACGAAGCCCGCAATATGCAATATGGAGGCAGGTGTGAGGTTGTGCAACTGGAGGCCGTAGAACTCCAGGAGCCCCCAGAGAAACAGATGAATTGGAAATCCGAGCCCTCTTATCAAATAAGGGACAAGGCATACCCGCTCTCCTTTGGAGGGATTGGGGACGCTCTCCGCTTGTTCTCCACCATTATAGGTGGCAAGCCCGGCTCGAACCGGGACCATGTAGGCTGGGGGGAGAAACCCCTTGGTTTGGAGCGCCACTAGCTCGCTGTGTGGGACGGAGCATCTCTCCCAATCTCCAGGCTGAGGGCTGGGGGGCGAGAGGAGGAGCTGCGTCGACTGGCCATGATGGAATGGATCTCTGTCGAATGCGCTCTGATGAATGCTCGCGGAGGGAAGATGGTGTGATTTGGATCTAAATCCCCGTCTCTTTTATGGGCGGCTCATTTGTGCGGCTAGGGGGGTAAATGAAAAATGACCTAGCTTTTCGCATTCGTTTGACACATGGAAGATGGCCATTATTGGGCGCAGAAGCCAAGGAGCGCGACATTCACCAGAAGCCGGACACTATTCAATAGGTATATGGAATTTGGAGAAGAACCCTCCTTGCAATGTCAAAGACAAATCTGCGCGCCGGACTCATCGTCATTGAAACCTGGTTCGGGGGCTACTAAGGGAGTCCCGGATTAGGGGGTGTCAGGATAGCCGGACTATAACCTTTGGCCGCACTCCTGGACTATGAAGATACAAGATTGAAGACTTCGTCCCGTGTCCGGATGGGACTTTCCTTGGCGTGGAAGGAAAGCTTGGCGATATGGATATGTAGATCTCCTCCCATTGTAACCGACTCTGTGTAACCCTAGCCCTCTCCAGTGTCTATATAAACCGGAGGGTTTTAGTCCATAGGACGAACAACAATCATACCATAGGCTAGCTTCTAGGGTTTAGCCTCTCTGATCTCGTGGTAGATCTACTCTTGTACTACCCATATCATCAATATTAATCAAGCAGGAGTAGGGTTTTACCTCCATCGAGAGGGCCCGAACCTGGGTAAAAACATCGTGTCCCTTGTCTCCTGTTACCATCCGCCTAGACGCACAGTTCGGGACCCCCTACCCGAGATCCTCCGGTTTTGACACCGACAAGGACCCTTTTCATCGAATCTGATCCGACTAAAGTGGGAGAGACTGGCACCCGCTAGCCACCTTATGCAACAAGTGCATGTCAGTCGGTGGAACCTGTCTCACGTAAGTGTACGTGTAAGGTCGGTCCGGGCCGCTTCATCCCACAATACCGTCGAAACAATATAGGACTAGTAACGGTAAGCATATTGAACAAAATCAATGCCCACAACAACTTGTGTTCTACTCGTGCATAGAATCTACGCAATAGACCTAGCTCATGATGCCACTATTGGGGAACGTAGCAGAAATTCAAAATTTTCCTACGAGTCACCAAGATCTATCTATGGAGAGACTAGCAACGAGAGAGAGGAGTGCATCTACATACCCTTGTAGATCGCTAAGCGGAAGCATTCAAGAGAACGGGGTTGAGGGAGTCGTACTCGTCATGATCCAAATCACCGAAGATCCTAGTGCCGAACGGACGGCACCTCCGCGTTCAACACACGTGCAGCCCGATGACGTGTCCCGTGCCTTGATCCAGCAAGGGGAGAGGGAGAGGTTGGGGAAGACTCCGTCCAGCAATAGCACGACGGCGTGGTGGTGGTGGAGGAGTGTGGCACTCCAGCAGGGCTTCGCCAAGCACCGCAAGAGACGAGGAGGGAGAGAGGTAGGGCTGCGCCACGGAGAGCATAACTCATATGTTGGGCAGCCCCTAGACCTCAACTATATATAGGGGAGAGGGAGGGGGCTGCGCCCCCTCTAGGGTTCCCACCCCAAGGGGTGCGGCAGCCCCTAGATCCCATCTAGGGTGGCGGCCAAAGGGGGAGAGGGGGAGACTTGCCCCCCAAGCAAGGTGGAGGCGCCCCCTCCCCTATGGTTTTCAACCCTAGGCACCTTGGGCCCTGGTGGGGGGGACACACCAGCCCACCTGGGGCTAGCCCCTCCCACACTTGGCCCACGCAGCCTTCTGGGGCCGGTGGCCCCACCTGGTGGACCCCCGGGACCCTCCCGGTGGTCCCGGTACGTTACCGATAGTACCCGAAACTTTTTCGGTGACCAAAACAGGACTTCCCATATATAAATCTTTACCTCCGGACCATTCCGGAACTCCTCGTGACGTACGGGATCTCATCCGGGACTCTGAACAACATTCATTAACCACGTATATCTATTCCATATAACCCTAGCGTCATCGAACCTTAAGTGTGTAGACCCTACGGGTTCGGGAACCATGCAGACATGACCGAGACAACTCTCCGGCCAATAACCAACAACGGGATCTGGATACCCATGTTGGCTCCCACATGTTCCACGATGATCTCATCGGATGAACCACGATGTCAAGGATTCAATCAATCCCGTATACAATTCCCTTTGTCTACCGGTATAGTACTTGCCCGAGATTCGATCGTCGGTATGCCGATACCTTGTTCAATCTCGTTACCGGCAAGTCTCTTTACTCATTCCGTAACACATCATCCCACGATCAACTCCTTGATCACATTGTGCACATTATGATGATGTCCTACCGAGTGGGCCCAGAGATACCTCTTCGTCACACGGAGTGACAAATCCCAGTCTCGATTCGTGCCAACCCAACAGACACTTTCGGAGATACCCGTAGTGCACCTTTATAGCCACCCAGTTACGTTGTGATGTTTGGTACACCCAAAGCATTCCTACGGTATCCGGGAGTTGCACAATCTCATGGTCTAAGGAAAATATACTTAACATTTAGAAAAGCTTTAGCATACGAACTACACGATCTTGTGCTAGGCTTAGGATTGGGTCTTGTCCATCACATCATTCTCCTAATGATGTGATCCCGTTATCAATGACATCCAATGTCCATGGTCAGGAAACCATGACCACCTGTTGATCAACGAGCTAGTCAACTAGAGGCTCACTAGGGACATGTTGTGGTCTATGTATTCACACATGTATTGTGGTTTCCGGTCAATACAATTATAGCATGAACAATAGACAATTATCATGAACAAGGAAATACAATAATAACCATTTTATTATTGCCTCTAGGGCATATTTCCAACAGCTGGGCGTCAACTTGTGTATATAAAGGGACGACCCAGCGGCGGTTCAGGGCAAGAAAGAAGAGATCGAAAGCTAGGTCAAGCGTATTCACTCCTTGGTAATCGAGACATAAGCAATACCACCTCAAACTGGATTAGGCATTTACCTTCACCGCAAGGGGCCAAACCAGTATAAACTCTTGTGTCCTTTGTCCCGTTTAATCCCTTTAAGCTAACATAGTTGTGATGGCCTCACGACTAAGTCCTCACACTAGGACATCTGTCGTGACTATTCCACGACAGTTGGCGCCCACTGTGGGGCCAGCGCACGGTGGTTTTGAGTTCTTAAAGGGCAGCTTCGAAGGGATCAAGGGATACGCTATGGGCCGGATGACCAAGAGTCGTCGTGGCAAGCTCTGCATCAATGATGCAGGCTGGGGGCCCGAGGCCGGCTCAATTGAGTATGGGTATCGGGTCCCCTTTGGCGGAATTCACGTCTTCATCGGCAAGATCGGCGAGCCGGGCCCTGAGCCGGACATCTGCACCGACATCATCAAGATGGCTCAGCGTGCAAGACCCGCTCGAGCTCAGCCCGCCATGAAACGTGCCTTCATGGGATTCATCCATGGGGCGGAATTTGATGAAGGATCTATGTCTGGCGGTGAGACGGCCATCTATTCTGACGGTGAGTCGTCCACGGGTGAGACTACTTCATTATATCAACTGCAAGATGGCAGGCTTGGGGGCTGGTCCGATGGCGATAGTATTCTGGACCCCTATGAGTTGCCGAACAACGTCGCAATCTTCATGTTCTGTATACAGCCTGGGTAGAATTCTTCGACTGCAGCAATAATGATCTCCGGGTCAGCAGCAGCGATGGCAGCTGGGGCAGGAGGCCCTGTGCACCCACCGGCTCATGTTTTGATGGATTTGCTGGATAAGTTGACAGCCTTGTTAACAGCAGAGGTTAGCCCGGCGAATCAAGCTCAGCATAATGCGGAAATTGCAAAACTGCGTGATGAGGTAGTGCTAGCCAAGGAAGACCTAGCGGCGGAGGGCGCTAGGGTGATGGCGGAGCGGGCTGTTTTGGATGCTCAGGCACAATAGATTCAGGCTAGTTCCTTCCGGCTCTCCTTGGATCAGAACGCTTCAAATGAAATCATGAGAAGGGGGCACCGGAGTCGTCTGCCGCCGGTTTACGAGGCAAGGAACCTCTTTTGCACGCCTGGAGCAAGGACCAGTAACCAACCAGAGATAAACCGGGTTGGAGCGCCTGGGGCTGGAGCGCCGGCTCAACCACACACGATGGATCCACCTCGTCTGAATAATACTCCGCCTCAGCATGTGCCAACACCATCGGGTCATTATTCCAACCCTTTGGATAATATGATCGCTGCAGCGACACGATTTGCGGCTCTCCCAGTGGAAGGCGATTCTCCAGCGGCAGTTGAAACACGGAGGGCTAGGGAGCTTCTTCAAGCAGCATTGGTACAACAGGAGGCGTATTCTTACAGTCGAGAGAGGATTCATTCGACCCCTCGCCGAAGCCGGAGTTATAGCAGACACATGGACTCACCGGTCGTTTCAAGCAATGACCAGCGCCGTAACCAGACGCGTGGGCATGACTCGACGCGTGAGGGGGCTCATGATTTGGCCGATCAGGACAGGGCACATCGAGAAGCTGAGCAGGCGGCTCAGCGGGCGGCTCATCAACATCTTCCGGTTTATCCAATGACTTCAGTGGAGGCAGGAGTGACATCTAGAACCACAGGTATACCATGTTTGGTGTCGGCCTTGCGTAACGAGTGTCTGCCCAAGGATTTCAAAGGACCTCGTAATGTGCCTAACTACACAGCCGACTTACCCCCTGAGGCGTGGATCGAGAGTTATGAGATGGCCATGGAACTGTTAGAGGTCAGCGATGCTGCATGTGCCAAATACTTCACCATGATGCTGGATGGGACGACCCGTACTTGGTTAAAAGGGATGGCTGCCAATTTCATCGGGTCATGGGATGAGCTAAAAGCCCGGTTTATCCAGAACTTTAAACATACGTTCAAACAGCCCATGTCAATTGTGGATTTGGATGCTTGGGCCCAAGAAGAGGGCGAGTCAACGACCCATTGGGTGCATCGGGTCAAGGCTATCCTATACTCATCGGATAATATCAATGCCAGCTCAGCAGTTCTAATGTTAGAGAAGAATTGCCATTTTTTGCCTCTCAAGTAGAAAATAGGGCGGCTCAAGTGCGATTGCAATGATATGGGGCAGCTGATGGTGGCTCTAGTTAAATATGCCGACTCTCATAGTACCAAGGACCCCGAGTCTGATGATGAAAAGCCAGGAAAGGGAAAGAAGAGTGGCAACACCAAGGGTCCGCAGCATAACCCGGCGAGTTAGGGGGGCAACGGTAAGTGCAAGGCTGATAGTAATTCAGATTTTATGGCCAATACCAATACGCAGAATAATGGACAGCATCGTAACAGGAATCCACCTCCTCGGATAGGTGGGTCATGTATCAATCTTGAGCAGTTGCTGAATCAACCCTGCCCAAAGCATGGCACGAAGGAAAGGCCGTCCACTCACCTTTGGAAAGATTGTCAAATTATGAGGGAGTTCAAAAATTCTGATTTATTCAATCATGGGCCGAGCAGCGGCTCAGGTTTTGGTGGTGGCGGTTGTCGGTGTCAAAACTGGCGGATCTCGGGTAGGGGGTCCCGATCTGTGCGTCTTAGGCTGATGGTAACAGGAAGCAAGGGACACAATGTTTACCCAGGTTCGGGCCCTCTCGATGGAGGTAAAACCCTACTTCCTGCTTGATTAATATTGAAGATATGAGTAGTACAAGAGTAGATCTACCACGAGATCGTAGAGGCTAAACCCTAAGAGCTTGCCTATGATGGTATGATTGTAATTGTGATCGGCCTTCTAAGGACCATCCTCTCCGGTTTATATAGACACCGGAGAGGGCTAGGGTTTACACGGAGTCGGTTACAAGGAAGGAAATATAATATTCGGATCGCCAAGCTTGTCTTCCACGCAAAGGAGAGTCCCATCCGGACACGGGCCGGAGCCTTGAGTCTTGTATCTTCACGCTTCAATAGTCCGGACAACGTATATAGTCCGGCTGTCCGGACACCCCCTAATCCAGGACTCCCTCAGTAGCCCCTGAACCAGGCTTCAATGACGATGAGTCCGGCGCGCAGTCTTGTCTTCGGCATTGCAAGGAGGGTTCCTCCTTCCGAATACTCCAAGGTTGTTGTCGAACACGTAGACCGTGTCTGGATCTGCAAGATGATCTTCACACAGCATGGTAGGGATCATAGCATAAATCCGCTCTGCCGGCAATCTTCGTACGTCGTGCCTTGCATCGTGGCCTAGTCCAACACGAATCGGCGTTTCCTGCTCCACCTCGACTCGTGTTGCGAGGCGGTTTTATTGGCACGTCCTGCCAAAGCAGAGATCGTGTTCCTCTTATTACGGGATCTTTCATCAATATGGGCGTGTGTGACCCTACGGTGACCGTTGGTATGACTCCGTGTATTTTAGATAAGTCTCAAGTGGTCATGCTGAGGACTCTTGATATTCATCCCTTTTATAAAGGGGTCAAGGTCTACGCCTCTTTTCCACCTCCCCTGCTCCTTCTCGCACCTCGAGTTCTAACACCCAAGGCCCAAGCTCCAACACCCCAGATCCTCCAACATGTCTGGATCCGACGCAAAAGGCCGGTGGGTGGCCTCCTTGATTCAAGAGGAGGACATTACGAAGCTTAGGGAGGTCGGATACCTGACTGCCGATATCCAGCACAGGCTTCCTGCTCCGGGGCAAGTCATCCCTACGCCGGAGCCCAATGAGAGTGTTGTGTTCATTCCTCACTTCCTCCGAGGCCTGGGCCTCACCCTCGACCCCTTTGTGAGGGGGCTCATGTTCTACTACGGGTTGGATTTTCATGATTTGGCTCCAGACGCCATCCTCCATATCTTTGTCGTTCATTATTGTGTGTGAGGCTTTTCTCCACGTCTCCCCACACTTCGGCTTATGGCTCAAGACCTTCAATGTGAAGCCGAAGATGATCAAGGGGTGACACGCGGAGTGTGGATGTGCTATAATAAGTAGGAACGCTGATGCCCCATGGCCAGAGGGTTCTTTCCCGGAAGTGTCCGATGTATGGCAATGGAGGTGGTTTTATGCCACAACTCCCAGAGGCACAAAGTGGGTAGCTGCCCCCGCGTTCCGCTCGGGCCCTCCGTCACAGTTGGCATCTTGGACCGATGTATGACGGAATTATGGGCCTGCTGGTGATGTACCAGAACTGCAGAATCGCATCCGGGAGCTCATTGAGAGGGACATAAGTCTTGTTAGCATAATGCAAGTGATGCTAGTCCGACAGATGTTGTCGTGCAAACGTCGGCCTCTCCGGATGTGGGAGTTCAATCCGGAGGGTCCGCGAACTATTAAGCACTTCTTCGGCCTAAAGCTCGAAGGGATGTGTAAATTATTCTTCGGACCACAAGTAAAGTGTCCGAACACTACCGAGGATGCGGGCCTAAGCTGCAATCGCCTAGATGCCCAAGTAAGTAACCTTAAAGCTGGACACTTCATTTATATTTATCATAACTATTATTCTGAAAATCCCTCCGTGGCCAGGAATGGCTCAACAAGGCGGAGAGAATCATGTGTCCGGCGCCACTTCCTGAAGGCTCGCCCGGTCCAACCATTGCAAAGATGCTTGGCCGGGCGCTCAGCAAAATCCCCTCAGGGAAAGGCGAAGGAAAGGGAAGTGAAGCCAAACTTCACGCACTATGCATCTAGACCGGGGGAATCGCTACCTCTCCCATGGAGGATAGCCGGGAAGGGGAGGCCTCCTCCCCATGCAGGAAGAAGAGGGCAACCTCCGAAGACTTGGAGGCGGAAACGCCCAAGCAAGGGAAGAAGGTATCACTAGGGGGCTCTGCCGTGACGGGCACCCTCACCTCGTCGTGCCCACCAACGGGCCAGCCCTCCACCGAGTCGTAAGTTATTCATTAATTCGAAGGTATGGTGTTACTCCGAGATCCATAACCGGGACTTCATCTTTTGCAGTCCGGCGAGCAGCTCTTCTCAACAAAGTTCGTCTTCGGGGGATCTTCGTCCGAAGATGATGGAGAGTGAGACCCCACCCACCTCTCTGCCTCATGAAGCGGGCGACACGGAGGTGTCGTCACAGAGGAGTTCGGATCTGCCGAAGCCGGACATTAACACGTCGGTCACCCTGAGCCCGGAGCGTTCGGCCCCCACGGGGGGCGATGAGAAGGGTCTGGCACAGTTCGATGTCCGGTTGGACGTACTGACAGGCCTTCTGGAGCGAGCCGCGCTCTCGGAGGAGCACCGCTTTTTAATGAGCATGGTGCTCACGAAGATTTCATCCGCTACCAGCGGTTTGAATGAGGCATTTACAAGTCTGCTCAAAGGCTTTGAGGTATGTAGTGAAAAATGCAATATTTTTTGGTTATGAAGCACGCGCTAGGTGTGCTCCCTATGAATAGTAGCCCCTGAGACTCTGGTTGCCCGCCATAGGCGGCAAACAGGGGATCATATAGTAATGGCTGCGATGTACATGTGTGCAGGTATATAAGGATCCGGCAGCCGACCAGTCTGTTAAAGTTGCCGAACTAAGGAGGCAGATCGGATCGATTGATGTCAATATCACGCTGGTGAACAAACGGCTGGAGGAGTCATAGGGTATGTGGTCTGCTTCCCTTATTATGTTGTATAGGAAATCACGAGAGTGGCATAATGTTAATGCCATGTGTTTGCACTGCAGATGGTGCTGCTGCCGTGGAGGCCCTGAGGGCGGAACTTGCTCAGGCCAAGGAACAAGCTCGGGCTAGCAATGCGGCTGCCCTAAAGGCGGCCGAAGAATCGAGGGCCGAATAGGCTGCTCATCGCTGAAGCGAGGAAAAAATAGCCGAAATGGCTGAGGAGTTGAAAAATGCCGCCGACCGGTATGTACTCCTTGAGAAGGCGAATAAGGCTAGTTCGGCCGAGCTGGACAAGGCACTTAATGCCGCCAAGGAGATGCGGACCGAAGTCCGGGGTATGCGGGAGGAGCTCCAACAGGCCGACAAAATCGTGGCTGGGGGCTCCTACTTACTACGGACGAGGTTTTTGGATCCGAAGTATGCTCCCCTGGCTGGGCGCTGGAGTCCTGCAGATGCATATGCGGACTTGGCGAGTAGTACAGCTGACACTGCTAAGTTCTTCGAGGGTCAAGGTGATAAAGAAGTGGAGAAGCTTTTCTGGTCGCAGTTCCATGCTCCCACTCGCCCGCTGCCGCTAAAGGAGAAGGTGGTTGCTATGGCGGAGCTCCACAGGCTGTCCGGGCATGCAACGTGGTCTGTAATAGACCATCTTTGGCCGAAGGGGCCTAAGCCAGACAGCTACTTTGGTTATTGCAGCAATTCCTTGGGGACGTGTCTCAGATTGACGCCATGAGGAGGTCGGCGTGCATAGAGGGTGCGCGGATGGCTCTTGCCCGCGTTAAAGCCTATTGGACGGATATGGAGGCCACCATTATAGCGACCCAGGATCCGGCGGGCGGCCAATATCTGGCCGAGCACTACTTGGCGCAGGTCACAGAAGGTGCCCGCCTAATAGAGGCGCAGTGCTCGAAGAATGTCCTCTTCGAGTGATCAGTCGAATCATTGTAGAAAACAATGTTCATTTTGATTATGAGGCTATATTTATACTTTTTGCCTGAAAATATGATTGTGTCCCCTGTACGGCCGTTTTATATGTATAAGTAGTCCGAAAGATAGCAGTCATTGGCTTCAGCCCCCAGGCATACAATGCGGGGGTGTTCACGAAAAATATGCTTAATCACACTTGATCCAACGTCTTGGTCCATTAAGGAGGTGATCGCACGTCGAACTAGGCAATCGGACTATATGGCTGTAACACTTTCACTTAGCCATGGGAGTCTAATGGTGGGGCTACTATGTAGCCCCTGGTACATTCGCGTGCATCCGAATACGGGCGCGTATGTACGTGGCCGGAAAAGGCCCTTCGTTAATGCGGAGGAATCCTTAAAGATTCCGGTGAGTCTTCGAGTGGTTGAACAGTCTCTCGTTGTATCATGACAGTCAGTTTTCAACTTTCTCTACTGAGGCGCTCATCCAGAATAGCCAGGGCACAATCGCAGTAGTTCTCCTTTGGCCTGCCTTAGCCGATAATAACGGAACATAAGGCGGCAAACCCAGGAGCCGGGCAAACCCAACATTTGACCAAAGACATGATTCAGAGCTGATGCATATAAGGCCAAACTCGTGACGCCGAACACTCCCGAAGGTATTCGGTCTTTGTGAAAGAAAATAGGCTGACGAAAGCCTGCTATAAACCCTAAGGTTCCAGGTACGTGCGATGAGTCTGTCGTGGCGAAATGCCAATAACGGCAGTATCCTCTATGGGTATGGAACCCATGGGATGGTTAAACAACAAGAGGCAGTAGAAAAGGTTTACACAGGGGCTTAATCTAAAAAGAAACCTGTTGAACGGGCCCTACTGCATGTCTGCGCCTTTGTCTCCATTGTGCCGCATCCTGGAAGGGTATCGCGCGGACGTTGTCTGTGAAAAAAGAAAACTCGTAGGAGAATACAACGTAAGTATGCAATTAATAATAAAAGTGTAAGGTGTTGGCCTGCCAGTAAGGTTGAGCCAGACGTGGGGCTGTGTTAAATATTTATAGCCCCTGGTATCCATTATGGGATTACATATACGGTGCCCTGGTTCAGTTTTATTCGGGCTACCGGACTCGTCTAACCGTGTCTGTGGTCATAATGACCAGTCATGTTTTTGGTATTTGGAGACCGCTTACAATCCGGCTGCCAGGGCCGTGTTCCTTTGCGCGTGAAGAGCGCTTTGTGATTCCGCTAACGGTGATGACGCCACGTGGACTGGGCATCTTGAGTGTAAGGTAGCCATAGTGCCGCAATGCATTGAAGCGGGCGAAGGCCGTTCTTCCAAGCAATGCAAGATAGCCACTTTGGAAGGGGGCGATGGTGAAGAGTAGTTCTTCGCTTCTGGAGTTGCTTGGGGAGCCGAATGTTACTTCCAGCCCGACGGAGCCCTACCGTAGGCTTCAACGCCTAGTATCACCCTTTCGAAGGTGATGTTGCTTTGGCTAATTCTGGATGGGTTTATCCCCATTCTGCGGACAGTGTCCTTGTATATTAAATTGAGGCTACTGCCGCCGTCCATGAGGACACGGGTGAGACGGTATCCGTCGGTTATTGGGTCAAGCACCAAGGCCTGTGATCCTCCACGCTGAAAACTAGTTCAATCGTCCATGTGATCGAAGGTGATCGGGTGAGACATCCAGGAGTCAGATGTGGGTACGATGGGCTCTACATCGTGCGCGTCTCTGAGCACGCGTTCGTGCCTTCTCGTGAATGTGTGAGTCGCGTGGATCATGTTTACTATTTTAACCTCTGGCGGGAATTTTTTCTGTCCCCCAGTGTTCGGCTGGCGAGGTTCGTCCTCGTCTTCACTTGGTGTTTCCATCCCCTTGTGTTCGGCATTTAATTTGCCGGCCTGCTTGAAGACCCAGCACTCTCTATGTGTGTGGTTCGTAGGTTTCTCCGGGGTGCCATGAATTTGGCATAGTCTATCCAGGACTCTGTTCAGACCGGACGGTCCCTCTTTACTGCCTTTAAATGGCTTCTTTTGCTGATCAGGTCGAGAGCCCCTGAATCCGGCGTTGACCGTCGTGTTATCCAGGCTCTCTTCCTTGTTTTGGCGTTTGTGTTTATTACGCCGTGGCTTTCCGTTGCCATCCCTTAGTTCGGATGTGCTGGGGTCGCTGGTGCCTTTATGGGCTAGCCAGCTATCTTCACCCGCGCAAAAGCGGGTCATAAGGCCTGTTAAGGCTGCCATTGTCCTTGGCTTTTCTTGGTCGAGGTGCCGGGCGAGCCACTCGTCGCGGATGCTGTGTTTGAATGTTGCTAAGGCTTCAGCGTCCGGACAGTCGACTATTTGATTCTTTTTAGTGAGGAATCTATTTCAAAGCTTGCGGGCGGACTCTTCGAGTTGTTGGATTATGTGACTTAGATCGTCTACATCCGGAGGCCGGACATAAGTCCCTTGAAAGTTGGCCCTGAAAGCGTCATCGAGTTCCTCCCAACTCCCGATTGAATTTTCGGGGAGGCTTTTCAACCAGTGTCGAGCTGGTCCCTTCAACTTGAGGGGAAGGCATTTGATGGCGTGGAGGTCATCCCCACGAGCCATGTGAATATGCAGGATAAAATCCTCGATCGAGACCCCTGGGTCTATCGTTCCGTCGTATGCCTCTATGTTCACAGGTTTAAAGCCTTGCGGGAATTCATGGTCCAGTACTTCTTCAGTGAAGCACAGGGGGTGAGCAGCCCCTCTGTATCTGGGCGCGTTTTGGCATGTAGTCGGCTGTTGTTGTGTCCGGTGCTTATTACGAACTGGTATTTGGCTTGTATGAGCGTTTGGGTGACCATAGTCCCTCGCCGGGGTGTGTCCTTTAGATCCGTAGATGGACCTGGTTGCACCGGCCTTCTTATCCAGCTTATCACGTAAATCGTGCGCGGTGTTAGTAGCCGCTCTGTTGTGGTTGTGAAGCGGTACGTCTGGTCTCCTGGTTGTATTATTCTTTGGTGGAACGGCCTCGTCGTCGAATTCTGGTAATAGCTTGCGTTTTGGATAGCTTTTTGTATGGCGATCGTCGCCATATCTTTCTTCAGTGTCTAGCACTTTATTCCATCTGCGACTGAGCTTTTCCTGTGCGGCTTTGAGCCGTTGCTTATGCTTCTTTAGACTTCTTGCTGTGGCCATAAGCTTTCAGTGGAGGTTATCTCATTCCACGTGTTCTTCCAGATTGATGAATGCATCGTCGTTCGGACTATGTTCCTGTCCTGGGGCAGTTTCATGAGCTCGTCCCGCCGGATCAATGTGATCGGGTGTTTGGTCTGAACTTGGTTTGGCATGACCTGGCTCATCCTGCTCCATCACTGGGTCCATGTGGTCGTTATTGCCTTCGGGGTTTCCTGGTATATCGACCCTTCTTGCACTCTTGTCGCTATTTTTACTGTTGCTGGACTTTGAGCGGCGTCTGCGCCACCGTTTTGGCTTTTGTCCGGGTGTTTTATCTTCCGGATTATCGCCGTCGTCCTTCTTGGGCGTATCCACCATGTATATATCGTGTGATAAGGTACTAGTCCCGCGCCCCAAAGATTCTGGAGCTTCTCCTGCATCATCGTCCATACAGTTGATGTCTTCGGAGTCGAAGTCAAGAACGTCGGTTAAATCATCGATCGTGGCGATGAAGTGGGTGGTGGGTGGGCAACGAATTCCTTCATCGCCTGCTTCCCACTCAGGCCGGACATAGTTCGACCCCGAGTCTGCTGACAAAGAGAGAGACTTTAATGAGTTTAGCATGTCGCCAAAGGGCGAGTGCTGGAAGATGTCCGCAGTGGTAAACTCCATTACCGGAGCCCAACCTGGTTTGACTAGCTCGAGGGTATGCGGACCAGAACCAACAACCGGATATGAGTCCGGGGGCCCGGGGTTACAGGCCTCCACAGAGGTGAGACATGTGTTCGGCTCCAACGCTGATGAGTATGCGGCCTGCGGGGCGGGGTCTATCCCTCCGTCCTTGGGCAACGCAACCTGTTCCAGATTTAGATCCGGGGCTGCTGCAGGGATGATGTCCTGAGCATTGTCCGACAGCAGGTCTAGGCCGTGCTCGTCATGACTGTCCGGCGCTCCTGGCACAGGCCCGAATCCGTCGAAGATCAAGTCTCCGCGAATGTCCGCCGTGTAGTTCAAGTTTCCGAACCTGATCTGGTGGCCAGGGGCATAGCTGTCGATCTACTCCAGATGACCAAGCGAATTGGCCCGCAGTGCGAAGCCGCCGAACACAAATATTTGTCCGGGGAGAAAAGTCTCGCCCTGGACCGTGTTGTTGGCGATTGAAGACGCCATCAAGCCTCAAAGCGATGACACAGAGGAACTCTCAATGAAAGCACCAATGTCGATGTCAAAACCGGCGGATCTCGGGTAGGGGTCCCGATATGTGCGTCTTAGGCTGATGGTAACAGGAAGCAAGGGACACAATGTTTACCCAGGTTCGGGCCCTCTCGATGGAGGTAAAACCCTACTTCCTGCTTGATTAATATTGAAGATATGAGTAGTACAAGAGTAGATCTACCATGAGATCGTAGAGGCTAAACCCTAAGAGCTAGCCTATGATGGTATGATTGTAATTGTGATTGGCCTTCTAAGGACCATCCTCTCCGGTTTATATAAACACCGGAGAGGGCTAGGGTTTACATGGAGTCGGTTACAAGGAAGGAAATATAATATCCGGATCGCCAAGCTTGTCTTCCACGCACAGGAGAGTCCCATCCGGACATGGGATGGAGCCTTGAGTCTTGTATCTTCATGCTTCAATAGTCCGGACGACGTATATAGTCCGGCTGTCCAGACACCCCCTAATCCAGGACTCCCATAGCGGTTCTCATGGCCCGGGATACGGTGGTGGCGGTTCTAGTTCCAGCTTCCAGGGTCACCAAAACCATCAAGGTAATCAGGGTGGTTACAATCAACAATCCGGTCAGGGCGGTCAGCAGCCGCAGCAGTCTGGATATCAAAGTCATCTGAAGCAGCTGAATAGTGGGCACTATCACGTCTTCACCACAAGTTTATGCAAGCGGGACCAGAAGCTCCACAAGAGGGTTGTGAACGTCGTTGAGCCGGTAGTTCCCCATTACTTGCGATGGTCTGAGCAACCTATTATGTGGAGTCGAGAGGATCACCCGCCCCGGGTTGATAATCTGGGTCATTTGGCTTTGGTGGTGGCGCCACAAGTTGGTGGATACAAATTCAATAAGGTACTCATGGATGGGGTTTACAAGGGGACCATCACAGTGCATGGAAGTAGGAAAATAGCTTTGGAGTGTGAAGAAGGTGATCTTGCTTATGCTGAGTCTGTCCATGCAATAGAGGAGTTGAAGTTTTACAAAGACAATGTTGATCCGGCGAATATGAAATCTTTGAAAAAGCCAACTACATAGCATGATCCAGTATTGAAGTTTAAGTCGGCTGATGACACTAAGCTAGTTGACTTTGTTCCTAGTGATTCATTGTAACGCCCCGGATGCAACTTTCCATATTCGTAACTCCAACTCTTGCCTTTTCCGGAGATGCTATATGATATTTCCTCTGTGGTTGGGTTTTTGTCTGTTGTTTTGCATTTTGTTCTTGTTATGCATCTCGTCTCATGTCATCATCTGCATTTCATCTGCATGTTTTTCAAAACTTGCATCCGTTCAGGTTCTCCCGGTTCTCTCCGTTGTCCGTTTGGAGTCCAGACCACACTCGCACGCGCCCGCGGCACCTCTGAAATATTATTTTATAAGTGGCATAAAATGTTCTCGGAATGGGTTGCAACTTGTCGTGCGGTCTTATTATAGTGTAGACAGAGCGCCTGCCAAGTTTCATCGCATTCGGAGTTCGTTTGACTGCCCAACCGTTAAAATAAATAACCGCGATATAGTCGGTATATTCGTTGGACGTTTCGGTCTCTGAAACAGTTGTCGGGCTGCATTTCTCCCCTCTTCTCTCAGCTCAACCCCCTCTACACAGCCCACTAATCCCTTCTGCAGCCCACCTAGTCTCCCCTCTGTCCAGAGCCACACGATCGCGATTGGAGGCTCCGGAATGCCCCAAAAAACCCCAACCCTAGCCTCCCTGCCTTATATAAACACCTCCCCATGCCAATTTTGGCCTCCTCCAACCTCCCACCTTGTTTCTCGCGCCCCCAATCATCAGCCGCCGCCGCCCTCATCGTTTTCCGCGCCGGACCTCTCCTCCTCCGCCACTTGGCGCCGCCGCCACCACTTCCCAGCCAACCCACGGCCGCCACATCGCCTCCACCACCGCCACGGCCAATCAGAGGCCTCCACGCGGCCTCCCTGCATCGAACCACTCGTCTCCTAGCAGGCTCCCGCCGCCGCAGGCCCGCCCAGGCCCGCGGGAAGCCCCTCCGAGCCCATCTGGGCCCGGATGTTGCCGCCGCCAGGGCCCAATCTTCCCGCTCCCTTCGGTCCGCCCTGTGCGGCGCCCGTCCCCGCCGACGGCGAGCGCCACCGCCTCTGCGCCGCCTTGCACCCTGCCACCTCGTCACCGGAGACGAGCTTCGGTTGCCGCCATCGACCCCAGGTGTCGCCACCCCCTGCTCGCGACCCCGCCTCCTTCCTCTTCTTCTCTCTCTCTCAGATCCCTCTCTCCGCCTCTCCAGGAACCCCGCCGCACTTGGAGCTCCTCGCTGGAGTCGTTCATGCTGCCGCCGCCATCGGGAATGGTCCCCTCCGCCCCGGATCTGGAGGATCCTGGCCTCGTCCGCCCGTCCTCGACCCGCCTGCATCGCGCCGCTGCGCCATTGACCCCTGCCGCCGCCGCCATGCCCTAGCGGGAACGAGCAGAGGAGTTGCCCGCTCGTTGACCGCGTCACGCCTGGGCCAGTGGCCTCCAGGCCTAGCGCGCCCCTCCCGCGTGGGTCTTCCCAGCCGTAGCCGCGCCAAGGCCCAACCCAAGCCAGATCCGGCCTCGCTCGGCCTCTCCATCAGCCTGGGCCCTGGCCCAAGGGTGAGCAGCCCCGCCCCCTCTCCTGTGCACTTTTGGGCCGACCAGATTCGGCCGTATCCATGTTTTTTTCCCGCGGAACGATTTGTCTATTATTCGAGTGATTTTCAGATTTGCAGAAAACCCCCTAAGCATCATGCATTTAATAACTTTAGAACCATGCATCATATTAAAATGTTTTATATATGTTAAATGCTCAGAAAATTGTGTAGATTAATAATATGCCACTTTCATCTATGTTAAAAATGTTTAACATGTTGTTTGTGTTTATTTTGCATAATGCCATGCTAAAATGCTTTATTTCATAACTAAATAACCGTAGCTCGGTTTTAAATAAACTTTATATGTAAATGGGGTGGAAAAATGCCTACATTAACATGGTGCACTTTATTTTCCTGTTTAACAACAATAAAATTGTGTTTAGGGCAGAACAGTACCAAAACTAAAATATGGACATGAGGATTTTCCGGAATTGTTGTTTGTTACTTCCGGCCTCATTTAAACTTGTCTAGATAGGTAGTTTTCTTGTGCTTCACCCCTTGCCATGTTTAATAACATTTAATGTTGTTGGGTACATAACCGAGATCAAACTAAATAATTGCATGTGGTGTTTTGTCAATATGCAACTCGTTGCATATTGAGCTCCACTTAATTTGTAGTGTGGTTTGTTGCATTTTGCCATGCCATGCTCTTTAAACCGGACATGCATCATACTTGTTTGTGCATCATGCCATGTTTATGCTTGTGCATTTACCATGTTGTTTGTTTCTTTCCGGTGTTGCTTCTTAGTTCCGGTAATGTTGCGATTGTAAGGATTCATTCGACTACTTCCGTTCGTCTTCTTCATGGACTCGTTCTTCTTCCTAGAGGGATTTTAGGCAAGATGACCGCTACCCTGGATCTCACTACTATCATTGCTATGCTAGTTGCTTCATTCTATCGCTTTGCTGCGCTACCTATCACTTGTTTATCGAGCCATCCCATATTGCCATGAACCTCTAACCTTTGACACCTTACCTATGCAAACCGTTGCTTGGCTATGTTACCGCTTTGCTCAGCCCTCTTATAGCGTTGCTAGTTGCAGGTGAAGTTGAAGATTGCTCCATGGTGGACAGGTTTATGTTGGGATATCACAATATCTCTTATATTATTAATGCATCTATATATTTGGTAAAGGGTGGAAGGCTCGGCCTTATGCCTGGTGTTTTGTTCCACTCTTGCCGCCCTAGTTTCCGTCATATCGGTGTTATGTTCCCGGATTTTGCGTTCCTTACGCGGTCGGGTGATTTATGGGACCCCCTTGACAGTTCGCTTTGAATAAAACTCCTCCAGCAAGGCCCAACATTGGTTTTACCATTTGCCTCACCACCACCTACTTTTCCCTTGGGAGTAATTAACCCAAGGGTCATCTTTATTATAGCCCCCCCGGGCCAATGCTTGTCTAAGTGTTGGTCCGGACTAGAGCCCTTTGCAGCGCCCCCTCAGGGAAACTTGAGGTCTGGTTTTAGTTGTACGGATTGCCCATCCGGTGTTGCCCTGAGAACGAGATATGTGCAGCTCCTATCGGGATGTCGGTGCATCGGGCGGTCTTGCTGGTCTTGTTTTACCATTGTCGAAATGTCTTGTAAACCGGGATTCCGAGTCTGATCGGGTCTTCCTGGGAGAAGGTATATCCTTCATTGATCACGAGAGCTTGTCATGGGCTAAGTTGGGACACCCCTGCAGGTTATAATCTTTCGAAAGCCGTGCCTGTGGTTATAGGCAGATGGGAATTTGTTAATGTCCGGTTATAGATAACTTGACACCAGATCCGAATTAAAACGCATCAACCGTGTGTGTAGCCGTGATGGTCTCTTTTCGGCGGAGTCCGGGAAGTGAACACGGTTTCTGGGTTATGTTTGACGTAAGTAGGAGTTCAGGATCACTTCTTGATCATTGCTAGCTTCATGAACGTTCTGCTTGCTCTCTTCTCGCTCTTATTTGCGTATGTTAGCCACCATACTTGCTTAGTCGCTGCTGCAGCCTCACCACTTTACCCCTTCCTTTCCCTTTAAGCTTTGCTAGTCTTGATACCCATGGTAATGGGATTGCTGAGTCCTCGTGGCTCACAGATTACTACAACAACAGTTGCAGGTACAGGTTTTGCGATGATCATGACGCGAGAGCGATGCTTGCTTGCGTTGAGTTCTTCTTCTGCTTCTTCTTCGATCAGGGGATAGGTTCCAGGTCGGCAGCCTGGGCTAGCAGGGTGGATGTCGTTTGAGTTTCTGTTTGTGTTTCATCCATAGTCGGATGATGCTATTATGTATTGTGATGTTGTATTCGTGTGGCATTGTATGCCTTATGTATGTATTCCCATCTATTATGTAATGTTGATGTAATGATATCCACCTTGCAAAAGCGTTTCAATATGCGGGTCTATCCTTGGTGGGACCTTCGAGTTCCTTTTGGATAGGGTCGCATATTGGGCGTGACAAGTTGGTATCAGAGCCTCGACCGACCATAGGAGCCCCCTTGTTTGTTGGCCGTTGTTGAGTCTAGAAGAAAACTATTTTGAGTCTTAGGATTATATATATCGGAGAGTAGGATTCTTTTTACTCCTCGGCCCCTTCATCGCTCTGGTGAGGTCTCTTGACGTAGATGTTTTGTCTTTCTTCTCCTCAAATTTCACTAAAAAAATTTTAGGATCACGCGGGTATCTTGGAATTGTTTTGATGGTTTTGTGACGAGAACATTGTTCTTGGTGCCTCCTGTCTATTATGTGGCTTTGACCCGGGGAGTTGAGCTCCGAGGTGTTGTCGTCACAATTTTATCGTTGCAGTTCTGGAATACCTGAGTTTTGCCGACATCGAAAATCTCTTTTATGCAGTTGTTGGTGAGATAACCTCGACGTCACCCAGTACTGGGGAGTTCGGGAGTATTGCCATAACTCGTATAACAGATGCTTTTCGAAGGTTGAGGTACACGATTTCCGAAGGTTTCTTGGTTATGTGTTGATGGATGGATACAGCTGGATGTAGGGATTGTTAGCTTGGGTGAGATATATTGCTTCCCCTGTATCCCCAACACCAGATTGCATAACCAGAAAGTTTCGGGAGTTTATAGGTGGGAATTCAAGTAGCTCCTAGAATATCTTTCCGACAGATGCATGATATGGGATTGGGTAAATCTCTATCATATGTATTTGTTCCGGCTTATTTCTGCAAGCCAATCCTTTGTTTTGTTTTATTTGTGGTATTCGAGTTGCTTCGAAGTCAAATGTTGAATCCATACCTTTCATAAACGGTGTTCTCATATTGCTATGTGAATACTAATCCTTCGTGATCATCGAGGTCGTCATGTTAATTCTTTTCCAAACCAGCATGCTTCTCTTCAAGTGGATCCGATCATTTTCAACATCCGCAAGATCAATTATAAGTTTTCTCAATGGTGTTTGTGTCATCCGTCCTCAAGTTGCCTTTGTTTTCCCGCCCTCCCACCCTTTTTCTTCAAGGACTCGGATTTGTTAATCAAGTATCCATTTATTCATGTGAAGTCTCTTCATTATTTTCTTTGAATGTTCTTACCCGGTGATTATCATGAAGTTGGCCAGGAGTTTCAAGTTCGTCATTCTTTGTTATTTTCTTCTCCGGTGGTGTTAATTCAAGCTTTCGGTGTTGATCATATCCCTTTCCTCGTTTCAAATGTTTTTCCACGTCGGTGCACCTCTTAATTGTTCACCTCTCTCTATTCTTATCTGGAGTGCTCAAGATATCTCAGAAGACTTGTGTTTCCATTCTCAATCCGTTCAAGATATTTCGAGGTTGTTATCTCATTCAAGCTATTTAGTTCTACCGGTGCAATCTCTCTTCAAAATTATTTCAATGGTGTTTCTTTTGAGTGGGCCCTAACCCACAGGTCTTTTCCCAGGATCTTACTTGACTCTTCTAATTTTCCCGGAGCCATTCCCAAAGTCTTTCGAAGTTTGACGTAAGAATGAATTATCATCAGTCATATGTATTTCTCCAAGATCTTTGAAATTCTTTTCATCGTTGGCTCAACCCCCTTCGCTTTTCATTCTCCCGGAGTATCTCAACAGTTCATGGTGGTTCTCATCATCATTCTCAACATTTGAAGACCGAAGATGAGTTTCTCTTAAATCTTGCTCCATTCTCTTCAAGATTCATGGTTCTAGCTTGATGCCATCCTCTCATAATTGTTTTCGATGGTGAGAATTCTTTTCATCCATCCGGAGCAATTCAAGAGTCTTTTCAGATTGATTCTCCGTAGCCCATCATCTCAGAATTATTCATTCAAGCTTTCAGCTCTCGTTCTCCAAATCATACCGGTGCATCGTTCAAGTATTATCTAATCAGCTCATGATCTCTTCGTTCACTTGTATCTAAATCCCCTCAAGTATCTTCATTCTTTCCGATGAATTGTGCCTTTGCTACTTTCATTTTCAATTCTTACGGTGGTTCGTTCAAGAGTTCTCTTTTCTTGGTTATCATATCAATTCATTCATTGTTTCCAAATTCCACAGGTGGTTCCATCTATACCTTCTCAAGTTTACGCTATATCCCTCTTAATCCTTTCTACGAGAATAAGTAGTATGCCAAATCCGTTGTTTGTCATCAATTTAAATTGGTGAAGAATAGGCATAACGTAATTCTTATTATTGTTTCATCCAAGTAATCTAGTTCCTTCTTCCGGAGATTGTTCATGATGAAGTAATTCTCGGTTCTAGTATTCATCTTTTCTTTCCGGAGTTCCAAGTTTTCTCGGTTATATCGTCGCAAAGCTCCATCTAAATCATCGCAAGGCTTCACCTTGTGCTTTCAACTTCTCTTTCTTTCTATCATCCTTTCATTACCGGAGTTCTTCATGGAGGCTCTACATGGTGGTTCGTCAAGGATTCTATTCATTTTTCAATTGTTCTTCAAGATTTCTCTCGAAGTTATGACCCGCCAAGCTATACTCAAAATTAAACATGGTGCTCAACACATGTCTTGTTTTGAGGAGTTCAAGTATTCTTCATCTTGCATTCCAAAGTGCAATTCTTTCTAACTTATCTTTTGAGGTGGTGTTATGTCACTCTTGACAATTTCCTTCATGTTTCATGATTCATATGTTGTCAAGAATGAGGTATTTTAAATCCATCATTTTCTCTTCGTTCAAGAGATCTTTTCGACCAATCAACTTCTTCTTTGGAGTTATCTTGGTATAGATTTCACCTAAAGCCTTCCCTAAGGAATGTTGCTATTGTGGTGCCTATCAATGATCCAATTTTATCCTTCTCATCTCGGCGAAGAAGTTTTTCATCTCTTTGGTGCTCTGAGTCAAATCAATTGTTTTTCGTTAGTGGCCGGTTGTCACCTCATCATTTTGAGATGTTTGCCATAAGCCCACAACAAGCTTGTGCCTTTCGTTGTTGATTTTTCAACAGCTCCATTCAATCCTTCTTTGCAAGGATGCTTTCCAAGTTCATTTGTGGCAGAAATTGTCATTTTCTTCTCCGCCCCTTTATCCCAACAATCTAGCTTCTATTCTTTCGTTCCGGAGGCATTGTGATGTTGCTCTCTTCAACCATCATCTCGTTTTGTCAAGATCATGTTATTTTCTTGCTTATCCATTTAGCCGGCGTGTCGTGTTTTCATTCGAGTTCTCCCATCTTATCAAGTTTTGCCTCCTTCCTCAACCGGAGAGTTGTCTGAAATCTTTCTTACCCCTTGTGCCATTTTTTCAATAGTTCCGGAGGCAGTGTGTTGTTTATTTCATCAAGTATCATCCCATCTTCTCAAGTTCATGTTCTATTCCTTCCATGTTCAACTGGAGTGCTGCCCGAATTCTTCCTCTCTCATCTTGTTGTAACCGGAGTGGTTTTGAACCCTATCTTGTCAATTAAACTCTTGATTCATGTCTTTGCAACCTTCAAGTTATCGTAATGTTCCTTGTTCCTCTTTTCTAACGGATTGTTTGCAATCTCGTTCATCTCTAATTGCTCAACCTCTCAAGGTTCATGGTTTCACTCATTGGTTGAAGAAGCAACTTAGTTTACCTCCTCTCTTCCTCTTCCTTTTCCCTCCGGTGCCATCCTAGATCTCGGGACGAGATCCTCTCGTAGTGGTGGAGTGTTGTAACGCCCCGGATGCAACTTTCCATATTCGTAACTCCAACTCTTGCCTTTTCCGGAGATGCTATATGATATTTCCTCCGTGGTTGGGTTTTTGTCTGTTGTTTTGCATTTTGTTCTTGTTATGCATCTCGTCTCATGTCATCATC
Source organism: Triticum dicoccoides (assembly GCF_002162155.2). Classification (NCBI taxonomy): domain Eukaryota; kingdom Viridiplantae; phylum Streptophyta; class Magnoliopsida; order Poales; family Poaceae; genus Triticum; species Triticum dicoccoides. Next base: position 199,975,988 of record NC_041393.1, on the reverse strand, counting down.
TGCATTTCATCCGCATGTTTTTCAAAACTTGCATCCGTTCAGGTTCTCCCGGTTCTCTCCGTTGTCCGTTCGGAGTCCAGACCACACTCGCATGCGCCCGCGGCACCTCTGAAATATTATTTTATAAGTGGCATAAAAATGTTCTCGGAATGGGTTGCAACTTGTCGTGCGGTCTTATTATAGTGTAGACAGAGCGCCTGCCAAGTTTCATCGCATTCAGAGTTCGTTTGACTGCCCAACCGTTAAATAAATAACCGCGATATAGTCGGTATATTCGTCGGACGTTTCGGTCTCTGAAACAGTTGCCGGGCTGCATTTCTCCCCTCTTCTCTCAGCTCAACCCCCTCTACACAGCCCACTAATCCCTTCTGTAGCCCACCTAGTCTCCCCTCTGTCCAGAGCCACACGATCGCGATCGGAGGCTCCGGAATGCCCCAAAAAACCCCAACCCTAGCCTCCCTGCCTTATATAAACACCTCCCCATGCCAATTTTGGCCTCCTCCAACCTCTCACCTTGTTTCTCGCGCCCCCAATCATCAGCCGCCGCTGCCCTCATCGTTTTCCGCGCCGGACCTCTCCTCCTCCGCCACTTGGCGCCGCCGCCACCACTTCCCAGCCAACCCACGGCCGCCACATCGCCTCCACCACCGCCACGGCCAATCAGAGGCCTCCACGCAGCCTCCCTGCGTCGCCCCACGCATCTCCCAGCAGGCTCCCGCCGCCGCAGGCCCGCCCAGGCCCGCGGGAAGCCCCTCCGAGACCATCTGGGCCCGGATGTCGCCGCCGCCAGGGCCCGATCTGCCCGCTCCCTTCGGTCCGCCCTGTGCGGCGCCCATCCCCGCCGATGGCGAGCGCCACCGCCTCTGTGCCGCCACGCACCCCGCCACCTCGTCGCTGGAGACAAGCTTCGGTCGTGTTGGAAATATGCCCTAGAGGCAATAATAAAAGCATTATTATTATATTTCCTTGTTCATGATAATTGTCTTTATTCATGCTATAATTGTGTTATCCGGAAATCGTAATACATGTGTGAATAACAGACACCAACATGTCCCTAGTGAGCCTCTAGTTGACTAGCTCATTGATCAACAGATAGTCATGGTTTCCTGACTATGGACACTGGATGTCATTGATAACGAGATCACATCATTGGGAGAATGATGTGATGGACAAAGACCCAATCCTAAACATGGCACAAGATCGTATAGTTCGTTTGCTAGAGTTTTCCAATGTCAAAGTATCTTTTCCTTAGACCATGAGATCGTGTAACTCCCGGATACCGTAGGAGTGCTTTGGGTATGCCAAACGTCACAACGTAACTGGGTGACTATAAAGGTAGACTACGGGTATCTCCGAAAGTGTCTGTTGGGTGACATGGATCAAGACTGGGATTTGTCACTCCGTATGACGGAGAGGTATCACTGGGCCCACTCGGTAATGCATCATCATAATGAGCTCAGAGTGACCAAGTGTCTGGTCACGGGATCATGCATTACGGTACGAGTAAAGTGACTTGCCGGTAACGAGATTGAACGAGGTATTGGGATACCGACGATTGAATCTTGGGCAAGTAACATATCGATAGACAAAGGGAATAGCGTACGGGATTGATTAAATCCTCGACATCGTGGTTCATCCGATGAGATCATCGTGGAGCATGTGGGAGCCAACATGGGTATCCAGATACCGCTGTTGGTTATTGACCGGAGAGTCGTCTTGGTCATGTCTGCTTGTCTCCCGAACCCGTAGGGTCTACACACTTAAGGTTCGGTGACGCTAGGGTTATGAAGATATGTATATGCAGAAACCCGAATGTTGTTCAGAGTCCCGGATGAGATCCCGGACGTCACGAGGAGTTCCGGAATGGTCCGGAGGTAAAGAATTATATATAGGAAGTGCTATTTCGGGCATCGGGACAAGTTTCGGGGTTATCGGTATTGTACCGGGACCACCGGAAGGGTCCCGGGGGTCCACCGGGTGGGGCCACCTGTCCCGGGGGGCCACATGGGCTGTAGGGGGTGCGCCTTGGACTAGATGGGCCAAGGGCACCAGCCCCTATAGGCCCATGCGCCTAGGGTTTCCACCATGGAAGAGTCCATGTGGTGGAAGGCACCCCTAGGTGCCTTGGGGGGGAGGGAAACCTCCCCTTGGCCGCCGCCCCCCCTAGTAGATGCCATCTACTAGGGCCGGCGCCCCCCCTGGCACCCCTATATATAGTGGGGGGGAGAGGAGGGATTTTACACCAGCCCCTGGCGCCTCCATCTCCCCCCGTTACGTCTCTCCCTCGTAGTCTCGGCGAAGCCCTGCTGCTGTGACGCCCTGCATCCACCACCACGCCATCGTGCTGCTGGATCTTCATCAACCTCTCCTTCCCCCTTGCTGGATCAAGAAGGAGGAGACGTCTCCCGTCCCGTACGTGTGTTGAACGCGGAGGTGCCGTCCGTTCGGCGCTGGTCATCGGTGATTTGGATCACGTCGAGTACGACTACATCATCACCGTTCTTTTGAACGCTTCCGTGCGCGATCTACAAAGGTATGTAGATGCATCTAATCACTCGTTGCTAGATGAACTCCTAGATGATCTTGGTGAAACGAGTAGGAAAATTTTTGTTTTCTGCAACGTTCCCCAACAGTGGCATCATGAGCTAGGTCTATGCGTAGTTCTTCTTGCGCGAGTAGAACACAATTTGTTGTGGGCGTAGATTTGTCAACTTTCTTGCCGTTACTAGTCCTTTCTTGCTTCAGCGGTATTGTGGGATGAAGCGGCCCGGACCAACCTTACACGTACGCTTACGTGAGACCGTTTCCACCGACTAACATGCACTAGTTGCATAAGGTGGCTGGCGGGTGTCTGTCTCTCCTACTTTAGTTGAAGCGGATTCGATGAACAGGGTCCTTATGAAGGGTAAATAGAAGTTGACAAATCACGTTGTGGCTTTAACGTAGGTAAGAAAACGTTCTTGCTAGAACCCTAATTCAGCCACGTAAAACTTGCAACAACAATTAGAGGACGTCTAAGTTGTTTTTGCAGCAAGTGGTTTGTGATATGATATGGCCAAAGTTGTGATGAATGATGAATGATCTATATGTGATGTATGAGATGTTCATGCTATTGTAATAGGATTCACGACTTGCATGTCGATGAGTATGACAACCGGCAGGAGCCATAGGAGTTGTCTTTATTCTTTTATATGACCTGCGTGTCATCAAGAAACGCCATGTAAATTACTTTACTTTATTGCTAAACGCGTTAGCCATAGCAGTAGAAGTAATAGTTGGCGAGCAACTTCATGGAGACACGATGATGGAGATCATGATGATGGAGATCATGGTGTCAAGCCGGTGACAAGATGATCATGGAGCCCCAAGATGGAGATCAAAGGAGCTATGTGATATTGGCCATATCATGTCACGTTTATTATTTGATTGCATGTGATGTTTATCATGTTTTGCATCTTGTTTACTTAGAACGACGGTAGTAAATAAGGTGATCCCTCATACTAATTTCAAGAAGTGTTCCCCCTAACTGTGCACCATTGTGACAGTTCGCTGTTTCAAAACACCACGTGATGATCGGGTGTTTTATTCAGACGTTCACATACAACGGGTGTAAGACAGATTTACACATGCAAACACTTAGGTTGACTTGACGAGCCTAGCATGTACAGACATGGCCTCGGAACACAGAAGACCGAAAGGTCGAGCATGAGTCGTATAGAAGATACGATCAACATGAAGATGTTCACCGATGTTGACTAGTCCGTCTCACGTGATGATCAGACACGGTCTAGTTTAACTCGGATCTTGTAATACTTAGATGACTAGAGGGATGTCTAATCTAAGTGGGAGTTCATTAATAATTTGATTAGTTGAACTTAATTATCATGAACTTAGTCTAAATATTTTACAATATGTCTTGTAGATTAAATGGCCAACGTAGTCCTCAACTTCAACGCGTTCCTAGAGAAAACCAAGCTGAAAGACGATGGCAGCAACTATACGGACTGGGTCCGGAACCTGAGGATCATCCTCATAGCTGCCAAGAAAGATTATGTCCTACAAGCACCGCTTGGTGGCGCACCCGTTCTCCCTACAGAACAAGATGTTATGAACGCTTGGCAGGCACGTTCCGATGACTACTCCCTCGTTCAGTGCGGCATGCTTTACAGCCTAGAGCCGATGCTCCAAAAGCGTTTTGAGAGACATGGAGCATATGAGATGTTCGAAGAGCTGAAAATGGTTTTCCAAGCTCATGCCCGGGTCGAGAGATATGAAGTCTCCGACAAATTCTTCAGCTGTAAGATGGAGGAAAACAGTTCTGTCAGTGAGCACATACTCACTATGTCTGGGTTGCATAACCGCTTGACTCAGCTGGGAGTTAATCTCCCGGATGATGCGGTCATTGACAGAATCCTCCAGTCGCTTCCACCAAGCTACAAGAGCTTTGTGATGAACTTCAATATGCAGGGGATGGAAAAGACCATTCCTGAAGTATTTGCTATGCTAAAATCAGCAGAGGTAGAAGTCAGGAAGGAACATCAAGTGTTGATGGTCAATAAAACCACTAAGTTCAAGAAAGGCAAGGGTAAAAAGAACTTCAAGAAGGACGGCAAGGAGGTTGCCGCGCCCGGCAAGCAAGCTGCCGGGAAGAAGCCAAAGAATGGACCCAAGCCCGAGACTGAGTGCTTTTATTGCAAGGGAAGCGGTCACTGGAAGCGGAACTGCCCTAAGTACTTAGCGGATAAGAAGGCCGACAAAAACAAAAGGTATATGTGATATACATGTAATTGATGTGTACCTTACTAGTGCCCGTAGTAGCTCCTGGGTATTTGATACCGGTGCAGTTGCTCACATTTGTAACTCAAAGCAGGGGCTGCGGAATAAGCGGAAACTGGCAAAGGACAAGGTGACGATGCGCGTCGGGAATGGTTCCAAGGTCAATGTGATCGCCGTCGGCACGCTACCTCTGCATCTCCCTTCGGGATTAGTTTTAAACCTTTGTTATTTAGTGCCAGCTTTGAGCATGAACATTGTATCGGGATCTCGTTTAATTCGAGATGGCTACTCTTTTAAATCTGAGAATAATGGTTGTTCCATTTTTATGAGAGATATGTTTTATGGTCATGCTCCTATGGTAAATGGTTTATTCTTTATGAATCTCGAACGTGATGCTACACATGTTCATAATGTGAGTACCAAAAGAAGTAAGGTTGATAATGATAGTCCCACATACTTGTGGCACTGCCGCCTTGGTCACATAGGTGTCAAACGCATGAAGAAGCTCCATGCTGATGGACTTTTAGAGTCTCTTGATTATGAATCATTTGACACGTGTGAACCATGCCTTATGGGTAAAATGACCAAGACTCCGTTCTCAGGAACAATGGAGCGAGCAACCGACTTATTGGAAATCATACATACTGATGTGTGCTGTCCGATGAGTGTTGAGGCTCGCGGTGGCTATCGTTATGTTCTCACCCTCACTGATGATTTAAGTAGGTATGGGTATATCTACTTAATGAAACACAAGTCTGAAACCTTTGAAAAGTTCAAGGAATTTCAGAGTGAGGTTGAAAATCAACGTGACAGGAAAATCAAGTTTCTACGATCAGATCGTGGAGGAGAATACTTGAGTCACGAGTTTGGGGCACACTTAAGAAAATGTGGAATAGTTTCACAACTCACGCCGCCTGGAACACCTCAGCGTAATGGTGTGTCCGAACGTCGTAATCGCACTCTGTTAGATATGGTGTGATCTATGATGTCTCTTACCGATTTACCGCTTTCCTTTTGGGGCTATGCTTTAGAGACTGCCGCGTTCACTTTAAATAGGGCTCCGTCGAAATCCGTTGAGACGACACCGTATGAATTATGGTTTGGGAAGAAACCTAAGCTGTCGTTTCTAAAAGTTTGGGGATGCGATGCTTATGTCAAGAAACTTCAACCTGAAAAGCTCGAACCCAAGTCGGAAAAATGCGTCTTCATAGGATACCCAAAAGAAACTATTGGGTACACCTTCTACCTCAGATCCGAAGGCAAGATCTTTGTTGCCAAGAATGGGTCCTTTCTGGAGAAAGAGTTTCTTTCGAAAGAAGTAAGTGGGAGGAAAGTAGAGCTTGATGAAGTATTATCTCTTGAACCGGAAAATGGCGCAACTCAAGAAAATGTTCCTGAGGTGCCTGCACCGACTAGAGAGGAAGTTAATGACAATGATCAAGATACTTCTGATCAAGCCCCTACTGAAATTCGAAGGTCCACAAGGACACGTTCCGCACCAGAGTGGTACGGCAACCCTGTCTTGGAAATCATGCTGTTAGACAACGGTGAACCTTCGAACTATGAAGAAGCGATGGCGGGCCCGGATTCCGACAAATGGCTAGAAGCCATGAAATCCGAGATAGGATCCATGTATGAAAACGAAGTATGGACTTCGACTGACTTGCCCATTGAGCGGCGAGCCATAGAAAATAAATGGATCTTTAAGAAGAAGACAGACGCGGATGGTAATGTGACCATCTATAAAGCTCGGCTTGTCGCTAAGGGTTATCGACAAGTTCAAGGGGTTGACTACGATGAGACTTTCTCACCGGTAGCGAAGCTGAAGTCCATCCGAATCATGTTAGCAATTGCCGCATTCTATGATTACGAAATATGGCAAATGGACGTCAAAACGGCATTCCTTAATGGTTTCCTTAAGGAAGAATTGTATATGATGCAGCCGGAAGGTTTTGTCGATCCTAAGAATGCTGACAAAGTGTGCAAGCTCCAACGCTCGATTTATGGGCTGGTGCAAGCATCTCGGAGTTGGAACATTCGCTTTGATGAGATGATCAAAGCGTTTGGGTTTACACAGACTTATGGAGAAGCCTGTGTTTACAAGAAAGTGAGTGGGAGCTCTGTAGCATTTCTCATATTATATGTAGATGACATACTTTTGATGGGAAATGATATAGAACTCTTGGACAACATCAAGGCCTACTTGAATAAAAGTTTTTCAATGAAGGACCTTGGAGAAGCTGCTTATATATTAGGCATCAAAATCTATAGAGATAGATCGAGACGCCTCATAGGTCTTTCACAAAGCACATACCTTGATAAGATATTGAAGAAGTTCAATATGGATCAATCCAAGAAGGGGTTCTTGCCTGTGTTACAAGGTGTGAAATTGAGCTCAGCTCAATGTCCGACCACGGCAGAAGATATAGAAGAGATGAGCGTCATCCCCTATGCCTCAGCCATAGGTTCTATTATGTATGCCATGCTGTGTACCAGACCTGATGTTAACCTTGCCGTCAGTTTGGTAGGAAGGTACCAAAGTAATCCCGGCAAGGAACACTGGACAGCGGTCAAGAATATCCTGAAGTACCTGAAAAGGACTAAGGAAATGTTTCTCGTTTATGGAGGTGACGAAGAGCTCGTCGTAAAGGGTTACGTCGACGCTAGCTTCAACACAGATCTCGATGACTCTAAGTCACAAACCGGATACGTGTATATTTTGAATGGTGGGGCAGTAAGCTGGTGCAGTTGCAAGCAAAGCGTCGTGGCGGGATCTACATGTGAAGCGGAGTACATGGCAGCCTCGGAGGCAGCACATGAAGCAATATGGGTGAAGGAGTTCATCACCGACCTAGGAGTCATACCCAATGCGTCGGGGCCGATCAAGCTCTTCTGTGACAACACTGGAGCTATTGCACTTGCCAAGGAGCCCAGCTTTCACAAGAAGACAAGGCACATCAAGCGTCGCTTCAAGTCCATTCGTGAAAATGTTCAAGATGGAGACATAGAGATTTGTAAAGTACATACGGACCTGAATATAGCAGATCCGTTGACTAAACCTCTCCCTAGAGCAAAACATGATCAACACCAGAATTCCATGGGTGTTCGATTCATCACAATGTAACTAGATTATTGACTCTAGTGCAAGTGGGAGACTGTTGGAAATATGCCCTAGAGGCAATAATAAAAGCATTATTATTATATTTCCTTGTTCATGATAATTGTCTTTATTCATGCTATAATTGTGTTATCCGGAAATCGTAATACATGTGTGAATAACAGACACCAACATGTCCCTAGTGAGCCTCTAGTTGACTAGCTCGTTGATCAACAGATAGTCATGGTTTCCTGACTATGGACACTGGATGTCATTGATAACGAGATCACATCATTGGGAGAATGATGTGATGGACAAAGACCCAATCCTAAACATAGCACAAGATCGTATAGTTCGTTTGCTAGAGTTTTCCAATGTCAAAGTATCTTTTCCTTAGACCATGAGATCGTGTAACTCCCGGATACCGTAGGAGTGCTTTGGGTATGCCAAACATCACAACATAACTGGGTGACTATAAAGGTAGACTACGGGTATCTCCGAAAGTGTCTGTTGGGTGACATGGATCAAGACTGGGATTTGTCACTCCGTATGACGGAGAGGTATCACTGGGCCCACTCGGTAATGCATCATCATAATGAGCTCAGAGTGACCAAGTGTCTGGTCACGAGATCATGCATTACGGTACGAGTAAAGTGACTTGCCGGTAACGAGATTGAACGAGGTATTGGGATACCGACGATCGAATCTCGGGCAAGTAACATATCGATAGACAAAGGGAATAGCGTACGGGATTGATTAAATCCTCGACATCGTGGTTCATCCGATGAGATCATCGTGGAGCATGAGGGAGCCAACATGGGTATCCAGATCCCGTTGTTGGTTATTGACCGGAGAGTCGTCTCGGTCATGTCTGCTTGTCTCCCGAACCCGTAGGGTCTACACACTTAAGGTTCGGTGACGCTAGGGTTATGAAGATATGTATATGCAGAAACCCGAATGTTGTTCGGCGTCCCGGATGAGATCCCGGACGTCACGAGGAGTTCCGGAATGGTCCGGAGGTAAAGAATTATATATAGGAAGTGCTATTTCGGGCATCGGGACAAGTTTCGGGGTTATCGGTATTGTACCGGGACCACCGGAAGGGTCCCGGGGGTCCACCGGGTGGGGCCACCTGTCCCGGGGGGCCACATGGGCTGTAGGGGGTGCGCCTTGGCCTAGATGGGCCAAGGGCACCAGCCCCTATAGGCCCATGCGCCTAGGGTTTCCACCATGGAAGAGTCCATGTGGTGGAAGGCACCCCTAGGTGCCTTGGGGGGGAGGGAAACCTCCCCTTGGCCGCCGCCCCCCCTAGTAGATGCCATCTACTAGGGCTGGCGCCCCCCTGGCACCCCTATATATAGTGGGGGGAGAGGAGGGATTTTACACCAGCCCCTGGCGCCTCCATCTCCCCCCGTTACGTCTCTCCCTCGTAGTCTCGGCGAAGCCCTGCTGCTGTGACGCCCTGCATCCACCACCACGCCGTCGTGCTGCTGGATCTTCATCAACCTCTCCTTCCCCCTTGCTGGATCAAGAAGGAGGAGACGTCTCCCGTCCCGTACGTGTGTTGAACGCGGAGGTGCCGTCCGTTCGGCGCTGGTCATCGGTGATTTGGATCACGTCGAGTACGACTACATCATCACCGTTCTTTTGAACGCTTCCGTGCGCGATCTAAAAAGGTATGTAGATGCATCTAATCGCTCGTTGCTAGATGAACTCCTAGATGATCTTGGTGAAACGAGTAGGAAAATTTTTGTTTTCTGCAACGTTCCCCAACAGGTCGCTGCCGTCGACCCCAGGTGTCGCCACCCCCTGCTCGCGACCCCACCTCCTTCCTCTTCTTCTCTCTCTCTCAGATCCCTCTCTCTCCCTCTCCAGGAACCCCGCCGCACTTGGAGCTCCTCACCGGAGTCGTTCATGCTGCCGCCGCCATCAGGAATGGTCCCCTCCGCCCCGGATCTGGAGGATCCCGGCCTCGTCCGCCCGTCCTCGACCCGCCTGCATCGCGCCGCCGCGCCATTGACCCCTGCCGCCGCCGCCATGCCCTAGCGGGAACGAGCAGAGGAGTCGCCCGCTCGTTGACCGCATCACGCCTGGGCCAGCGGCCTCCAGGCCTAGCGCGCCCCTCCCGCGTGGGTCTCCCCAGCCGCAGCCGCGCCAAGGCCCAACCCAAGCCAGATCCGGCCTCGCTCGGCCTCTCCATCAGCCTGGGCCCTGGCCCAAGGGTGAGCAGCCCCGCCCCCTCTCATGTGCACTTTTGGGCCGACCAGATTCGGCCCTATCCAGGTGTTTTTCCCACGGAACGATTTGTCTATTATTCGAGTGATTTTCAGATTTGCAGAAAACCCCCTAAGCATCATGCATTTAATAACTTTAGAACCGTGCATCATATTAAAATGTTTTATATATGTAAAATGCTCAGAAAATTGTGTAGATTAATAATATGCCACTTTCATCTATGTTAAAAATGTTTAACATGTTGTTTGTGTTTATTTTGCATAATGCCATGCTAAAATGCTTTATTTCATAACTAAATAACTGTAGCTCGGTTTTAAATAAACTTTATATGTAAATGGGGTGGAGAAATGCCTACATTAACATGGTGCACTTTATTTTCCTGTTTAACAACAATAAAATTGTGTTTAGGGCAGAACAGTACCAAAACTAAAATATGGACATGAGGATTTTCCGGAGTTGTTGTTTGTTACTTCCGGCCTCATTTAAACTTGTCTAGATAGGTAGTTTTCTTGTGCTTCACCCCTTGCAATGTTTAATAACATTTAATGTTGTTGGGTACATAACCGAGATCAAACTAAATAATTGCATGTGGTGTTTTGTCAATATGCAACTCGTTGCATATTGAGCTCCACTTAATTTGTAGTGTGGTTTGTTGCATTTTGCCATGCCATGCTCTTTAAACCGGACATGCATCATACTTGTTTGTGCATCATGCCATGTTTATGCTTGTGCATTTACCATGTTGTTTGTTTCTTTCCGGTGTTGCTTCTTAGTTCTGGTAATGTTGCGATTGTGAGGATTCGTTCGACTACTTCCGTTCGTCTTCTTCATGGACTCGTTCTTCTTCCTAGCGGGATTTCAGGCAAGATGACCGCTACCCTGGATCTCACTACTATCATTGCTATGCTAGTTGCTTCATTCTATCGCTTTGCTGCGCTACCTATCACCTGTTTATCGAGCCATCCCATATTGCCATGAACCTCTAACCTTTGACACCTTACCTATGCAAACCGTTGCTTGGCTATGTTACCGCTTTGCTCAGCCCTCTTATAGCGTTGCTAGTTGCAGGTGAAGTTGAAGATTGCTCCATGGTGGACAGGTTTATGTTGGGATATCACAATATCTCTTATATTATTAATGCATCTATATATTTGGTAAAGGGTGGAAGGCTCGGCCTTATGCCTGGTGTTTTGTTCCACTCTTGCCGCCCTAGTTTCCGTCATATCGGTGTTATGTTCCCGGATTTTGCGTTCCTTACGCGGTCGGGTGATTTATGGGACCCCCTTGACAGTTCGCTTTGAATAAAACTCCTCCAGCAAGGCCCAACATTGGTTTTACCATTTGCCTCACCACCACCTACTTTTCCCTTGGGAGTAATTAACCCAAGGGTCATCTTTATTATATCCCCCCCGGGCCAATGCTTGTCTAAGTGTTGGTCCGAACTAGAGCCCTTTGCAGCGCCCCCTCAGGGAAACTTGAGGTCTGGTTTTAGTTGTACGGATTGCTCATCCGGTGTTTCCCTAAGAATGAGATATGTGCAGCTCCTATCGGGATGTCGGCGCATCGGGCAGTCTTGCTGGTCTTGTTTTACCATTGTCGAAATGTCTTGTGAACCGGGATTCCGAGTCTGATCGGGTCTTCCTGGGAGAAGGTATATCCTTCGTTGATCGCGAGAGCTTGTCATGGGCTAAGTTGGGACACCCCTGCAGGGTATAATCTTTCGAAAGTCGTGCCTGCGGTTATAGGTAGATGGGAATTTGTTAATGTCCGGTTATACATAACTTGACACCAGATCCGAATTAAAACGCATCAACCGTGTGTGTAGCCGTGATGGTCTCTTTTCGGCGGAGTCCAGGAAGTGAACACGGTTTCTGGGTTATGTTTGACGTAAGTAGGAGTTCAGGATCACTTCTTGATCATTGCTAGCTTCATGACCGTTCCGCTTGCTCTCTTCTCGCTCTTATTTGCGTATGTTAGCCACCATACTTGCTTAGTCGCTGCTGCAGCCTCACCACTTTACCCCTTCCTTTCCCTTTAAGCTTTGCTAGTCTTGATACCCATGGTAATGGGATTGCTGAGTCCTCGTGGCTCACAATTACTACAACAACAGTTGCAGGTACAGGTTTTGTGATGATCATGACGCGAGAGCGATGCTTGCTTGCGTTGAGTTATTCTTCTGCTTCTTCTTCGATCAGGGGATAGGTTCCAGGTCGGCAGCCTGGGCTAGCAGGGTGGATGTCGTTTGAGTTTCTGTTTGTGTTTCATCCGTAGTCGGATGATGCTCTTATGTATTGTGATGTTGTATTCGTGTGGCATTGTATGCCTTATGTATGTATCCCCATCTATTATGTAATGTTGATGTAATGATATCCACCTTGCAAAAGCATTTCAATATGCGGGTCTATCCTTGGTGGGACCTTCGAGTTCCTTTTGGATAGGGTCGCATATTGGGCGTGACATTCATCCAAGCAGTTCAGTATCAGTGCTAACCTGGATCCTAAATAGGAAAGCGCGCTCATCGAGTTCATCCGTGAACCGGGACATCTTTGCATGGAAGCCTTCTGATATGCCGGGTGTGCCGAGGGAACTCGCTGAGCACACTCTTAATATTGATCCGAAGTTTAAGCCGGTCAAGCAATTCCTTCGTCGCTTCAATGAGGAGAGGCGTAAGGCTATTGGTGAATAAGTGGCCTGGCTCTTGGCGGCTGGGTTCATTGTTGAAGTATTTCATCCTAAGTGGTTGGCTAATCTGGTGCTGGTGTTTAAGAAGAATGGCACTTGGCGTATGTGTGTGGACTACACGGACCTAAACAAGGCTTTTCCAGCTGATCCTTTTGCTCTCCCTCATATTGGTCAAATCATTGATGCTACGACGGGTTGTGAGCGTTTGAGTTTTTTTGGATGCTTATTCCGGTTATCATCAGATCAAGATGGTAGTGAAAGACCAGGAGAAGATAGCTTTTATCACTCCCTTTGGAGCCTTGTGCTATGTGTCTATGCCTTTTGGGCTTAAGAGTGCCGAGGTGACTTACCAGCGATGTGTGCAAAATTGCCTTCACAATCAGATTGGGTGCAATGTTCATGCCTATGTGGATGATATCGTGGTGAAATCCAGAGAGAAGGAAACTTTGATAGATGATTTGAAGGAGACCTTCAACAACCTCTGGGTCTACAAGATGATGCTTAACCCGGCCAAGTGTGTTTTTGGTGTGCCCGCAGGCAAGCTTTTGGGTTTTCTGATTTCTAACAAAGGCATTGAAGCTAACCCAAAGAATATTAAGGCCATTACATCCTTAGCAAAGCCGGCGTGTATCAATGATGTTCAACGTCTAGCATGTCGTATTGCTGCCTTAAGGCGGTTCATAAGCTGGTTGGTTGAGAAGGCCATACCACTGTACCAGATGATGAAGAAAACAGATCACTTTGTTTGGAGTGATGCTGCTAATGACGCATTTGAAGCTTTGAAGAAACAACTAGCTGAGCCGCCAGTCCTTGCTGCTCCTATTGATAAGGAGTCATTGTTATTATATGTGGGTGCTAACGCCCGGGCTGTCAGTGTAGATGTTGTGGTGGAATGAAAGGAAGCAGGCAAGGAATATCCAGTTCAACAGCCGGTTTACTATATCAGTGAAGTACTCATTGATTCCAAGCAGAGGTATCCGCACTGGCAGAAACTCGTTTATGGGGTGTTCATGGTTAGTCGGAAGCTTAAGCAATATTTTTTGGGCCATCCCATCACTGTGGTTAGTTCTGCTCTCTTAGGGGATATTATTCAAAACAGAGAAGCCACAGGTCGGATAGCCAAGTGGGCCATTGAGCTTGGACCTCATGGTTTGAAGTATATGCCTCGCACGGCCATCAAGTCTCAAGCACTAGTGGGTTTCATCAATGACTGGACAGAGCTGCAGATGCCTGAAGAAAAGCTAGATAACACATATTGGACTATTCATTTTGATGGGTCCAGGAAATTGGAAGGCTCGGGGGCTGGAGTGGTCTTAGCTTCCCCTCGAGGTGACAAGTTTTGCTATGTTTTAAGGTTGATGTTTCCCTGTACTAACAACGCAGTTGAGTACGGAGCCCTACTCCATGGTCTTCGGATGGCTAAGGAGATGAGTTTAAGCCGGGTACGGTGCTTCGACGACTCAGACTTGGTGGCTCAGCAAGTTTCAGGCAAATGGGATTCTAAGGATCCACTCATGGCGGCTTATCGCCGCGAGGTTGATGCTATTGATGGGCACTTCAAGGATTATCAAGTGGAACACATTGATCGCAAGAAGAATGAGGCGGCTGATGCCTTAAGCCGGTTAGGGTCCCAACGTAAGCCAGTACCACCTAACACTTTCTTGGATATTCTGCATAACCCTTCTGTCAAATTTCCTACAGAGGAAGATCTAGCTATTCCTGACCCGAAGCACAATTGGTGGTGGTTCTTCATGCTATTCCTGATTGGACAGTTCCATATTTGGCTTATATGACCTGGGGCGAGTTCCGGAGGATGAAACTTTGGCCAGACAGATAACCCGGCGGTCTAAGTCAAGGACAATTGCTAATGGAGAGTTACACCATCGCAGTGTCACTAGGGCGTTTCAATGTTGTGTTTCTCCTGAAGAAGGTTGTGAAATTCTTCGCGAGATTCATGAAGGAGATTGTGGTCATCATGCCGGCTCTAAATCTCTCGTGGCTAAAGCTTTTCGTCATGGATTTTTCATGTTGATGTCGAGGATTTGGTCAGTAGATGTGGTGGTTGTCAAAAAAATTCACGGCGAGCTCACGTGCCGGCTCAAGAATTGATGATGATTCCAATTACTTGGCCATTTGCAGTTTGGGGGCTTGATATGGTTGGGCCTTTTAAAAGGTCTAAGGATAAAAAGACCCACCTTTTGGTGGCGGTTGACAAATTCACAAAGTGGGTTGAAGCAGAGCCGATCAGTAAGTGTGACGCGGCAACGGCGGTTCGATTTATCAAAAAGGTGATTTTTCGCTTTGGTTTTCCCCACAACATTATAACTGATAATGGCACTAATCTGTCCAAGGGTGCTATGAAAGAGTTTTGTCAACGTGAGCATATTCGACTTGATGTGTCATCAGTAGCTCACCCCCAATCCAATGGTCAAGCTGAAAGAGCCAATCAAGAAATTTTGAGTGGCATCAAGCCCCGGCTTATGGTTCCTTTGCAGAGGACACCGAGTTGTTGGGTGGAGGAGTTACCTTCAGTACTACGGAGTATCAATACTACCCCGAACAGATCTACGGGTTACATGCCTTTCTTCATGGTTTACGGAGCAGAGGCGGTTCTCCCTAGTGACATCTGTCACGACTCGCCCCGCGTGGCGGCTTATGTTGAAGCTGATAATGAAAGAGCACGTCAGGATGCACTTGACCTGTTAGATGAGGATCGTGACCTTGCGGCGGCTCGCTCGACGATTTACCAACAAGATCTACGCTGCTATCACAGCCACCGGGTTAAGACCAGAACCTTTTAAGAAGGTGACTTGGTGCTCCGGCTCATCCAGGATCAAACTGACATGCACAAGCTATCCCCACCTTGGGAAGGACCCTTTGTGGCCAGCAAGAATTTGAACAATGGGTCATACTACCTCATCAATGTTCGAGACTACAAGTACTCACGTCAGTCGGAGGAGGAGACCCGTCGGCCGTGGAATATTGCTCATCTTCGGCCTTACTACACTTGAGCCACCGGCTCTTATGATGTACATATTTTGATAATGTATATATTATGATGATTATAATAAAGCCAGCATCCCTGATAAAGTAGGGCCTCTGTCGTTTCATTTACAAGAATAATGAGTCTTTTTCCTCATAATTTCAAAGATCACTTGGGGGCTTCCTGATCGTATTCGAATCATAGCTATAAATACCCTCTTGATCGGCACAATGCCAAACCTTATGGTCACGTGGGGGCTTCCTGCTCATATTAGAAGCATAGCTATAAATACCCTCTTGATCAGCGCAATGCCAACCCTTATGGTCATTTGGGGGCTTCATGATCATATTCAAATCATAGCTGTGAATATCCCTCTTGATCGGCGCAATGCCAAAACTTATGACCACATGGGGGCTTCTTGCTTGTATTCGAAGCATAGTTATGAAAAAACCCTTTTGGTTCGGCTTCCTTCTTGTATTCAAAGCATAGCTACGAAATAACCCTTTTGGTCCGGCTTCCTGCTCGTATTCGAAGCGTAGCCACGTTTTCTCGATTTGCTTGTTTTTTTGAACATTTTTTTGGTTCATCTTGACATATGGTTTAAAGCGATTCAGGCCATGTAGCCTCAATTCTCACAGCTCATACTTGAAGCATACCCATGGTTTCTGTTAACCCGGCCTGGCTTTGGACGATAAGTCACCAGTATATGATGATATTAAATACTTGGAAGTATTGGCTTCTAAGTTTTGGGTTATCACCCTTACTGCACAGGTATCATAAGCCAGCAGTACGATTCAATATCACAGGTATGATATTTTTGTTATGATTATATCTAATTATGACTAAACCGGCCCCATCTATAAACTGTTTTACACATCAGTTGTTATATATGGGATGTTATGACCCGCCCTGCGGTAAACCGCCAAGGCTCTTGTGATCTACTTGTGTGCAGGCTAAGACTAAATTTCATCTACATAAATCAATGTCATCATAAGGATACAATGATAGTTTTCAAGTGGCGGATCAAACAGTGCTGGGAAAAACACAAACGTGCACGATGGCACAACGGAGCAAAGTTTTTACTAGCCTATTACATGACTCTAGGAGCCAAGTGATTAAGTGTTTTCAAAAGATCAAATATATGAACCGCCCAGCGGATCAATCTTCTTGGCTCTGGCGGCTTGAAGCTTCTGTATCATCCTTCTCCGCTTCTTCATCCTCCTCTGCTGCCTGGAAGTTTGGTGATGACCAATCAATGCCACACAAGGCTTGGAATTCAGCTTCATCATCTATAAGCTCAGACGGGTCAACTTCAGGAGCAAAAGTGTGATTACGGTTTGGGGGAATTAGATCCATCACTTTATAAGCCGGTGTAGGCAGCTTCTGATTTTCCATGTCATAAGCCGGTTGATATCTGGAAAGATCCGTTTCATTGGCAAACATACTGGCCAGGGGACGTATCTCCTTCACGCAGGCGGCAAAGTATTTCTTCTCAAAGGGAGCGCCATCTTCTTTCAATCTTGGGTACTCGGTAGATATATCGGTCGGGTCTAGCTCTGGTAGCCATGCTTTGGCCTAGCTTAAGGCTATCACAGCACCGGCTCTTGCAGATGATCGCTTCATCTCATTAAACCTCTCAGGCAGAACAGAAAGCTTCTTCAAAACATCAATCAAGAGAGTAGGTGCTTGATTAGCCGGAGAAATTGTGGCCAGTGCGTGCTAGGTCCCAGTATAGAGTTGCTCAACAAGTGTATAAATAGCCTTCAGCTTCACAAGCATCTCTTGGCTAAGATTGGTGCTCCTGGGACCTGAATAATAATCATGGTTTGGTTAGAGATAGTTTATACCATCAAGGAAGAGATTCAAATTTGATACTCGCAAAGCGACTTACCAAAGATAGCAGAAACCATCTGAGACACATGGCGTCTTAAGCCGGTAAGCTCAATGGTCACCTCCTGAAGAGTCGCCTCTGCCTTCTCAGCCCGCTGTATCAAAGCAGTTTTTTCTTCAGCCCAGGTGTTTCTTTCAACGTCAAAACTGGTCTTCAATTTTTTCCGTTTCAGCCACGCTAAATTGGAATTTTGAGTCGGCCTTCCGGGTCTCAGATTCTTGCTGCTCCAGCCGAGTCTTCATGTCAGTCAATTCTGATTGAAGTTGAGTAGTGGTGGCCTGTACATACACCGGTTCAAAGTCATGCTCAGATTTGGATTATAGAAATGAAGTCCCAAGCCTTTTGCAAGCAATGACACTTGGCACTTGGGGGCTAATGCCTACCGAAAAATTATTCATACAACGGCTCATGTGATTAAGTCCCAAGAACTTTGCAAGCAAGAGTACTTGGCACTTGGGGGCTAATGCATATTGCTCGTATTTCATTATTATTTTATGATGACCTAGATGTGGTGTAGACAAACACAGCCGGCTCATGGGGGCTACACAAGTAAGCTTCAATTCATAAAAATAACGAACAAGACCGGCACATTCATGCTGGTTAAACCGGCCTTGGGGGCTACGGATGTAGTGTTAATCATTAAAGATCTGCTTTCGCTCAGGTGGTGTAAGCCGGATTTTGAAGGATTCTATCAAGTCTACAACATATTCAATTCTATCATATACAATAGACTTGGGGGCTAACAGGATATGAATAACTCGTTATAGAAGGAGTTCATACCTCAAATTTTTGATGCATCTGCTTCACCATGTCAACTTCAAGATCGCGGCTGGTGTGCACTTGATTGAGATAACCAGAGTATACTTCACCAATACTCAGTTGAGAGTAGTTGGTAACATCAAATCTCACTTTCTGCCTCTTAATATGTTCTTCTTTGGCGGAGTGTTTGGCCAAGACAGTAGGTCTTCCCGGCTCTCTAAAGTCAGCGCCAGTAATCATCACGTCATCGGCATGTGTTTCAGCTGGCTTAAGTGGGCTTGATGATTCAGTGTTCAAATGATCATTATTTGTCTGATCAATAGAAGGGTCGGGAGTCACTGGTGGTACGTCAAGAACTGGTTCCTCTGGTTGAGGGACGGAGGTTTCAGGCGCTGGAATTTGTTGCTCCGGTTCATTGACTTTGGGGTCTTCAGCCGGCTTGGTCACCCTTGCCTTCTTGCTAGGCTTGGCCTTTCCACTACATGGGTCATGAGAGGTCAGTATAAATATAAAGGAGCATAAGGAGCAAATAATAAGAAATTGTTATTACCAAGGAGCAGTTTTGAAAGCCGGCAGATGGGACTGTGATGAGTCGCCGGAAGAGGAGCGAGACGTCTCCTGATAATTTGAATCGGAAGAATTAAGTGGTCGGCGGATGAGACCCACCAAAGGATAAGAAGAGTTTAAATCAGGGATGACCTCGTTTCGACGTTTCCGTGGAGTGTTTGGTAGGCCGGAAGATAATTCTTCACCACCACTGGTCCGAGTCTATCAACAGTTCTCATGCTGCTGTTGCTTCAAAAGAAAGTGAGGATCCAGATGAGCTAAGGGGTGTGAAAATCTTACTTTTCGGGTTACTCTTCAATTTTTCTGTCTTGGCAAAGGCTCGGAGTCGGAGGAAATGATAGCTACCTCTTCATCGCCAGCTTGACTGGCCCCCGTGTCATCCTGATGATAATCAGTGTCAATAAGAAAGTTGAAAAAGGAGCCAAGAGAATCAAGAGCTACCTCCGACTCAGAGCTGTCATTCAGTTCAAACAGCTCAGAAGTACTGGATTTCTTCTTGTTCTTCCTGGTGGTTCTCTTGGCGGCTTTCTTGGCAGCCCTGGCCCTTTTGGCAGCTTCATGGTCGTATTTCTTTTTCCAAAAATCATCTTCAGCCTATGAAAGTCATCAGAGTTGAGTTAATAGAATATTTGAGGACGAGGTTAAAGTAAGTAATTTAAAGACTTACATCTGGTGGCGGGTTAAATGTGCAGAAAGGGTTTAGACCCACTTTGCTGCAGTCAGTCGGGTCTTCATTCGGAAGGGACTTTCTCATTTCATTGATGGCGTCATCGTTTAGACGCACGGAGCTGTGTCACAGTGGATCCTTTTTACCACCCGTGTAAGTACACATTAAACCGGATCGGCGACTCAATGGTATGATCCGCCATGCAACCCAGCATCGAACCAAGTCAATACCAGTTAAACCGTTTCCCAGTAGAGCCTTGACCTTTGCAATGATGGGGGTGAGTTTTTTACGTTCAACAGCCGTAAGCTTCTTAGGAAGATGGTGTTTTGAGTCAAGATGCTGGGCACGGTAATCCGGTAGTGGATTCTCGTCAGCCGGAGAGGTATCTTGGCAATAAAACCATGTCTAGGGTGACTCGACAAGCAAGCATAGGGGAAGATGGCATCTCTTCTCCGTTGAATTGAGATTCCGCCAAGTTCCAAGCTGGGTCCATTTGTAAACTCATTTTGGCGGTTCAAATAAAAATATTCTCTGAACAGTTCGACATTGGGCTCCTCTTGAAGGTATACTTCACAGAAAACCTGGAAGTTGCAGATGTTTGACACGGAATTGGGCCCAATGTCTTGAGGATGAAGTTCAAAGAAGTGCAGAACATCTCGGAAAAATTTAGAACCGGGCGATAAGAAGCCCCGATTCATGTGATCGGTAAAAACGATGACTTCACCATCCTTTGACTGAGGTCTTTCTTCTTCTGGATTGGGGGCGCGATAATGCATGACAGTCTTTTCTCGTAAATAGCCGGTTTTCACAAAGTCCTTGAGTGTGTCCTCAGTGACAATGGAGGGAACCCACTTACATGAAGTGGCTGTCTTCGGCGGCATTGTGAAGAAAAAAGCCTAAAAGAAAGAATAACTTTGCCGGTTTAAAGTTGATTCATTAAGCCGGAGGAAAAACACTACATTACATATTCAGAGTGTCGGCTTAAAAGGGGCCTAATGATATATGACTAGCTACAACTGGTGATGTAAGCCGCCATAACCAGATTGATATCTATCAAGAGTGAAATTTGCTAAGTGTTGAATCAAGCTGCAACTGGTGATATAAGCCGCCATGACCACATAAGCCGCCATGACCAGATGGATATCTATCAAGGGTGAAATCTGTTAAGTGTTGAATAAACAGGTTTTATAAAATGGAGCAGATGATTTGGATCTAGCGCAGTGTGAAAAAACAAAATAATTCAAAACCTAAATATTGCGGCAGTAGAGGAACTAGCACAAGGGCAAGATTTCTGCATCTGTGAAACAAGTTTTGAGACAACAGAAGCAGTGGAAACAGGTTCCGCGCATCCTAAGGGATATATTTGGATCTAAAATAAGAGCTACTAGAGGTATACCGAAGAACGACGAAGAACAACGAAGAACTACAGAAACCCTAATGGAGATCTACGATGGAGAGGATAAGGGGCTTACTGGATCCGAGGAGCAATGGGGAGGCGCTGCAGTTTCTCTTGTCTCGTTCAGGTCGATGCAGCGGCCAAGGACAAGGAAGATGGTGAGCTCGCGGCAGCAGCGGAGCTGGAAGTGGCAGATGAATCGTGAGAGGAGGAAGACGAGAAGGAGAAGGGGGGAAATGAAAGGAGGATGTCTGACCCTATTTATAAGGAGAAGGGTGAACAGGTAGGCGCGAAGAACGAGGAGGCCAAAGAATGATTATCCAGCGGTTTGGACGCTTCGATTTTCAGGATGGTCATTAAAGATAAGGATCCGTTAAGATATGTTGGATATTGTGTAAAATTAAATAGCAGACGACGTCATGGCGGGTTACCACAATCGCAGGAGATGACGTCATGGCGGGTTATGAGGTCTCGCACAAATGAAGAAGGAAGGATTTTTTTAGTGTTGAAGATTGACATGAACAAATTCAAATCAATCTGGGGCCAAATATTGGGGATATAACTATTCGGTATGACCCGCCTAGGAGGGGCCGGGTTATACCTATGGCGGTTCATCAATATGAAGCCCATGAGGATATTGAAGATGGTGGTTCATAGGGCGAAGGCCCAAGAGTGACTTAAGGCCCATAGTGTAAACCGCCATATGTGTATGACTTATATTGTAAGGCAAGTATAGTTAGTCACCGAGCCGGACACGTTGTCTATGAGCCGTCCGGGACTCCGTGAGCCGTTAGGCGTCAACCTGTGTATATAAAGGAATGACCCGACGGTGGTTCAGGGTAAGAAAGAAGAGATCAAAAGCTAGGTCAAGCGTATTCGCTCCCTGGTAATAGAGACATAAGCAATACCACCTCAAACCGGATTAGGCCTTTACCTTCACCGCAAGGGGCCGAACCAGTATAAACTCCTATGTCCTTTGTCCCATCTAATCCCTTTAAGCTAACCTAGTTGTGATGGCCTCACGACTAAGTCCTCACACTAGGACATCTGTCGTGACTATTCCATGACAGGCTGGTTGAGAACAGAGGAAACAAAGTCGTGTTCACCGGGAGCCAAGTGACTGGGCCGGAACGCGTCCTGTTCATCGGGAGGCAACAGATTGGGTCGGAATGGACCGTGTTCATCGGGAGGCAACCGGATTGGATGGAACAGCCGATCGAAACGAGGCCTGGCGTACCGCAGAACGGAGGAAACGGCCTTGTGTTCGACTGCCTAGGGTTTAAACGGGATCCTATTCATCGGGAGGGGTCTGGTGTACCGCAAAACGAAGGAAACGGACTTGTGTTCGAGTGCCTATGGTTGAAACAGGGTCCTGTTGATCGGGAGGGTAGTGGCGTACCGCAAAATAGAGGAAGCAGACTTGTGTTGGAGTGCTACGGTCGAAACGGGGGTCCTGTTCATCGGGAGGGGTGTGGTGTACCGCAAAATGGGACTCCACGTGCTACTGTTCATCTCCACCGTCGACCTCCTCTAGCCTCCACGGGCTACTGTTCATCCACCGTCGTTCATCCACGGGCTCCTATTCATCCAGCCTCCACCGCGCGCTCCTCCACCGGCTCATGTTCAACCAGCCCTGTCCACGGGGTCCTGTTCAACCACCCCTCCACGGGATACTGTTCATCCAGCCCCCCACCGACTACTGTTCAACCAGCCCTCCACCGGGGCGTCCTGTTCATCCAACCCCAACCGGCTAGATCGGGGTCCTGTTCATCCAGCGGCAACAGCCTCTACACCCCCACGGGGGTCCTGTTCATCCAACCTCCACCGGGAACTATTCATCCAACCCCCAACAACGCTCATTGTTCATCAAGAGGCAGCAGGTTCAATCGGCTTCAGTTAGCAACAGTAGCAAAGGAATCGCTCGATTGGGTTCAGTTAACAGTAAGGGATCGATCAAGGTTCAATAACGTAGCTAGTGCAATCGCTCGGATTCAGTAGGCGAACGCCTCGCTCGGGTTCAGTTAGAGCCCAACGCCTCGCACCCACGTGCGTACGTGTACGAGAGAAATTCACATCGCTCTGCTCCCGACCACCCACCGTAACTGGGAACTCCCGAAATTTTCCTCGCCCTCGCTTCTACCATGATTTTTTCCATCATGGACGGCCCAAAGAATGTCATGCAGGTGCATCTCAGGCCCGCCTAGGATGAAAAACCCATTTTCTGTCATCATTTTTTGTCATAGAAATAGGAGCCCACCACATCTATGATGATACCGGGTTTTGTCATATTTATCATCATAGAAGTGTCATAAGTATGACAGAAAAAATTTCGTTCAGCCCAAAAATGTCACGGATGTGTCTTTTTTTTGTAGTGATGAACGTCATTGCGGCCTGGTTGGACTCCTTCATTTTAATCTGATGGTATCCCGAGTAAGCATCGAGGAAACACAATGAGTCGTGTCCCGCGATCGCATCAATAATTTGGTCAATGCGGGGCAACGGGAAAGGGTCTTTGGGGCAAGCGTTATTGAGGTCTTTGAAATCGACACAAAGGCGCCATGATTTATCCTTCTTCGACACCATGACTAAGTTGGCTAGCCAATCTGGGTGTTTCATTTCTCTGATGAACCTGGCCTCGAGTAGTTTGGCTAGCTCCTCCCCCATAGCTTGTCGTTTGGGTTCGGAAAACCGCCGTAGTGTTTGCTTGACTGGTTTGAACCCCTTGATTATATTGAGGTTGTGTTCGGCCAGTCTGCGTGGGATCCCGGGCATGTCCGAAGGGTGCCAGGCAAAGATGTCCCAATTTTCACATAGGAACGCGCGTAGGGCGGCGTCTACCATCGGATCCAACTATGCTCCAATGGACGTTGTTTTATTAGGATCCGTCGGATGCACTTGAAATTTAACTATTTCATCTGCTGGCTTGAAAGAGGTGGATTTAGGTCTCTTATCGAGAATCACATCATCCTTGTCCACCGTGGATCGTAGGGTGGTTAGTTCTTTAGCCGCAAGGGCTTCGGATAGTTCCTCAAGGGCTAAGGATGAGGTTTTGTTTTTGGCGCGGAGTGCTTTATCCGGGTCACTTGTAACTGTGATTATTCCATTGGGCCCTGACATTTTAAGCTTCATGTACCCATAATGAGGTACGGCTTAGAAACGTGAAAAGGTTCCCACCCTAGAATGGCGTGATACCCGCTATTGAAGGAAGCAATGTGAAAGAGCAACTCCTTCGACCTATAATTTGCAGGCGTGCCGAATACTACGTCAAGTTTAATTCTCCTCGAACATCGTGCTTCTCGACTAGGGATGATGCCTTGGAAGGTAGTACTGCTTTGCTCGATGCGTGTGCTATTAACCTGCATTTTGTTGAGAGTGTCTTTGTAGATGAGGTTAAGCCCACTGCCGCCGTCCATGAGCACTTTGGTAAGTCAAAAGCCATACACAATTGGGTTTAGAACCAAGGCGGCGGGTGCTTCGACTGATCGGGCCCTTGGTTCGTCATCGGCGGTGAAGGTTATTGTCGTGTCGTTCCATGGGCTCATTGCGGTTACTTGGTGAAATACGGCGAGGTCGCAGAGTGCCCTCTTACGCCGATTCTTTGAAGAAAAAGTCTCGAAGACCATAAAGGTGTTAACATCGTCATCCTCCGGAGAATGCTTCTTTGGAGTAGGGGTGGTGAGGATGGCCTTGCCACTTTTAGCCACTTGCTAGAGTACCCAACATGCCCGAAGGCTATGAGTTGGTTCGATGCTCAGCGTCGCATGTATCTGATAGGCTTAGTCGAGGAGTTCATCAAGAACAGACCTGTATCCCGTAAAGGGTTTGTTTTTCTTACTAACGGGCTTATGATCGAATGCCTCGTAAGGGTGTATCTGTTTTGCTCGGGCAGTGCACTGCTTAAAGGCAGCAGGTTCCAGCTGGGTCTTCTGGGCCTTCCATGTGCTTTCCATCGCGCAGTACTTGCGTATTATGTGTGATAGCTCCGTGAAACTTTGTATGCAACGTCGGTCGAGGACATTTCGTACTCCCTCGTCGGTATAGTCGCGATGAAAGACTGAGACTGCATCGTCGTCGCAACAATCTTGAATCTTGTTTTTGACAAGTATGAACCTGGCCTAAAAGTGATGAACCGTTTCCTGAGGTTGTTGCCGTACATACATCAGGTCATATATGTCTGGAGGGCCTGAATTACTTGGAGAGTATTGACTGTGGTGGGTGGGTGGGCTAAAACTTGAATCCCGACCCAAAATTGTGTCCGGAGCTTGTAAAATCTCCGAGGTCACCGATGCGGTTCCGGGAAGAGCCAAGTGCTCCCCGGACCCTGAGTCCGACCCTGAGCTCAGGGGATGCGGAGTCTCGTCCAAAGGAAGGGTACCCAGCTCAAGGGGTTCGGAGACCCTAACATAACATGTTTTGAATTTAGGAGAAGTGGTGTTTTCGGCTCGTTCTTCGATGACCGGAACCAGGTGAGTGATCGGTGGGAGGTTTATCTCCCTCTGGTCAGGTTTAATCCCGATCTGATCATAGTCTGTCGAAAGCCCTAGGGCGACGATGTGATCTAGCAGCTCGTTTAAGGACGAGACATCCGCTGGATCCATCTTTTTGGAGTATTCGAGATCGATGCGGGGGCGGTGTTTGGTGATCGAGGGGGATGCTGTCGGCTTGATGGCCATGCGGGCACCCATGGTAAAACCGCTGAGCTGGAGGATCTGTCCTCGAGCTAGGCTCATTCCAGTGGTGATATCGTTGCTGATAACAAGCGAGCCATAGATCGCTTTTCGTGACTACACAGTGGAGCTCTTAATGAAAGCACCAATGTCGGTGTCAAACCCGACAGATCTCGGGTAGGAGGGGCCCAAGATGTGAGTCTAGGATCAATGGTAACAAGGGACAATGGGGACACGATGTTTACCCAGGTTTGGGCCCTCTTAAAGGAGGTAAAACCCTTTGTCCTGCTTGATTGTATTCGATGAGTATAGGGGTTACAAGAGTTGATCTACGATCGTAATGGCTAAACCCTAGCTATCTAGCCTATAATTGTTCTGATGACCTCCACGGATTAAACCCTCTGGTTTATATATACACCGGAGGGACCTAGGGTTGTACATAGTCGGTTTACAAGGGAAGGAAATTGTACGTCCGGACACTTAAACTTGTCGTCCACGCATATAGGAGTCCTACCCGGACACGGGGGATAGTCTTCTATTTTATCTTCACGGCCCATCAGTCCGGCCCATATCAAATAAGCCGGACACCTGAGGACCCCCGAGTGCAGGACTCCCTCAGCGACACCTTCCACCAAATCACCGACCCCTCCACCAAATAAGCACCGCCCTAAGCCATGGTGCACGTAGTATAGCCAGGATCTCAAGGAGCATTTGGCAATGGAGAAGCAAATTACGGCCGCACGTGTAGATGAGGTCACGTTGGGTTCCATTCGTGCCGACCACCATATCTTGGAGGAACACCTCGTCGTCGAGGCCACCGTCGACGCCTCGCGCGCTGACGCCGCAACACGGTTGGCTGCTTTAAACAATAGTTCGTGGCATTTTCTTGAGGCCACCCTCGGTGCCTTCGATGAAGGCTACGAGGTGTTTTCTCAGCGTGCACGTGCTTACCTCATCTCGAGAGCCAGCAGGTTGGTGCCCGGAGCGGCTCAGGCAACTCACCACTATGACGAGGGCACCCACGATGCGGAGGCCTCACCCTCTTCCATGTCCAAGGAGCCAATCATCATCGATATCTCCAACAATGAGGAGTAGCTTGTCTTATTAGCTCACTATAAGGACCCATGTTCAGTTTGCTAGCTACTGCCTTTCCTTAACAAATTCTAGTGAATTGTGCTATCTACTTTTACCATGCAATCTGTTGCTCTAGTGTATATGTTCTATATGTCGTGCAATGTGGTGCTCACTTATTAACTGTTGGTTAATTAGTTGTCGTGTTCAGTTAACTGTTTGGTTCAATTCTGCAAATGTGATGTTCAATTCTTCAGGGTGCAATTTTGTATTGTCTTCCATGTGAGAAATAAATCGAATTTTTCTTTACAAAATACATGAGAAACAAATACAATTGCTATATTTCCAAATAGCCAAGCATGCTTGGTTTGTTTAACTGTCTGATCTTCTAGTATGTTATACATTGTGCAATGTGGTGTCGAGTTAACGTTTGGTTCATGTGTTGTCATGATTAGTTAACTGTTTAGTTCAATTCTGCAATGCGATGTTCAATTGTTGTGGGTGCATTCTGTTATTGTATACCATGTGAGAAATAAATCGAATTTGACTGTACTAAACACATGAGAAACAAATACAATTGTTATATTTGCAAGTTGTTAAGCATGCTTGGTTTGGTTAATTGTTTGATCTTCTATTAGGATTATGTTATATTGTGCAATGTGGTGCTCAGTTAACATTTGGTTCATTTGTTGTGGTGCTTAGTTAACTGCTTGGTTCAATTCTACAATGCGATATTCAATTGTTGTGGGTGCATTATGTTATTGTATACCATGTGAGAAATAAATCGAACTTGGTTGTACTAAAAACATGAGAAACAAATACAATTGCTATATTTCCGAGTTGTTAAGCATGATTGGTTTGGTTAACTGTTTGATCTTCTATTAGGGGTATGTTATATTGCGCAATGTGGTGCTTAGTTAATGTTTGGTTCATTTCCTGTGGTGTTTAGTTAACTTCTTGGTTCAATTCTGCAATGTGATGTCCAATTGTCGTGGGTAGAATTTTGTATTGTTGTGCATGTGAGGAATAAATCGAATTTGGTTGCACTTAATACATGAGAAACATATACAAGTGCTATATTTCCTAGTTCTTGATCATGCTTGATTTGGATAAATGGGTTTTCCATTTGGCTTGAATTAATCTGATGAATCTGCAATGTGCTTATTTTTTATCAACATATTTTACTGATAGCATGCGAGCCCTTACTTAACCTGATGACTAACTACCTTATATGTGTTGCAGGGAAACAATGGGAAACACCGAGGTTTACAATTGAGGTTAGCACGTGCATGGTCCATTGTCTAATAGCACATTATTGTGCAATTGCAGGAACCATTCTAATATTTAGGTTTTTAACAATGTGGTCTTGCACATGTAGGTCCTCCTGTCAGAGGTGTTGACCCACTGTTCGACCCATTTTGCATATAGGAAAATGAGTTGTCCATGAATATCAGTCAAGTCAAGAAACTCAGAAAGATTGTTAGGATAAAGAAATTAGCGACAAAAAACAACAAGATTTTTGTCTGCACAATGAAGAAGACATCAGTTCACTACAGGATGATACTAACAATTATACCTTGCCTTTTTTATTCCTTTGCCCCATTTCCAATATAGAGAAGATATTTATGCACATCCTTGTTTTCAGGCCATTCCAAAGCAGTTCACTGATGATTACCTCTCAATCCACCTGTATGGTCAGGAGGCGAGGAAGGTATTCATACAACACCCATGGTTCAATATTGAAGTGTTCCTGAAGAGGACGAAGGATGGACAATCAATCATCCACAAGCACTGGCCTAAACTTGCAAAGATCTTTAACATCAATGAAGGCTCAATATTTGCCTTGTGCTTCAGCAGTTTTCCAGATGAGATACATCTGTCTATGTACCATTTATGATGCTAATTTCAAAAGGTTATAGATGTTGCATGTGAAACTTGGTGCTGGTGCAGTTGTGTAATGGGGTAGCTGAGTGCTGAAGCTATATGATGTTGTATTCTGATGTATTTCAATTATGAAAATGAAATATATTGTGTGCTTAATATGAAATGTCAATTAGATTAATAAATGTGTTATTATTAGTAGGATAATTAGCCTGCTAATTGGGTTTTTTCTATTGCAAACGGGTATCGAGAAAACACCGTGGGCAATGACCTCAGGCAACGCACACAGTTTCTAGGAATAAACCGTGTTGGATTAATGAACAATCACACACGACATCCTCTTGAAAACTGTTTGTGATGGACAACCTTTGCCACACAGTTTATTCTACGCACTGTGTGTGATGCATTTAATAACGCAAACGATAAAATTGTTAATACCTAACGATTTAACGGGGAAAATTGTGTGTGATGTACCTGCGAACAGAAACATTTTTCTTGGAGCGACTGTGTGGGATGTATATACGCACGGAAACATTTAGCAGGGACTGACTGTGTGAGATGTACTTACGACCGAAAATGATTTTGCATGTATAATTATATTTTTTAGCACTACTGTATGTGTAACCGTATGATCGCTCGCCGGTCGCACACGACCTTATTTTGCCAAGCATGTGTGCTAGGAGGGCATATCCCCGACGGTTTCTGGGTCGTGTGGGAATGACCCTCCTATCGCCCACACTCACTTGGCGACGGTTCCAAATGCTGTCGCGGAAAGGGGTTAAAAACCGTTTGTATAGCACCTCGTTGTACTAGTGATCATATTTTTTTCATTGGGCCCAAATATGTCACGGATGTGTCTTTTTTTTGTAGTGACAACACGGGATGGGGGGGGCCAAGGGGCCCCATATGCCACCCCTATGAGCCCTAGGGGCGTGTTTCCCTGCCACGTGGGCCTCACAGAACTCCGCTCCATCGCCTCTTGGTTCACGTGCATTTATATTCTTTTGAAATCCCTTAGGAATTTACCAGCCGAATTTTTTCTGCTGCTGCACACCTTTGTTTCTTCACGATCCAATCTGGAGGCATTTTTCGGTAATCTGCCGGAGGGGGAAATCATCACGGTGGCCATTTCCATCAATTTCAAGGCCATCATGATCGCTCATGAGTAGTTTTCTTTGGACTATGGATATGTAGCAGTAGTGATAGGATCCGTACGGTCGAATAGAGAGTGAGGGGGGTGAATAGGCGACTAATAATTTTAATCTTATTTTCAATTTTAGGGATACAACAATAATATAGATTGCCTAGATATGGAACTAGATGAACAACAACAACAACAACAACAACAACAACAACAACAACAACTTCCTACACCACAATCTCGACTATTGCTCCATAAGCGGTTTCATGAGCAAATTAACTTCACTATATATCTACAATACACATTACTTATTACTTCCGCAACTAATTTATTGTACGAAGCACATTATTTTTCCACCCTTGTCGAATATAGAGGTTGCGTCAATTAATTTTTGAACCGGAGGAAGTAAAATCTTTGTAAATCAGGCATGACAAATGGACCCATAACACCACATTTGATCAACCTAGAGAGGAACCAGGGTAGTTCTATATACAAATCTCAAGTTCTAAACACATGGTCTTTTTTTTTTTTGAAGTTCAACATGTGATGTGAGAGAGCCCAGATTATGCATGATATTTGGGCAAAACAGGCACAACAACCATTATCATATGATCATATCCCTGTTTATATTTGAAAAACCGACCCAAATCCTAGCAAGCACAGTTGGAGGCAGGATAATCGGGTCCACCTGTCACTGAGCCATGGGATTGGGGAGCCACACAGAAAACTCCACGTCATTTCCCCCGGATAGGCAAAATCCCCATACTGCCCCTCCACCCTCCCTAATCTCCATTGGAGTCCGACGAGGAGAAAACAGAGGGAGAAAAAAGAGGAGAGAGAGAGAGCGAGCGAGAGAGAGAAAATACGAGGAAAAATCTCACCTCCTCTTCCTCCGTTCCCCTGCTCGATCCGCCGCGAGAAATTCGCCACCAAATCTATTGATCCGTTGGATCCAATCCGCCGATCCGTCGATCGGTTCGCGCGGGCCCTCCGTCCCCCGGTGTTTCGATCTGGTCGGAGTCGGAGGAGATGAATGGCGCCGGCGCGAGCCAGCAGCAACAGCAGCAGCAGCAGAGGCTCCGGCAGCAGCAGCAGCAACAGCAGCAGGCCCTCCTGATGCAGCAGGCGCTGCAGCAGCAGCAGTATCAGTCCGGTGTCCTCGCCGCCGCCGCCGCCGCGGCCATGACTCAGGTCGCCCTCTATTTCCTCAGTTCCTGATCTATTTGTTTACTCGTGCAATCGGACGCAGCAATGCACGCCGATCTGTCTGTGAGCGCGGAAGATTGTTGTTTGCTTGGTGCGTTCCCCCCCTTATTTCTGAAGTTGTTGGGGGTAGGTGTATGTTGTTCGTTAGCGACTTTTGGCTTGATAGCTGAAGTTTCTTCCGTGGAATGGAGCAGCTGCTATTTCAATCTGAGTTGCATTTGCATGGTGGCACATGTCTTGTACTCCGGTTGGTTGGACCATTGCTCCATTGTTATTGGTATTTGAAGCACATTGGCTGGGTAGATGCGATGCAATTGGACAATACAAGCTTTCAAGACTTGTTTTTGTTTTCATATGCTCCTTGCCTCGTTATCTGTTCAGGATATGCTTCGCATCGGTTATTTGTATGCACGTGTGATAGCTGTATTGCATGTCGATCTTGGTATGAACCTTGAAAAATTGTTGTTTGCTTTGAGTCAGGATTTTTGCAACACAATGAATACAATGTTTTAAATTAAAATTGCTTTCTGTGTCTCTTGTACTCTTAAGAGCAAGGGCTACTGCTGTCACCATCTGTATAAAGCTTGTCAATTGCATTGGCCTATTCATGATTACATTGATTGTTGCTCACGGGTTGTTACATCGATGTGAGATCAATGCTGCATATGCACAGTACATAGGTCTAGCAGACAGGTGAAACATAGGGTGTGTGTGTGAGAGAGAGATGCTTGGATGTAACACAACATTTGAGTCATTATTATAATGGCATAAAACACGACTTTGGAGAACTGGGATTTTGTTCCTATTACATTGAGTTTAATTTTATCATCTTTTATATGTTATTTGTTTCTCTTTGCTCCTCAACTAGTTTCGGCATCAGCATGTATCTTCTTTTTATTTTTATTTTTTACATTTTGCAGATGGAGCCTGTTTCAAATGGCAATCTCCCACCTGGGTTTGATCCATCCACATGTCGCAGTGTGTGAGTGCTTTCGGTGTTCTTTCGTGTTTTCACCTCCATATGATTTTTAGCTTATAGTCCTTTTCCCCCTTTAGTCATGCAAATTGTGGTTTAATTTTAAAATCAACGTGGAATTCCAAGATGAAATTTTCAAATGAATATCATAACAACCCATGGTAAAATTTAGATCAGCATAATTTACCATTGAATTTATTGCTAATTTATTTTATTGTTTAGTTATTATTAAATCATCATTAAATATGGTTGCATGATGTCTATCTTGATTTTTTTATCAATTGTTTTCTGACTCTGATTTGATTCACGATGTTGTGACAACTAGGTATGTAGGAAACGTACACCCTAATGTCACTGAGAGCCTTCTGATTGAAGTTTTCCAGGGCTCTGGTCCTGTGGAAAGATGCAAGCTCATCCGGAAAGAAAAGGTGCACTTCTACAACCCTAATGTGCAATTATACTAGCAAAATTACATGGAAATTTATTGCTTTTAAAGGGATTTCTCCTAACAATTACCTTGATGGATTTTGTTCATGCACCTCTTGTACTGAACGCTGATGTCTTGACATTCCAACATTTTTAACGTTTTATCCCATTGCTGCCCTGTACCCTACTTGCTGTGAACATGCTTATTCATCACTCCAACTCGAATTAATTGACACAACCTCTATACAATGTTTTATAGAGGCTGCGTCAATTAATCCGGATCGGAGGGAGTACAATTTAACCTTGTAGTGTGTGTAGGGAAATTTGCCTAGGCTTGTACATATAATTACTTTTCTGTGATTGCATCAAGACACAATGCCTTTGTATTTTACTTTTGGTATGCTACTGAACATGTTGCTAAATCGGCAAAAAGCCTACTGCCGTCAGTCATTTTTCATCTGTTTGACAAGGATTATCTTTTATTCTCTGCAGTCTTCCTTTGGGTTTGTTGACTACTATGATCGGAGGTCAGCAGCTCTTGCAATAATGACCCTTCATGGGCGTCACATGTAAGTTCTGATATTTAAGTAATTTCAGCAACAAAGATTCTGGAGTCCTGGATCAACTTCTAATGCTTTTCATATTGAATTATTTCGCCAGATACGGTCAAGCAATCAAGGTGAACTGGGCGTATGCGAGTACACAAAGGGAGGATACATCTGGTGAGATACTTTAAACCTTCTTGTGTCTTGTTTTCCTTTTCTAATTAACCCTCGTTTGGTTACCGTGCCCTTTGAATTATTCCAGGGCATTTCCATATTTTTGTTGGTGATTTAAGTTCTGAAGTGAATGATGCAACTCTTTATGCCTGTTTCTCAACATATCCTTCTTGCTCGTAAGTTTTTAGTTCCCCATTATTTCTACTACTCTTTCGCTGCAGCTTTTCAGTTCATGTCTGCCATTTATGATCAGTGATGCTCGAGTCATGTGGGATAATAAAACTGGACGCTCCAGAGGTTATGGCTTTGTCTCCTTCCGTAATCAGCAGGTATGAACAACTAAGACCATTTCTCCTTTTGCATTTTCCAGTAGTCTTACCATTTTGATCGTGAGTCTAATACCCACCTTAATATCTACCTAATAGTCTGGTGTTTGAGCTATTTGATACTGATGGATTTTGCAAAGCCAAAGTACTATATTTTTTGTTTAGTTCTCATGTTT
Organism: Triticum dicoccoides; assembly: GCF_002162155.2. Taxonomy (NCBI): domain Eukaryota; kingdom Viridiplantae; phylum Streptophyta; class Magnoliopsida; order Poales; family Poaceae; genus Triticum; species Triticum dicoccoides. The sequence goes on along the minus strand of NC_041393.1, from coordinate 199,942,346 downwards.
AGCAAACGGTTTTTATATGTTACATTTTTTTCCTATTAATCAAATTATTTCTCTGGTGTTGAAAATTTGAAATTTGCCTGTCTCCTTGCATCACCCAGTCAAAATTTAAACTGTAGTGTCAATTTTGCATTTAGTCTAACATGGACATGATGTTTGATGACTAGATGAAGCTTCCTTTAGTAGCAACTAAACCCACTAGCATGTCAAAAAAAAAAAAAAACTGAACTCACTAGAGCATAACTAACTTCTTTGAGAAATGGAGACTGGTATTTTGATCAGTCCTACATTTACAATTTCAAGTTAGACCCTAGTGTTTTACCTCTATTATCAGTGTGTCACCCAATACTATGTTGTTTCTTGGCGCAGGAAGCTGAAACTGCTATAACTGAAATGACTGGTATGCCAGTGCTGGAGCTTACAGCTGATTACATTTTTCTTTCTATTTTCTACTGATATTTTGATATTTTCTACTAATGTTTGCAACAGGTAAATGGCTTGGCAGTAGACAAATAAGGTGCAACTGGGCAACAAAGACCAACGCAGAAGAGAAACAAGAAACGGACAATCATAACGCAGTTGTACTAACAAATGGTGGTTCCAGTAATGCAGGTCAGGTGTCTATAATGACGAGTGTTTTTACTTTAATGGTAGATTTGTTTTTACATCTTGTTAAGCTCAACGAATGTTATGAAAGGAATTACGTGGCCATGTTTTGAATAATAATGATTTTAGCCAGTAAAATGGCTGCTGATTTTGCCTTTGTCCATCTTTCTTCTGCAGCAATGGAGGCAAACCAGGATACAGGAAGCAAAGAAAATCCAGAGAACAACCCTGATTTCACAACGGTGTACGTTGGCAACCTTGGACACGAGGTAAAACAGTAAAAACAAGTTTCTGCTAGCGCAGTTTCCTTCCCATGTCATTTATGAAGTTACTTCTCTGGTTTTTTCTTGTCAGCTGAAAATTTTAGGATAGGCTGACCTTTCATTTATCCTTTTGCTTAACTGGTCAGGTTAATCGGGATGAGCTTCACCGCCATTTCTACAACTTAGGGGTCGGGGCTATTGAGGAAGTTCGTGTTCAACAGGAAAAAGGGTTTGGATTTATAAGGTACACTACCCATGGTGAAGCAGCATTAGCTATTCAGATGGCCAACGGATTGGTCGTTCGCGGCAAGCCAATCAAGGTAATCTCCAGAGAAATTATTTGTTTTGCCTTTGTGCCCTCTTTATTCTTGACACAATTGTTCATGCAATTTCATCATCTGTTTCCGTGTTATCTTGTAGTGCTCATGGGGCAACAAACCAACCCCCTCTGGGACATCTTCTAAGCCGCTGCCGCCCCCGATTGCTTCTTATCAACCCGTAGCAATGGCTGGCGTGCCGCAAGGCTTCACAGCAGCCGAACTTCTAGCCTATCAGAGGCAGCTTGCATTGAGCCAGGCCGCGGCAGGGCAGATTGCCGGCCAGCACGGCCTCGCGGGCCAGGTATCCGCGGGGCTACTCGCTGCTGGCTCCCAGGCCCTGTACGACGGCTACCCGAACCAGACGTCGGCGCAGCAGCTCATGTACTACAACTAGTATATAGGGTTAAAAGGAGGAAGGCATTTGTAGCGCTCAGCTTGTTGGACGCAAGCCTGACCTGACCTTCCTCTCCGGTTCTCGTATTTTTCTATTTTCATGTACTATTGTCGTGAGAGCTTTTCATGTGCTTGTCGCGGGATTGTGTTTTTATTTTTCTTCTCATTGCTGTACTATTGACCATTTTTCTGGTCTGATTTCGTTGGGTAGCCCTCCTTAACAGAGTACCGGGTGTATTTTAATGTGAATCTGCGGTTGATTAATGTAATGCTCTCCTGTTTGACCGATCCCCTGAGGCCTGTCGTCGGGTCTGGGGGAGAAAGCTGTTCTTTTTTTAATCATCTGTGGTTTGGTTGGATGTTCTACAAACCCATGCCGTTTGCAATCTCAGGTGCCAATGCCATGACTAAGTTTATTATCAGCTGCTGAGCACAAATGGCAGCTGAGGACATGCCTGGGCAATATTGCCAGTTTGTCATCACAACTTAGTCTCTAGTAGTGCTACAGAGCCACCTGTGAAATGAAATGTGGCTGAAGGATTGCAGTTTCAGAGGGTTCATCATCACCTACCAAAGCATTACAATGAGTCCTGTTTGGAACGGAAGATTTTCCTTGATTCTTTAATATTTGAACTGCCTGTTGTGAAATTTCTGTGAAATTCGCGTTAAGCTACAAATAGGATTTGAGCTTTTCTTGTGAAAACTACTCTTGGATCAAATATTGAGCCTCATTTTTTCGTACGATGGCATTGCTCTTTTTCTTACGATGGCTCCATGGAAGGATGAGGTGATATGGGTTCCCTCTTCCCTCCACGCTCGCTGCCTTCCACCGTTCGTCCTCTCCCGGCCGCTCGTCGCCGACCCCCGGAGCACCGCCACGCGCCGCTCGCCGTCCCTTCCTCCTCGTCTCATCACGTCCGCCTCCCTCCTCCCTCTTCTTCGCGCGGTGAGCTCCGTCTCTCCCAAACTGACCTCGCCCGGGCGTGCACGCCGGCGTCGAGGCGTGCCGTGCTCCGTCCAAGAACCGCCCCGCCGGATGCCGACGCCGCGGCGGCTCTCATGGTCGCCCGCGCGGAGGCCGGCGACTTCGCGCGGGCTCAGTCCATCTGGGCGCAGCTCCTGCTCAGCTCCGCCGCGCCGTGCCTGACTGCCGCGGCGCCCCGCCTCCTCCCGGCGTACACGCGCGTCGGCCGCTACGACGAGGTCCTCCTCGCCGCGCGGGAGCTCTCCGCGCGCGACCCCGCCGCGGCGCGGGACCTCTACCCGCTCGCCGTCTCCTGCCTCGGCGCCGCCGGCGAGCTCGCCCTCATGGAGGACGCTGTGCAGGAGATGTCCCGCGTCGACTCCGCCACCGGCAACGCCTTCGTGCGGCACTACGCGGCCTCCGGCACCGTCCCGGAGATGGAGGCGGCGGTCGGCCGGCTCAAGAAGTCCGGCCTCCTCATCTCCGTTGACGCCATCCGCGCCGTCGCTTCAGCGTACATCGCCCACCGGAAGTACTACAAGCTCGGCGAGTTTGTCAGGGGCGTCGGCCTCGGCCGCCGGGACGCCGGCAACCTGCTCTGGAACCTCTACCTCCTCTCCTTCGCGGCCAACTTCAAGATGAAGTCGCTGCAGCGCGCCTTCCTGGAGATGAGCGCCGCCGGGTACCGGCCGGACCTCACCACCTTCAACATCCGCGCCGCCGCCTTCTCCAAGATGTGCATGTTCTGGGACCTCCATCTCACCGCCGAGCACATGCGCCGCGACGGCGTCGCGCCGGACCTTGTCACGCACGGCTGCTTCGTGGACGCCTACATGGAGCGCCGGCTCGCGCGCAACATCTCCTTCGCGTTCCGCCGGCTGGACGGCGCCGCCGAGCCCGTCGTGGCCACGGACGGCGTCGTGTTCGAGGCCTTCGGTAAGGGCGGCTTCCACGCCACCTCCGAGGCGCTGCTAGAGGCGGCCGGCGGGCAGCGGCGATGGACGTACTACGACTTGCTCGGCGTCTACCTGAGGAAGCAGCACAGGAGAAACCAAATCTTTTGGAACTACTGATCTTCATCAGTGCAGCACTATTACACTAGTGCAACAAGGTAGTAGTACATGGATCGAGATCCAGTGACATACTGTGAGCATGTCACCAATTAACAATAATGGGAACATGCCCCCCTCTCTGGACCGCCCGAACGAGTCTTTGTAAAGATGCTACGATGTACAGTGATGATGTTATGCTTAGAAACAAAATCATAGATGTAATGGAACTATGGAAGAGTCTTTGTAAGATGATTGTGTCAAATTTGATTTATAATCTCCCTAAAAAATTACAATGGTGGCATCAATTGTTCGCTGATTCTGAAATGCCAGCTGCTACAAATCTACAACCTGACAATCCCAAAGAAAACATAAATAACAATATTATATGTAACTCCCCTCATTCTGAGTTTCAGAATATGCCACTCCATGTGTCACTGAAATGTGGGCATGGGCCCTGCATGTCAGTGATCTTGAAGGGGTCACATCATGAAATGCAACTTAAGAGGAGTGACATAAAAAATCATTCAAACTAAGATAAACCATCACACCAGGTAGGAAGACATTATATTCCAGCTAATTTTCATGTGCGCGGGCAACGGCGCGATGAACCTTAGGAGATTCGGCTTCTCCTTGGACCATGGGGTGCCATTATCATGCCACTCTCCGGTGTTACTCAGGAACTTTGAGATGTTCGGGACCACCATCTCCCGGCAATGCAGGTGCAGCAAAGGGACTTTAGAGAGAACACTGCCCTTCTGAACCTCCAAGCCTTCAGGCCGCCTCAGCTTGTATGGTTCCCCAGTAAACGGCTCAAAATCCGGTTGGGGATTCTGCTTCCACCTTTGGTGCACGAACCACCCATATTTGTAATCTCCAACAATGGGAGTGCCTAAGGCTTCCGCACAGTGCACTCTGAGCTGCAGCAGGGTCAGCATAGTTTAGGTTGGTGATTTCAGTTGAAAATTTTCAATTATATATGTAAGGATATGTGAATATATTCACCGTATCACAGAACAAAATTCAGGTGTTGAAGGGGTAAATCGAAAGATGATGCAACAGGATGTACGGCGTATCCATAATACAAGATGTTAATATCTTCATATATTTTACAGAAATGTGTTTCACCAGTAAGAGTTAATTAGGTACCGTGAGACTACCTGATGCTTCCGGCCTGTCAATGGGCGCAACTCAATCCAGGAACAGCCATTGATGGTTGGTCCCATCACTCGATACTCAGTAACAGCCTCCTGTGCACCATCTATGCCAGAGGGATGCGCCAGAATGACCCTCTCAGCTTTTCCATCATCAAGAAGTACCTAGTTCAGTGAGAGAGAAACTAGGACATGTGACAAATCTTGCCATTAAACATATGGATCGTTACTACATATGAGTATGACCATATCTATGAATCATCTTGGTTCAATCCATGGAAAGGAGCCAGGGATGCACCAACTGTGGTGGTTGATAAGAGTGGTAAGAGCATCTCCAATAGGTGCCCTATTTTAGGGCACCAAAGTGTGCTTGGAGTAAAATTTACAATGCCAAAAAGTGGATTATAACCGAAAAATGATCATCTAAAAAAATAGCCCTAAAATTGGTTCCTAAAATACATCACGGTTGTCTTCTTGCAGGTGTCCTATTTTAGGGCACCTGTTGGAACAACAAGTGACGTAAAACAGCTGTTTTCTTGTGGTCTTGCGTGGTCCCTGCTGCCCTAAAAAATTTGCAACAGCAGCTGAAGTGTAGCATATTTGCAACACTTGGTGCTGTATTTTGCAGCTGCTCAATCCTTGGGAGTATTTTTTTTTGCATATAAGGCACCTGTTGGGACAGCGTTTTTGCCCTTCGTGCCCTAAGAAGCGGTTATGCCCTATTTTAGGGCACCTATTGGAGATGCAAAGATGACTATATCTTTTAAATGATGCAATGTTTTAAGTAACATAAAACATTAAAGGATTCTCCATTTCTTAATAACCAAATACTTTTCTTAGTAAGATACATGACGTAATACCTTTGTGAGAGGAGCAGATATAACTCCTTCACTCTCTGTAGGGGTCCCAATTACCAACGCCCAGTACCTCTGCACGTATGATTCACAGGCGGTATTCCATGTCTACAAGATCCATCAATAATACAAGACATCAGTGGGCTATTATTGCAAAAGGGCGTGTCAATCAAAATCATTTAGATATAAGCCCACTTGCCAAGTCGCCAAAATCACGAATTTATGTTAACCTGCGAAGCTGTTCTTGCCAATTTGATGCTAGTGAAGAGCCAGTGCAGCCGGGTAAAGCTTTCTCTTGTTCTCCCCATCAACAGCAAACCACTAGTATCTCTGTCCAGTCGGTGGACCTGCACTCACAAACCGCAGGAAGAAAATCATCAGAGAGAGCTTAAGACAACACATAGCATCCCAAAATAAAGAGAAACAATCTAACCAATTTCGGACCCTCTTCATTCCCATATGACAGTGCTGCTGCTGCAAGCACATCCATACTGTTATGTACTGGTAAATTCCCCTTCATGGGCACTTTTGGAGGCTTGTTAAGCACAAGTATGGCTGAGTCCTATAATTTAGAAAGTTCAGCATACTATGATGAATCTGAATAAGGAAAATTAAATAACCAAACCCTAGGTGACACCTTTGAAATATCAATAAGTAACTTGTGAATGGTATTTTTATGGTATTGTGGAAGTAATATAATATGTAGATAGACACTTGATTTACACATATCATAATCCTGTATGCACAAGTTAATTTACTGTGCAGAGGGTCAGAGGCTTACACAACTGCCCACCAAAAAAGCATTTGTTATGGCAGCAATCATGCAAGAAACTAATCAGAGTACAGCATAGAATGATAGATTACCTTGTAGATGACAAGCCTTTTCAGGTACTCAATCTCATCCCTATTGGGATGCAGTGTGGCAGTTGGAATGGTCTCATACCGCTTCTTTATCTCGGCCTCAGCCACAGACACAGCAAGATGAATTCTCATGCCAGGCTCCATCACTTCAGAATGCTTGATCTGCAACGAACTGCTGAGCATATTTACTTCACTCACGTAGTAAATAACATTTCACTAAAAGAACCCCAGAAAATGCAGCCTGAATTCTTCATTACATACCTTCTTCAAATGATGCTTCCGGCACCAAATGCCCTCTGCTGAAACCTCCTGATCTGAGCACTCAGTGTAAACCTGATAACAGATAGCAGCACTTTTCATGTCAGATTGAAAACAATGCCTACATGCAGGTGTAAACTGGTAGTGAAATGATAGAAACTAAAGCAAAATATTACCAAAGCGAATCAATCAATGGCTCATTGGAGAAAAACTTGCGATCATTAACTGAATTCATCACAATTAATCAATCATGGTACCTAAGCATGAAAGCAGCTAAATCATTTCGCCACTATAATAGCCTACACGTTGAACAAGCCATTCACATTTGAGAACGATGCAATCCCCTTCTTATGTGTTAACACTAACTGAAAAAAATAGTGCAATATTTTCATTAATAGGACCGAAGATGATAACAGGGCCGGTATAGAGTGCGGAGGCGTGGCACCTGTAGTAATACGCACCTGCCTCTTGTTGAAGTGCGCCTGCACGACCTCCTGCGGCACGTCAGCGAAGCAGTGCTTCACCCAGCTGACCGCCGTCACGTGGCGCGGCGCCACCTTCCTCCCGGGGAGCGGGTCGGCCCCGGCGGGGAACGGCGGCAGGGAAAGCAGCTGCCGCGGCCTCGGCCCGGGCTTGGGCGCGCCGAGGCGGGCCACGTTGTTGCTGTCCACGCGCACCACCGCCGCGGGCGCAGGCGGCGCCAGCCGCGACAGCCCCCGCCTTACCGCCGGCCATGGCCACGTCCCCAGGCGGCGCCGCAGCATCCTCCACCGAGCCGTGCTGTGGTGGTGGACACTGGCCCGCAGCGGCCAGGTAAATTACATAACTGGGCCGTCCTGACCCCGATACCCGTGAAGGCCCGTAAAGCCGAACTCAATCCTGCACGGCCCGGCGCGAGGATAGCCCGATACGCTTGATATCTCTCGACATATCCTGACTGGCAGGCTGCCGATTCCCGTTCCCCTAGCGCCGACGCTAGGGTTCCAAAATCTCCTCTGGCGTCTCACGCTAGAGTCCACGTAAAATCTGAACGATTGCCGGTTCTTTCTGGCCGCCGGTGGGATCTACCACTACCTCGCCACGCGCATCTACGTGCATGGCGGATTCTACTCAACAGGAGATCGGGGGGAAGGGAGATGAGATGGCGGCGAAGTTAGGGTTAGGGGAGACGGGGATGAACAGATCGGAAGTACCGGAGGGATGTGATGGGAGGGGGAGTAGTATCAACACCAGGGAGGATGAAGGGAAGAACCAAAGGCAGCAGCCGAGGGAGCACAACCCTGAAGGAGCGGAGGAGGAATACAGCGACTATCTCGGAGCTTGCGCTGACTTAGAGGATCAATTCGCTGGCATGAGGCTGTATGGGAAAGAGGAGGAGGATCTTGATTTCTCAGCGGAGGTGGAGGATCTGGTAAAGGATGTGCGCTGGCTCGCTCTGTTTCGGGTGCATACGACGAAGCCGTTTAGCCATGCGGCACTTCTAACACAGATGCGTAATGCGTGGTCTGCGGCGCAGGGGGTCACTTTCAATGTCAAGGGGCCTAATCTTTTTCTTGTTCAGTGCCACTGTTTAGGAGATTGGAGGAAGATTATGGATGGAGGTCCATGGTTGTTTCGGAGGGCACCAGTTGTGATTCAGGAGTACGATGGTTTCTCTGACGTTAATGCATATCGGCTCAACAAGGTTCCGGTGTGGGCTCGAATCAAGGGGCTGCCGGACGGCCTCACAAGGAAGAGGGAGCTGGCTGAGAAAGTTGCTGCTAAGGTGGGCGAGCCCCCTTTCACGGTCATTGTAAATGAGGGAAGGATAAACCCGGCGAGCACCTTGCGAGCTAGGGTGTTTGTGGATGTAAATGAGCCTCTGGTTCGGTTTGTTCCTATAACTCTGAAGGAACACAAGAAGTATTGTGTTTTCTATGAAAAACTCCCGGACTTTTGCTTTGCCTGCGGGTGTATGGTGTTGGAAATATGCCCTAGAGGCAATAATAAGAGTATTATTATATTTCATTGTTCATGATAATTGTCTTTTATTCATGCTATAACTGTATTATCCGGAAATCGTAATACACGTGTGAATACTTAGACCACACTATGTCCCTGGTAAGCCTCTAGTTGACCAGCTCGTTGTGATCAACAGATAGTCATGGTTTCCTGACTATGGACATTGGATGTCGTTGATAACGGGATCACATCATTAGGAGAATGACGTGATGGACAAGACCCAATCCTAAGCATAGCATAAAAGATCGTGTAGTTCGTTTTGCTAGAGCTTTGCAAGTGTCAAGTATCTCTTCCTTCGACCATGAGATCGTGTAACTCCCGGATACCGTAAGAGTGCCTTGGGTGTATCAAACGTCACAACGTAACTGGGTGACTATAAAGGTGCATTACAGGCATCTCCGAAAGTAGCTGTTGGGTTGACACGGATCGAGACTGGGATTTGTCACTCCGTATGACGGAGAGGTATCTCTGGGCCCACTCGGTAATGCATCATCATATTGAGCTCAATGTGACCAAGGTGTTGGACACGGGATCATGCATTACGGTACGAGTAAAGTGACTTGCCGGTAACGAGACTGAACAAGGTATTGGGATACCGACGATCGAGTCTCGGGCAAGTAACGTACCGATTGACAAAGGGAATTGCATACAGGGTTTGATCGAATCCTCGACATCGTGGTTCATCCGATGACAACATCGAGGAGCATGTGGGAGCCATCATGGGTATCCAGATCCCGCTGATGGTTATTGACTGAGAGCGTCTCGGTCATGTCTGCATGTCTCCCGAACCCGTAGGGTCTACACACTTAAGGTTCGGTGACGCTAGGGTTATGAAGATATGTATATGCAGAAACTCGAATGTTGTTCGGAGTCCCGGATGAGATCCCGGACGTCACAAGGAGTTCCGGAATGGTACGGAGGTAAAGAATTATATATAGGAAGTGCTATTTCGGGCATCGGGACAAGTTTCGGGGTTGTCGGTATTGTACCGGGACCACCGGAAGGGTCCCGGGGGTCCACCGGGTGGGGCCACCTGTCCCGGGGGGCCACATGGGCTGTAGGGGGTGCGCCTTGGCCATCATGGGCCAAGGGCACCAGCCCCTATAGGCCCATGCGCCTAGGGTTTCCCCCTAGGAGGAGTCCTAGTGGTGGAAGGCACCCCTAGGTGCCTTGGGGGGAGGGAAACCTCCCCTAGGCCGCCGCCCCCCCTAGTAGATCTCATCTACTAGGGCCGGCGCCCCCCCTGGCACCCCTATATATAGTGGGGGAGAGGAGGGACTTCATACACCAGCCCCTGGCGCCTCCACCTCCCCCCGTTACGTCTCTCCCTCGTAGTCTCGGCGAAGCCCTGCTGCTGTGACGCCCTGCATCCACCACCACGCCGTCGTGCTGCTGGATCTTCATCAACCTCTCCTTCCCCCTTTCTGGATCAAGAAGGAGGAGACGTCTCCCGTCCCGTACGTGTGTTGAACGCGGAGGTGCCGTCCGTTCGGCGCTGGTCATCGGTGATTTGGATCACGTCGAGTACGACTACATCATCACCTTGCAAGCTTCCGCACGCGATCTACAAGTGGTATGTAGATGCAAACTCTCTCCCTAGACTCGTTGCTTAGATGAACTCATAGATGGATCTTGGTGAAACCGTAGGAAAATTTTTAATTTTCTGCAACATTCCCCAACAGTGGCATCATGAGCTAGGTCTATGCGTAGTTCTCTTTGCACGAGTAGAACACAACTTTGTTGTGGGCGTGGATTTTGTCATCTTACTTGCCTCTACTAGTCTTTTCTTGCTCAACGGTATTGTGGGATGAAGCGGCCCGGACCAACCTTACACGTACGCTTACGTGAGACCGGTTCCAACGATTGACATGCACTAGTTGCATAAGGTGGCTGGCGGGTGTCTGTCTCTCCCACCTTAGTTGGAGCGGAATCGATGAACAGGGCCCTTATGAAGGGTAAATAGAAGTTGACAAAATCACGTTGTGGTGATTCGTAGGTAAGAAAACGTTCTTGCTAGAACCCAATTGCAGCCACGTAAAAGATGCAACAACAATTAGAGGACGTCTAACTTGTTTTTGCAGCGATTGATCATGTGATGTGATATGGCCAGAAGTTGTGATGAATGATGAATTGTGATGTATGAGATCATGTTCTTTGTAATAGGATTCACGACTTGCATGTCGATGAGTATGACAACCGGCAGGAGCCATAGGAGTTGTCATTATTTTTTGTATGACCTGCTGTCATTGAATAACGCCATGTAAACTACTTTACTTTATTGCTAAACGTTAGTCATAGAAGTAGAAGTAGTCGTTGGCGTGACAACTTCATGAAGACACGATGATGGAGATCATGGTGTCAAGCCGGTGACAAGATGATCATGGAGCCCCGAAGATGAAGATCAATGGAGCTATATGATATTGGCCATATCATGTCACAACTATATAATTGCATGTGATGTTTATTATGTATTATGCATCTTGTTTACTTAGGACGACGGTAGTAAATAAGATGATCCCTTATAAAATTTCAAGAAGTGTTCTCCCCTAACTGTGCACCGTTGCTACAGTTCGTCGTTTCTAAGCACCACGTGATGATCGGGTGTGATGGATTCTTACGTTCACATACAACGGGTGTAAGACAGTTTTACACAGCGAAAACACTTAGGGTTAACTTGACGAGCCTAGCATGTGCAGACATGGCCTCGGAACACGGAGACCGAAAGGTCGAACACGAATCGTATGGAAGATACGATCAACATGAAAATGTTCACCGACGATGACTAGTCCGTCTCACGTGATGATCGGACATGGGCTAGTCGACTCGGATCATGTAACACTTAGATGACTAAAGGGATGTCTAATCTAAGTGGGAGTTCATAATTTGATTAGAACTTTATTATCATGAACTTAGTCTAAAACCTTTGCAAATATGTCTTGTAGATCAATGGCCAACGCTAATGTCAACATGAACTTCAACGCGTTCCTAGAGAAAACCAAGCTGAAAGATGATGGCAGCAACTATACGGACTGGGTACGGAACCTGAGGATCATCCTCATAGCTGCCAGGAAACAATATGTCCTAGAAGGACCGCTAGGTGATGCTCCCGTCCCAGAGAACCAAGACATTATGAATGCTTGGCAAACTCGCGCTGATGATTACTCCCTCGTTCAGTGCGGCATGCTTTACAGCTTAGAACCGGGGCTCCAAAAGCGTTTTGAGCATCACGGAGCATATGAGATGTTCGAAGAGCTGAAACTAGTTTTCCAAGCTCATGCCCGGGTCGAGAGATATGATGTCTCCGACAAGTTCTACAGTTGTAAGATGGAGGAAAACAGTTCTGTCAGTGAGCACATCCTGAAGATGTCTGGGTTGCACAACCGTATGACCCAGCTGAACATTAACCTCCCAGATGAGGCAGTCATTGACAGAATCCTCCAGTCGCTCCCACCAAGCTACAAGAGCTTTGTGATGAACTACAACATGCAGGGGATGGAAAAGACCATTCCTGAAGTGTTCTCGATGCTGAAGTCAGCAGAGGCTGAAATCAAGAAAGAACATCAAGTGTTGATGGTCAATAAGACCACTAAGTTCAAGAAGGGCAAGGGTAAGAAGAACTTCAAGAAAGACGGCAAAGATGTTGCCGCGCCTGGTAAGCCAGTTACCGGGAAGAAGTCAAAGAATGGACCCAAGCCTGAGACTGAGTGCTTTTATTGCAAGGGGAAGGGTCACTGGAAGCGGAACTGCCCCAAATACTTAGCGGATAAGAAGGCCGGCAACACCAAAGGTATATTTGATATACATGTGATTGATGTGTACCTTACCAGTACTCGTAGTAACTCCTGGGTATTTGATACCGGTGCCGTTGCTCATATTTGTAACTCACAGCAGGAGCTGCGGAATAAACGGAGACTGGCGAAGGACGAGGTGATGATGCGCGTCGGGAATGGTTCCAGAGTCGATGTGATCGCCGTCGGCACGCTGCCTCTGCATTTACCTACGGGATTAGTTTTGAACCTTAATAATTGTTATTTAGTGCCAAGTTTGAGCATGAACATTGTATCTGGATCTCGTTTAATACGAGATGGCTACTCATTTAAGTCTGAGAATAATGGTTGTTCGATTTATATGAGAGATATGTTTTATGGTCATGCTCCGATGGTCAATGGTTTATTCTTAATGAATCTCGAACGTAATATTACACATGTTCATAGTGTAGATGCCAAAAGATTTAAAGTTGATAACGATAGTCCCACATACTTGTGGCACTGCCACCTTGGTCACATTGGTGTCAAGCGCATGAAGAAGCTCCATGCCGATGGACTTTTAGAGTCTCTTGGTTATGAATCGTGTGACACGTGCGAACCATGCCTTTTGGGCAAAATGACCAAGACTCCGTTCTCCGGAACAATGGAGCGAGCAACCAACTTGTTGGAAATCATACATACCGATGTGTGCGGTCCAATGAGCGTTGAGGCTCGCGGAGGATATCGTTATGTTCTCACTCTCACAAATGACTTGAGTAGATATGGGTATGTCTACTTAATGAAACACAAGTCTGAGACCTTTGAAAAGTTCAAGGAATTTCAGAATGAGGTAGAGAATCAACGTGACCGAAAGATAAAATTCTTACGATCAGATCGTGGAGGAGAATACTTAAGTCACGAATTTGGTACACACTTAAAGAAATGTGGAATCGTTTCACAGCTCACGCCGCCTGGAACACCTCAGCAAAACGGTGTGTCCGAACGTCGTAATCGCACTCTATTGGATATGGTGCGGTCTATGATGTCTCTTACCGATTTACCGCTATCATTTTGGGGATACGCTCTAGAGACAGCTACATTCACTTTAAATAGGGCACCGTCTAAATCCGTTGAGACGACACCGTATGAATTATGGTTTGGAAAGAAACCTAAGCTGTCGTTTCTAAAAGTTTGGGGATGCGAAGCTTATGTCAAGAAACTTCAACCTGAAAAGCTCGAACCCAAGTCGGAAAAATGCGTATTCATAGGATACCCTAAGGAAACTGTAGGGTATACCTTCTACTTAAGATCCGAAGGCAAGATCTTTGTTGCCAAGAACGGATGCTTTCTGGAAAAAGAGTTTCTCTCGAAAGAAGTAAGTGGGAGGAAAGTAGAACTCAATGAAGTACTACCTCTTGAGCGGGATAGTGACGCAGCACAGGAAACCGTTCCTGTGATGCCCACACCAACTGAAGAGGAAAACAATGATAATGATCAAGGTACTTCGGATCAAGTTACTGCTGAACTTCGTAGGTCCACAAGGACACGTTCCGCACCAGAGTGGTACGGCAACCCTGTCCTGGAAATCATGTTGTTAGACAACAATGAACCTTCGAACTATGAAGAGGCAATGGCGGGCCCGTATTCCAACAAATGGCTTGAAGCCATGAAATCCGAGATAGAATCCATGTATGAAAACAAAGTACGGACTTTGACAGACTTGCCCGATGATCGGCGAGCGATAGAAAACAAATGGATCTTTAAGAAGAAGACGGACGCGGATGGTAATGTTACCATCTATAAAGCTCGACTTGTCGCTAAGGGTTATCGACAGGTTCAAGGGATTGACTACGACGAGACATTCTCTCCCGTAGCGAAGCTAAAGTCTGTCTGAATCATGTTAGCAATTGCCGCATACTATGATTATGAGATATGGCAGATGGACGTCAAAACAGCATTCCTTAACGGGCATCTTAAGGAAGAACTGTATATGATGCAGCCGGAAGGTTTTGTCGATCCTCGGAACGCTAACAAAGTATGCAAGCTCCAGCGATCCATTTATGGACTGGTGCAAGCATCTCGGAGTTGGAACATTCGCTTTGATGAGATGATCAAAGCGTTTGGGTTTATGCAGACTTATGGAGAAGCCTGCTTTTACAAGAAAGTGAGTGGGAGCTCTGTAGCATTTCTCATATTATATGTAGATGACATACTCCTGATGGGAAATAATATAGAATTTCTGGACAGCATTAAGGCCTACTTGAATAAGTGTTTTTCAATGAAGGACCTTGGAGAAGCTGCTTATATATTAGGCATCAAGATCTATAGAGATAGATCGAGACGCCTCATAGGTCTTTCACAAAGCACATACCTTGATAAGATTTTGAAGAGATTCAGAATGGATCAGTCCAAGAAGGGGTTCTTGCCTATGTTACAAGGTATGAGACTGAGCTCAGCTCAGTCACCGACCACGGCAAAAGATAAAGAAGATATGAGTGTCATCCCCTATGCTTCAGCCATAGGATCTATTATGTATGCCATGCTGTGTACCAGACCCGATGTAAACCTTGCCGTAAGTTTGGTAGCAAGATACCAAAGTAATCCCGGCAAGGAACACTGGACAACGGTCAAGAATATCCTGAAGTACCTGAAAAGGACGAAGGACATGTTTCTCGTTTATGGAGGAGACGAAGAGCTCGTCGTAAAGGGTTACGTCGACGCTAGCTTCGACTCAGATCTGGATGACTCTAAGTCACAAACCGGATACGTGTATATGTTGAATGGTGGAGCAGTAAGCTGGTGCAGCTGCAAGCAGAGCCTCGTGGCGGGATCTACGTGTGAAGCGGAGTACATGGCAGCCTCGGAGGCAGCACATGAAGCGATTTGGGTGAAGGAGTTCATCACCGACCTAGGAGTCATACCCAATGCGTCGGGGCCGATCAAACTCTTCTGTGACAACACTGGAGCTATTGCCCTCGCAAAGGAGCCCAGGTTTCACAAGAAGACCAGGCACATCAAGCGTCGTTTCAACTCCATCCGTGAAAATGTTCAAGATGGAGACATAGAGATTTGCAAAGTGCACACGGATCTGAATGTCACAGATCCGCTGACTAAACCTCTCTCGCGTGCAAAACATGATCAACACCAGAACTCTATGGGTGTTCGATTCATCACAATGTAACTAGATTGGTGACTCTAGTGCAAGTGGGAGACTGTTGGAAATATGCCCTAGAGGCAATAATAAAAGTATTATTATATTTCATTGGTCATGATAATTGTCTTTTATTCATGATATAACTGTATTATCCGGAAATCGTAATACACGTGTGAATACTTAGACCACACTATGTCCCTGGTAAGCCTCTAGTTGACCAGCTCGTTGTGATCAACAGATAGTCATGGTTTCCTGACTATGGACATTGGATGTCGTTGATAACGGGATCACATCATTAGGAGAATGACGTGATGGACAAGACCCAATCCTAAGCATAGCATAAAAGATCGTGTAGTTCGTTTTGCTAGAGCTTTGCAAGTGTCAAGTATCTCTTCCTTCGACCATGAGATCGTGTAACTCCCGGATACCGTAAGAGTGCCTTGGGTGTATCAAACGTCACAACGTAACTGGGTGACTATAAAGGTGCATTATAGGCATCTCCGAAAGTAGCTATTGGGTTGACACGGATCGAGACTGGGATTTGTCACTCCGTATGACGGAGAGGTATCTCTGGGCCCACTCGATAATGCATCATCATATTGAGCTCAATGTGACCAAGGTGTTGGACACGTGATCATGCATTACGGTACGAGTAAAGTGACTTGCCGGTAACGAGACTGAACAAGGTATTGGGATACCGACGATCGAGTCTCGGGCAAGTAACGTACCGATTGACAAAGGGAATTGCATACAGGGTTTGATCGAATCCTCGACATCGTGGTTCATCCGATGACAACATCGAGGAGCATGTGGGAGCCATCATGGGTATCCAGATCCCGCTAATGGTTATTTACTGAGAGCGTCTCGGTCATGTCTGCATGTCTCCCGAACCCGTAGGGTCTACACACTTAAGGTTCGGTGACGCTAGGGTTATGAAGATATGGATATGCAGAAACCCGAATGTTGTTCGGAGTCCCGGATGAGATCCCGGACGTCACGAGGAGTTCCAGAATGGTCCGGAGGTAAAGAATTATATATAGGAAGTGCTATTTCGGGCATCGGGACAAGTTTCGGGGTTATCGGTATTGTACCGGGACCACCGGAAGGGTCCCGGGGGTCCACCGGGTGGGGCCACCTGTCCCGGGGGGCCACATGGGCTGTAGGGGGTGCGCCTTGGCCATCATGGGCCAAGGGCACCAGCCCCTATAGGCCCATGCGCCTAGGGTTTCCCCCTAGGAGGAGTCCTAGTGGTGGAAGGCACCCCTAGGTGCCTTGGGGGGGAGGGAAACCTCCCCTAGGCCGCCGCCCCCCTAGTAGATCTCATCTACTAGGGCCGGCGCCCCCCCTGGCACCCCTATATATAGTGGGGGAGAGGAGGGACTTCATACACCAGCCCCTGGCGCCTCCACCTCCCCCCGTTACGTCTCTCCCTCGTAGTCTCGGCGAAGCCCTGCTGCTGTGACCCCCTGCATCCACCACCACGCCGTCGTGCTGCTGGATCTTCATCAACCTCTCCTTCCCCCTTTCTGGATCAAGAAGGAGGAGACGTCTCCCGTCCCGTACGTGTGTTGAACGCGGAGGTGTCGTCCGTTCGGCGCTGGTCATCGGTGATTTGGATCACGTCGAGTACGACTACATCATCACCTTGCAAGCTTCCGCACGCGATCTACAAGTGGTATGTAGATGCAAACTCTCTCCCTAGACTCGTTGCTTAGATGAACTCATAGATGGATCTTGGTGAAACCGTAGGAAAAATTTAAATTTTCTGCAACGTTCCCCAACATATGGGTCATCTTGCGGATGAGTGGGGAGATGGGGTTCATGACCCAGTTTCTTTTGGTTGGGGCGAATGGTTGCTGTGGGAGCCAGAGATGCCGGCGGCTCAACCGTATGGCGGCAGAGGGCGAGGAGGGAGTTTTGTTATGGGGGGAGGAGGTGATTCTGGCAGAGGAGATAGGGGTAGAGGAGGAAGAGGACAGCCAGGGGGTAGAGGAAGGGGAGCACCTTCAGGTGGCACTATGGGTTCTCAGCATATGGATTTGGATGACCCTAGAGTAGTTCAAGTGGAGGAGGGAGAGAAGGGTGCTCGTAAGAGGTTGGTTGCGGCGGACGGCTCTATAAATATACGAGGGCAACAACTTACCAATTTGGTGGGGAAGGTTTCGGGGACAGTGTTGCTCATTGAAGGTGCAACAGCGTCGGGCTCCAACATCAACACAGTTTCCACTTCTGAGAAGGTGCATGTTGGCAAGAAGAGGAGACAGGAAGGAGAGGAAGGGGAAGATGTGGTGCTTATGGAAGAGGCGGCCTCCCTCGAGGAGGGCCGCCAAGCCTGATGAGGACATTATGTTGGAACTGCCGTGGGATAGGCGACCCCGCGACAGTTCATGAACTCCGTGATGAAGCCATGTACCTAGGGTAGGGTCATGGACCTGTCCAAAATACCCTCCCCAAGGACATCTCTAGAAGAAACTACCTTTCAGTCGACCTGGAAGGATTCCACTCGACGGACTCGAAGACAGTCGACCATGGAGACTCACTCGACCACCAGAAAGACCTAAGGTCACTCTACATCCAAACGGTCCGTTATTAAGTAGTCTTTATGGTCATGATGACACTTTATGTAAGGCGTTACCAGTAACTTCTGGCCTTTATGTACATTGAACTCTCTGCTGCGTGGGCTGGCTGGGGTCCTGGCACACTCTATATAAGCCACCCCCTCCACAGGCAGAAGGGTTCGCACCCCTGTAACTCTCACACATATAATCCAGTCGACCGCCTCCGGGCACCGAGACGTAGGGATGTTACTTCTTCGGAGAAGGGCCTGAACTCGTAAAACTCTTGTGTGCACAACTACTCCATAGCTAGGATCTTGCCTCTCCTTAGTACCCCCCTACACTACTGTCAGACTTAGAACCACGACAGTTGGCGCCCACCTTGGGGCAGGTGTCTTAGCGACTTATTGGAGAAGTTGCAATTTTTCCGATTCCCATCATCATGGTTTCAGGTGGAGTTTTGGTTGAGGGCCGCGAGATCCGTCTCGGTGCGCTCACGTTCGTCGCCGACGACTCTGCCTGGCTGCAGGAGGCTCCGCTCGACGTCGACGTGCTCCCAGTCCGCGGAGCTACGCACTTTCGAGCGTGCGTCCGCGGTGTCCTTCTGCGGCAACCGTCGACCCAGTATCGGCCGGTTTTTGTGTCATCCTCCCTCCCAGCTTCCCGCCGGCGTAAGCGCTCCGGTCGGTCGAGGCTTTAGCGGTGGGTGAGGCACGCGGTGGCTCGCCAGTCGACCACCGCCCAAGTCGCGGAAATCGAGCCCGACAAATCTCTCTACGGCATGTTCGACTTGTCGACTGGCTCCACAGAGACTGCATCCGAGTGCGACAGCAGTGATCCAGTGGCGGAGGTCCTGATGGTCAATGGATCGCACGTTCCCCCCAGCTTTCCCGGTGCCGAGGGAGGCAACGGCGGAGGCGATCTGTCACACGTCCATGAGGAATACCTCCCCGAGCCCCTCAATTCGCAGCAGAGGGAAGAGCTTCGGCCCCGGAACATGGATGCGCTTCACACTCCGATCGTTGGAGAAACCCCTGAGGCTCGCGCCTTGGAGGACGCGCGCTTGGACAACCTGGCCGAGCGCACTCGACTGGAGAACCTTCAGCGGGCACTCGACGAGCGCGCGCGGCAACGGATTCCAGACTCCAGTCGACGCCAGCTCTTTCCACCTCCGACTCAGGTATATCGAACTCCGATTCAGAATTTAGCAGCTGCAACCCGTATAGCAGAATCAATTCAGCCTTCCCAGTCAGAGGCTGGCAGAGGCTTGATGCAGATCAGAGATTTGCTCCGAGCAGCAGGAGATCAGAATTCAGCTGTATCACAGTCGCGGAACAGGATTAACAGCAGATCCGTGGCATCGAATACGGTCCAGTCGGCTCATAGCCCCAGATCGCCCCTGAGGCTTGAAGGGCGTGGTGACCGGCATGATCAGTACAGAAACTATGAGCAGTATGATCACCGACTCGATCGCAACGATCAACGTCGAGTGCCCACTCCTCCCCCAAGGGGTGGATCTTATGTGCCTCGACAGCAGGATGATAGACACCAGCACAGTGGCGGACGAAGGATCCCGGTCGACCCTAGAGAACCAGGCTTTGATGCGAGATCCATCATCGTTCAAGGTCTGGTCGACCGGAACAGAGCTCACAGAGAGGGCAATGACAAAGATGTACCCATCAGCAGCCGAGTGCATGTCTCCGGACCAGAGTGTTTCAGCAGAGCCATTCGAGCCGCAGTGATTCCTCCCAACTTCAGGTTGGCGACTGGAGTCAGCAAGTTCAACGGTGAGTCTAAGCCCGATACTTGGCTTGAGGACTACCGAGTGGCTGTTCAGATCGGCGGCGGAAATGACGAGGTGGCCATGAAACATCTGCCTCTTATGTTGGAAGGGTTGGCCAGAGCATGGCTGAATCAGTTGACGCCTAACAGCATTTACACATGGGAAGACCTTTCCCGAGTGTTTGTCAGAACGTTCGAAGGAACATGCAAGCGACCAGCAGGACTGACGGAGCTGCAATCTTGTGTGCAGAAGTCGAATGGGACTTTGAGAGATTACATCCAGAGATGGATCACATTGCATCACACAGTAGAGAATGTATCTGATCACTAGACAGTCTGCGCCTTCAAGGAGGGCGTAAAGTACAGAGAGCTAAGCCTGAAATTCGGTCGAACGGGGGACATGTCTCTGAGTCAAATGATGGAAATAGCCACCAAATATGCCAATGGTGAAGAAGAGGATCGACTCCGGAGCGGCAAGCATAAGTCAGTCGCCCAGGAAACCGGAGGAGGGAACTCCAGTCGGAAGCAAAAGCGGAAAGCCGAGCCAGCTGCTCCTGGAGAAGCCCTGGGCGTGACTCAAGGAAAGTTCAAAGGAAAGCCCAAGGGGCCTTGGAACCCCAAAAAAGTAAAGGATAAAGAAGGAAACGACGTGATGGATTTACCGTGTCACATCCACACGAAGAAAGATGAGGAGGGTAACTTCATTTACCCGAAGCATACCACTCGGCAGTGTCGACTCCTAATACAGCAGTTCCAAGGAAAGCAGCACAAGGATAAGGAAAAAGAGTCGGACAAAGTCGAAGACAAGGAGGACAGTGACGAGGAATATCCGCAGGTCAATTCCACCCTGATGATTTTTGCTGACGTTGAGAGCAAAAACCGACTGAAAGTTATAAACCGAGAGGTGAATATGGCTGCACCGGCAACGCCCAATTATCTGAAGTGGTCTCAAACCGCCATCACATTCGACCAGTCCAATCACCCGATGCACATAGCCACCCCTGGGAGGCAAGCTCTGGTGGTCGACCCAGTCGTTGAAGGCACTCGACTGACTAAAGTGTTGATGGATGGCGGCAGTAGTTTGAATATACTGTACGCTGAGACGCTGAAAGGGATGGGCATTCCGATGTCCAGACTCAGCACAAGCAACATGAGTTTCTATGGAGTCATTCCTGGCAAGAAGGCCGTGTCACTCGGCCAGATTGCTCTTGATGTGTGATTCCAAAAACTTCCGCAAAGAGAAGCTGACATTTGAGGTTGTAGATTTCCAGAGTGCCTACCACGCTATTTTGGGCAGGCCAGCTTATGCACATTTTATGGCTCGACCATGTTACGTGTACCTCAAATTAAAGATGCCTGGCCCTAAAGGCGTGATCACTGTTACTGGTAATCACAAGAAGGCAGAAGAGTGCTTCTAGAAAGGCTCAAAGATCGCCGATGCTCAGATGGTGGCAGAAGAGTGGCAGGAACACCAGAGGAATGCAGACCCGAGTGATTTGTTGCAAGCCAAAAAGCCTGCTACGGAATCAGCATTTTAGTCGTCCGGTGAGACAAAACCAGTTCACATCCACCCGACCGACCCCAACGCTGCTCCGACTCATATCTCCACAACACTCGACCCCAAATAGGAAGAAGCGCTCATCCAGTTCCTCCGTGAGAACTGGGACATCTTTGCATGGAAATCTTCTGACATGCCGGGTGTACCCAGGGGGCTGGCTGAGCATCGTCTGCGAGTCGATTCAAAGGCAAAACCTGTCAAGGAACATCTACGACGGTCCACCGTCCAGAAAAGGAAGGCTATTGGCGAAGAAGTGGCTCGGCTCTTAGCAGCAGAGTTTATCCGAGAGATTTACCACTCCGAGTGGCTCGCCAATGTCGTTATGGTCCCCAAAAAGGACAATTCTCTTTGCATGTGCATTGATTTTAAACATATCAATCGGGCCTGCACGAAAGATCATTTTCCTCTTCCTCGCATCGACCAAATAGTCGACTCGACTACGGGATGTGAGCGACTGTCTTTCTTAGACGCTTATTCCAGGTACCATCAGATCCGTCTGTATGGGCCCGATGAGATCAAAACAACTTTCATCACCCCATTCGGGTGCTTCTGTTATGTCACCATGCCATTCGGCCTCAAGAATGCCGGAGCCACGTTCACGAGGATGATTCAGAAGTGTTTGCTCACTCAAATCAGTTGGAATGTGGAAGCGTACATGGATGACATTGTGGTCAAGTCACGGAAAGGTTCCGACCTGCTGACTGGCCTCGCTGAAACATTTGACAACCTCAGGAGGTATGATATCAAGCTTAACTCATCCAAGTGCACATTTGGAGTTCCTGGTGGAAAGTTACTCGGTTTTCTCGTTTCCGAACGAGGAATCGATGCAAACCCAGAGAAAGTGGGCACTATACTCCGAATGAAACGACCTGTGCGTGTGCACGATGTTCAGAAGCTTACTGGTTGCTTGGCCGCTTTAAGTCGATTCATCTCTCGTCTCGGTGAGAAGGCATTTGAAAGTGCTAGTTATCGACTAGAGGGGGGTGAATAGGCGATTTTTATGAAAGTCTTCAAAACATGGAAGTTTCGAAGACAAACAATAGAAATGACCTAATTGATATGCAGCGGAAGATAAACTACAACAAGCAAGCCATAGTCAAGTATGCAATAATGTGAACATACAAAGACTAATAGCAGCTAGGTAGTAAGGATCGGGATGGAAGATAGTATGAAACCAATCAATAATAGTAGTCAAGCAATGAAGTCAAACAGATAAGACAGATAAGCAATGACTTCACGAAGACAAACTCAAAGTAAAGGAGGGAAGGGATAGAACCAGTCACTTGTTGAAGACACAAGATTTGTTAGACCAGTTCCCGTTGTTGTGACAACTGTACGTCTGATTAGGGAGGCTGAGATTCAACTCACAAGACCTCGTCTTCACCTTATTCCCCTTGAGCTAAGGACACACAGTCCTCGCCCAATCACTCTGGTAAGTCTTCAAGGTAGACTTCCGAACCTTCACAGACTTCGTTCACCGGCAATCCACAATGACTCTTGGATGCTCAGAACACGACGCCTAACCTGCTGGAGGATACACAGTCCTCAAGTGTAATAAGTCTTCAAGTCACACAGACAGAAAGACTTCAGTGATGCCTAACACTCTTTGGCTCTGGGTGTTTGGGCTTTGTCCTCGCATGGATGTCTCTCTCAAAGGCTTCGAGGTGGGTTGCTCTCAAAACGACAAAAGCCGTAAACTAACTCTGAGCAGCCACCAATTTATGGTGTAGGGGGTGGGCTATTTATAGCCACAAGGCAACCCGACCTGATATGTCCGAAATGACCCTGGGTCACTAAGGAACTGACACGTGTTCCAACGGTCAGATTTCAAACACACACGACAACTTTACTTGGGCTACAAGCAAAGCTGACTCATCCAGCTCTGGATAAGATTTGCTCTCATTGTCTTCGCTCGAAGACATAGGATTTGGGTTGAGCATCACTTCAGTCACTCTGACTTTGTTCACTTGGACCCCACTTAACAGTACAGTGGTTCCTATGACTCAACACAGAAGAAAAGGAAACAACAAAACAACTCAGTCTTCGCGCTCCATAGTCTTCACTTAATGTCTTCTCATGTCATAGTCTTCAATGTGAATATCTTCACACACCACCATTGTCTTCAATGTCTTCATACATTTTTAGGGGTCATCTCCGGTAGGTAAACCGAATCAATGAGGGACACTTCCTGCGTTATCCTACAATTCTCACAAACGCATTAGTCCCTCAACCAACTTTGTCGTCAATACTCCAAAACCAACTAGGGGTGGCACTAGATGCACTTACAATCTCCCCCTTTTTGGTGATTGATGACAAACTGGTTGAAGTTTTCAACGGGAAAGAAGTATGTGAAATTGTAAAGGATAGCGTATTGTCTTCATAAGTGGCAAGGGCTCCCCCTGAAGATGTGCATATAAATAATTTGCTTTTGGAATGCAAATGCACATGGCAGGTTGTACTTGTGGAGATCCTCTTCAACTTATGAAGATAATTCATCATGCACGAAATGATATAACTAAGAGAATGACATGCATAATGAAAAATGGACGTCTGCAGAATGATCTAAGTGCGGAAGTTATCATCGCACGTGGAAACGCAAATAAGTAGCAGACGACCATCAAGTTTAAGTGTTACAACTCAAGAACGAAGTGTATCAAAAACAAGAGTTGTAAGCACTAGGCAAAATATAAAGCAACCGCCCTTATGAACCCGCTTGAAGACTATCAACTCATATGCTTCTCCCCCTTTTGTCAGTAATGACCAAAAAGGTTTGAAGACATAGAGCATCTACTCGTCCTCATGAGGAGTAGGTGAAGCAGTAGGGTTGTCGTTGTTGTTTGGCGGTGCAGACGAACTTGGTGCAGTGTCGATGCGTGCAGAAGTAGGGGGCGGTGAAGTTGCATCGTCTTCATCATCGATCACATTGGCATTTACAGTTGCCGCGGAGGAAGAATAGTCAGAGTCTACAAGAGATGGAGTTCTACGTAGGACAACATTCCATGGAGGAGTGGAGTCAAACTTGAATCTCTCAGTGAAGCCATCGTCTTGAAGATCTGCTTCAGCACTGAGCAGGGTCAAACTCTTCCATGATCGCCGACAGGTTTCGTGAGTGACAAATGCATTCTTGGTGGCAAGGTTTCGAATGCGATTTACATCCACCAAGAGGCTTTGCATCTGACGCTTGAGCCAAAAATGATGCTTATCTTGTTTCTGATGCAGGGCCACAAGAAGTTCTCGGTCATTTAGGACCCGAGAGCGCTTCCGAGGCCTTTGAGCAATTGTGCTCTCAGTAGCTTCAATTGGCGCACGATGAGGTAGACGAGTGTTTCCAGCCATTGGATAGACACGAGTTACTGCTTGGACTCCTTCAATAGGCTGAGTGAAGCTTTGGTGTTCATCATTTTGAAGACTAAGAAGCTTCTTGGCAGGTTCAGGGTATATGGCTTCAACTGACATATCAACCTCTGGTAGAAAGATCACATGATTGCGAGCAGAGGGTTGATAGTTGACAGCAGAGTGTAGCTTGGTGAGGCGCATGACCCATGGAGCATTGAACTTCAGGCCAAACAGATCAGACCCAGACGTAGCCAGTTGCCGAAGGAAGAAATCTTGTGCATTGAAGCTGATGCCATTGAGGATGTAAAAGACCAATGTCTTCATGGCTCCTTCAAGTTTTGCAGCTGATGAATGTCCTTAGATCGGCCACAGAGTCCGCCGTATGATGTGATATATGGTGCGCGACAGATACTCAAGGTCATCAACAAAGAACTCCTTTGGATATTCAGCATCATGTGGCAAAGGCTTCATCATGCTCAACATCTGGCTCATGTTTGGTTCTGGTTTATGGAAGATGCTCTCCAGTGCATTGCGGTGGTTTTGACAACCAGGTTCATATAGCTCTCCGGGAGTGGATAGGCATGTAAGCTCAATGATGTCAAGAGCTTTGGCTTCATGATGAACATTTCCTGTCATCCACTCGAGAACCCATGTCTTTGAATCTCTGTTATATCCGCGAATGTGGAGGGTAGCATAGAATTGAAGCAAAAGTTCTTCATTCCAATGTTCTTTGTCTGTCACAAAGCTGAGCAGACCAGCATCACGAAAGCAGTCAAGTGCTTCTTCTAAGCATGGTAGTCCAGCAATGGCTTCAGTGTCAAGGCGCATATGAGGGAAAATGCGCCCTTGATCATACATAACACAGGAGTAATAGCTTCGTTGCTGATGACTCCAGAAACGATCTGATGATATTCTTGGCCTTGTGTAGGGGTTCTTTGAGCTGTCAAAGAATGTGTTGTGGCTTTTGAATCCATTTGCATTGAAGGATCCGACAGATGTGGCAGTACCTGGAAACCTTGGCAGTCTTGGCTTTGGCTTCTGGACCTGAGGCCTATGCTCAATGTGATAGTCAAACTGAGGACCAGAGACATTAGGCGGAGGGACCAGAACGGGCCATCTTACTGTGATTAGCTCGCCATGGTTGTATGCTTGCTCAATTGTATAGGGCCTTGGTGGCGGAACAGGAGCAGTGGCAGCAACAGTGGCTTCGGGCTGCACAACAGAAGCTTCAGGAGCATTTTCAGCATTGACTTCTGGTACGGTGCATGGGACAGGCTCCACATTAGCTTCAGCCATGACTATGTCATTGGCTTCATTGGTGTTGGTGGTGGCAGCCTCAAGGTTTTCAACCTCCACTTGATGAGCTGGAGGGTCATGCACAGATACGTTCACTTCATGAACAGCTTCTTCAGGAATAGGGGGAGTAGGGACACGTTCTTCTTGATGTTCGTCATTGGCTGATGTAGCCGGATTGTCTTCAGCAGCTGGTGCTTCAGACACAGAGACATTCACAGCAGGAGTGGCTTCTGAAAACACTTGACGTGCAACAGGTTGATGGTGCACTTCTCCTTCTGGAACGCTCGGAAGAGGGACTTGAGGCCTTGGTCCTTTGCGAAGCCTTTGTAGGACACGCGACACCTTGGGAGATGGAGTAGGCAGACCCTCATCATCTTCAACTTGCACAGATGGTGTGGCTTATTGTTGTTGGGAAGTACTGGGGAAGTCTTGTTGTTGCGGGCGATCAACCCAGGAAGCATCCTGAGCAATTGGCGTCAGAGGACGACCAATGCTGATGATTTCGCTGTTCGTATGAACAGGCGATGATACCACATTGTATTCAAGTTGAGGAAGAACTTCATCATCTTAAACATTGTCATGGTGACCAATGTCTTCAGCAGTGATGGGATCAACTGCTGGAATCTCTTCAGCTTCAGGAGCCTCTGTGGAAGCAGGCTCATGAACAGTCATTCGTAGTTCTTGGGTTGCAGATGCAGGACGAACCACTGAGATGGGTTCAACAACAAGGGGCTCTATAGGAGCAGCCCGATTCTTCTTGATCTTGCGCTTCTTCTTGGAAGGAGCAGTATCAGAGGCTTATGAGGTTTTCCTTTTTCTGGCTTCAGCCTCTGCAGCCCTCGTCTTCTTCTGTTCTAAAGCGGTTGACGTGACCTTTGGCTTCGAGCCAGTCATGCTGCTTGGGAAGACAATGCGAGGTTCATCTTGCCTTGAAGGTGCAGGTTGGACAGTCAATTTCTTCTTCTTCTTTGCAGCCATCCCGGGGTCGATGCCAGGACGACCAAGAGCCTTGCGCTTCTCTGCCTCATTGTAGGCAAGCACACACTTGTCAGCCAGACTCTTCATGCGCTCTCTGGAGCCACGGGCTTCTTCACGCTTCTTGTGAAAGGCTTCTTTGATCTCGTGCATCATGATCTTGAAGTTTTTGACATCTTGCACGCTGAGCTTGGCCACATGCTTCTTGAACTGAGCCTTTTCATAGTCAATCTTGTGCTTCAGTTCAACGATGCGCTGAGCAATAGCTAGCTCAGAAGCAATGGCGCCATTGAAGGCGACGCTGAGGCCAATGGGAAGTTGCAAGTCATCAAATCTGAGATTTGGTGTGTCAAACCACTCATCAATGAAGTTATGGATGATTGCCACGTCAAAGAGAGGCAAGTTGTTGAAGATCTCAGCTTCTTCCTTGCTCTTGATTAGTTGCTCAAGAGCATCATCTGCAAGATCGTCATCGCTAGACAGATCAATGTGCTCTTCACGCAGAATGGCAGCAGGAGTCAAAGTCTGATCAGTACTCTTGATGATCTTCTTTTTCTTCTCCGTCTTCTTGGAGATGCGTGAAAGATCTTCAGACTACACACTGTCTTCAGGAGGTGCAGTGGCCAGTGGCTTCACACGAGAAGCTTTTGGAGGTGCAGCTGATGTTGAAGCCTTAATTTTCTTTGGCTTCTGCTGCCTTGGAGGAGGAGCTGGGGCTTCATCAGTATCAACATCATTATCAGAATGATCCACTTTGGCACCTTGTACCAAGATGTAAGAGATGAGGCCATCAAGGTTCGTGAAGGGGCCGATTTCATTTTCTTCAGCTTCACGTGTGCCGTCATCACGGGGAGCAGAGGGACCAGGATTGAAGTCTAATCCCCATGACTTCTTGTTTTCCTTTGCCGAAGCCTTTGCATACTGGAAGTTGCGCTTGAAGAGATTATCGTCACGACACCAGAGCAATGATGATGGGTCGGCATCTTCAGGCTGTGGTCCACGGACCATACAAGGATAGAATTCTTGTGCAATGGCTTCAGCTTTGTTCTTGGGGGGAAGGCCTCGATAGAGAATATCACCCCAAGGACTCTTGATAGCATTCTTCTCAGCGTACTCCTGGATCACGAACTTGTACTTGAACCATTGTTCAGCCCAATAGCGTCGAATCCATTGGATTCGTGTCTTGCGCTGATTATAATCCTCTTCAGGATCTGTCTTGTAAAGTTCTGCAAGATCATTAGGCAGATACTTTGATGTTCCCCCTCGACGCTGTCTGCCACCCTTCCTTACAGATTTCTCCGTAGCCATGAACTTCAAACTAAATGGTTTCAATATGTTCAAAGGCTTCAAAGGCTTTCGCTTGCTGGTCAGACAGGAACTGGCTTCGGGAGTTCAATGTGTTGCTGTAAGAATTCTGCAAACGAATGCAGACTATGAGAACCTAGGGATTCTCCCACGGACATGTACCTGTGACAGCATTAGAGATGCGAGGGAAGGGGAAGAGGTCATATGCATTCTCAGAAGATTTTGAAGATAAATCAGTTTGAAGACATTGACCTCATGTTGCGAAGACATTCACTTATATGTTGAGAGTCGGTTCTAGATTTGTACGAATCCGTGAATAAGTACAAGTGAGGAATCTAACTAGATATGAAGCTTAAGTGAATATACTAGGCAGTATGAGATGCAGACAGAATAGATCTAACTTTGTATAGACAGAAACCAATTTTGGTAAATTGGATGAATCATTGAGGATCAAAAAGCTGGTAAAAATAGAGTTATATTTACCACACGAAGAACTGCTAGATGGGATGAATAGGAGACCGAGCAGTTCAATCCACTGTGCCCTAACTTGGCGATGGAGGATACCTACGGCGGCGGCGGAGAGGACGATGCCCACGGCCGGCGTGAGGACGGCGTCGGAGAAGTCGCGGCAGCTAAGCGCTTCGTCGCCGGCGTCGTCGAGAGCTAGCGGTGGCGCTAGGGTTTTGACGAGGTGGAGAGGTGGAAGAAGGTTTTCTTGACCGCAGGGGACACGTATTTATAAATAGGTGTGCGGCATAGCACAACTACGCAGGTGCCCCTGCCTGTTCACATCCGTGGGACACGTGGCAAGCATGCAACATACTCAGAGTTGTCCCACGTTCCCACGCCCGCCAAGTTTGTCGGATGGTTGTTTCGGCTTCTCCAGATTTCAACAATAAAGATGAATCATTTAAAAGGACTTGATGTTTGTCTCTGTGTCTTCTACTGACAAGGATGCAGAGAAGACATTTGACAGTTTCAATAGAATGCATATGATTTGGATAGATAGAGTTTGAGATAGTAAGCATAGAGAGATTAGGGTCCGATCACATTCACTTAGTTCAAAAGATTCAACAATGAAGACATAGCTATAAGTGAATGCTGTAGAGGACAGAATACTGGTATATATATATATATATATATATATATATATATATATATATATATATATATATATATATATATATGAGAAAGCAATCAAATCAACCTAGTGAAGTAAACCATGAAGATTAGTTGAAATTTTGAAGTCAAATCAAATGTGAAGATATTCAACAATAACGCCATGAATGAAACACTTCAAACCAAGAATTTGGTGGTGGCGTTACCCACCGTATAGGAAGTATTAGACTCAGACACGGCGCACAATTATCGTGGCGCTCCGAAGTCAAATTCCACGTTAATGTATTCACACTCAGAATGTAAGTCTTCATTGATTGAAGATATACTTTACTTCGTGTGTTGTACATCTAAGTCATCAACATGCATAAGTGTTAGGATGTGTGCTTGATCAGAGGACATTTGAGGATTCCAAGATATTTAGCTCACACCGTAACTTGCAAAACCTTTTCTCATCCAGGGGTTTTGTGAAGATATCTGCCAGTTGCTCTTCAGTGTTGACGTGAATGATGTCAATATCTTTCTTCATGACATGATCTCTGAGAAAGTGATGACGAATTTCAATGTGCTTTGTCTTCGAGTGCTAGACTGGATTGTTGGCAATCTTGATGGCGCTTTCGTTGTCACAGAAGAGAGGTACTTGTTTCAGATTGACGCCATAGTCCTTGAGAGTTTGCTTCATCCACAGAAGCCGAGCACAACAAGATCCAGCAGCAATGTATTCAGATTCAGCAGTTGAGGGTGATACACAGTTTTGCTTCTTTGAAGACCAACAGACAAGTGATCGTCCCAGAAAGTGACATGTTCTTGATGTAGACTTGCGATCCACCTTGTCACCAGCATAATCAGCATCCAAGAATCCAACCAGATCAAATTTTGAGCCCTTTGGATACCATAATCCGAGTGTTGGGGTGTAAGCCAAATATCTAAGAATTCGCTTCACTGCTAAGTGATGCGATTCCTTTGGTGCCGCTTGGAATCGAGCACACATGCAAACACTAAGCATAATATCTGGCCTAGATGCACATAGGTAAAGTAAAGAACCAATCATGGAGCCGTATACCTTTTGATCGAACTCTTTACCATTGTCGTCGGGACCAAGATGATGTTTGGCTGGCATTGGCGTCGTGTAACCTTTGCAATCTTGCATGCCAAACTTCTTCAGACAGTCTTTGAGATATTTTTCTTGAGATATAGCAAGATGTTGTGGTGATTAACATAGGCTAGCAGTATGCGAATAGCTTCAAGCCTAGCCACAGGAGCAAATGTTTCATCGAAGTCAATTCCTTCAACTTGAGTATATCCTTGAGCCACAAGACGTGCTTTGTTTCTGATGACTTGACCATGCTCATCTTGCTTGTTCCGATATATCCATTTAGTGCCAATAATGTTATGCTTGCGAGGGTCAGGGCGATTGACAAGTTCCCAAACATTATTCAACTTGAACTGTTGAAGTTCTTCTTGCATGGCTTGAATCCATTCAGGTTCCATAAAGGCTTAAACAACTTTCTTGGGTTCTGATATTGATACAAATGAAAGATGCCCACAGAAATTTGCTAATTGTGTTGCTCTTGAGCGAGTAAGTGGACCAGGTGCATTGATGCCATCAATTATCTTCTCAATTTGTACTTCATTTGCAACACAAGGATGAATTGGACGAAGACCTTGCTCATGCTGATCATTGTCATCATTGGGAGGATTGTCTTCGGTCTGAGCATTGTCTTCAGGTTGGTTTGGTGCAGAAATGATAAGTTCCTCTTCAGGCTGTGCTTCAGAGGGCATGATTTCACCAGTTCCCATCAGCTTGATAGATTCGCTCGAAGGAGCTTCATCTAATGTGCTTGGTAGGAGCTCTCGTTGTGAACCATTGGTTTCATCAAATCGCACGTCCACAGTTTCAACGATTTTGTAGTGAAAGAGGTTGAAGACTCTGTAAGAGTGCGAATCCTTTCCATAACCGAGCATGAAGCCTTCGTGAGCTTTGGGTTCAAATTTTGACTTGTGATGGGGATCCTTGATCCAGCACCTAGCACTAAAAACTCTGAAGTAGTTGACATTTGGCTTCTTGCCAGTAAGGAGCTCATAGGATGTTTTGCCCGGAAGCTTGTGGATGTAAACACGGTTGATGATGTGACATGCTGTATCAATAGCTTCAGGCCAGAACTTTCTTGGTGTCTTGTACTCGTCGAGCATTGTTCGAGCCATTTCAATAAGCGTTCTGTTCTTGCACTCAACAATCCCATTTTGCTGAGGTGTGTATGGAGCAGAAAACTCATGAGTGATTCCCATTGTATCCAGATAAAGATCAAGCCCGGTGTTCTTGAATTCAGTGCCGTTATCACTTCTGATATGCTTGATCTTGATGCCATAATTGTTCATTGCTCGATTGGCGAATCGTCTGAAGACATCTTGTACTTCAGTCTTGTAGAGAATTATGTGCACCCATGTATATCTTGAGTAGTCATCAACAATGACGAAGCCATAGAGACACGCTGTTGTTGTGAGGGTAGAGTAGTGAGTAGGGCCAAATAAGTCCATGTGCAACAGCTCGAAGGGTTGAGATGTCGTCATGATTGTCTTCGAGGGGTGCTTGGCCCTCGTCATCTTTCCAGCTTCGCAGGCACCACACAAATGGTCTTTCTTGAACTTGACACCTTCGATGCCTATAACATGCTTCTTCTTGACGAGTGTGTGTAAGTTCCTCATGCCAGCATGCCCCAGCCTTCGATGCCAGAGCCAGCATTCTGAAGCTTTTGCAAGAAGACATACAGCAAGTTGTGGACCTGCTGAGAAATCTACCATGTATAGATCACCTTTCCTATACCCTTCAAAGACTAGAGACTTGTCAGATTCCATTAGTACAAGGCAATGATATTTTCCAAATATCACAATCATGTTTAAGTCACAAAGCATTGAGACAGACATTAAGTTGAATCCAAGGGATTCAACAAGCATCACTTTATCCATTTGTTGATCCTTTGAGATTGCAACTCTGCCTAGACCCAAACCTTGCCTTTACCAGTGTCAGCAAATGTGATTTGACTCTTGTTGGATGGACGTAAGGTTGAGTCCATGAGAAGACTTTGATCACCAGTCATATGATTAGTGCATCCGCTGTCCATAATCCATTCTGAAGCACAAGGTGTCATGCCCTACAGTGCAGTTAGGAGGATAGGCTTCACAAGGTATGTTGTGAAGCATAAGCATTTGACGCACACTAGGATTATCACAGCTTAGATGAAAGTTAGAGCACACAGTATGACAGGTAAGCAATTTATATGTGGAATACACAGTAAGTCATTTTATCATGCGTCCCTTATAGTGTTTTAGGTCCCCAACAATAATATCGGACGCCTTTGATTGCTGGCTGGAGACCGCGTTCTGCAAAAGAGAGTTAGTTCTTCTTCACCACCCACATCTTTAGGGGTGGCTTAGAAGCAATGAGTCTAAGTGCAGCATCTGAGAATTTTGGCTTTGGAGCCCTAGCAAATAGCCTTGCAGGAGATGAATGATACTCATATGAATAAGCAGAAAAGTTCTTAGTCCTATGAACATGGCGGTTTGAGGACACACGTTCATAGTCATTAGTTTGAGTATGATTTCCTTGCAAAACATTGGCGTTAGGGTGACTCAGGTGAGTCCTGTTTCCGTATGAAGCCGTTGGACCATGTGACGCCTTTGGTCTGGGGTTTGTCTTCTTCCCTGGTGGTGTCATGACAACATTCACAGGAAGATTCTCAAGACAGCTTTTGGGAACCCAGATCTTCTTCATTGGCGGTCCATTCCTGCAGTCAGTACCAATATACCTGGCAAACACTTCACCATTCTAATTTTTGTACTGTTTATAGTTTGCATCAAAGGATTCATCAATGATAATAGTATTAGCACAGGTAAAGCCAGATAAGGTGGATGGATCCACTGAAGGTTCCTTTGCAGCAACCCATGTGGTTTTGGGATACTGCTCAGGCTTCCAGTAGGAGCCATCAACATTCATTTTCCTCTCGAACCGAACACCCTCTTTCCTAGGGTTTCGGTTCAGAATCTGCTTTTTGAGGACATCGCAAAGTGTCTAATGCCCTTTCAGACTTTTATACATCCCTGTTTCAAGCAGTGTCTTCAACCTAGCATTTTCATCAACAATAGTAGTGGTATCCTCAGCAGAGGGGTTAGTTACCACATCAGTAGTTGAAGACAGAGCAACAGTAGCAGCATTGGAACATTCAGCAACAGAGGTAGCGTTATTATGCTCAATGCATTTCAAACATGGTGGTTCAAAACCATTCTGTGTAACGCTGATTTGTTGAGCAAGTAATGAATCAGGCTCCTTCCGAAGTTCTCCATAATCCACCCTTATCTTTTCGAGATCAAGCTTTCTTTGAAGACATTCAGAAGAAAGTTTCTCATGATCAGACAAGAGAGCATTATGTTGATCTTGAAATGCGTCAAACTTGGAATGCAGTCTCTGAAGACTCTCAGCCAATGCTTTTGACTGATCCATTTCTTCGCCCAACATATCATTGCTCTTACTAAGCATGTTTTGAACCTTTACCAAAGCTCTTTGTTGTTTAGTGGCAAGGGAAGCAAGTTTGACATAGCTGGGGCCAAATTCATCACCTGATTCATCATCACTAGTTTCAGAGAGGTAGCATTCAGTTACCTTAGCACCCCCTGCCATGAGGCATGGTGAAGATGAGGACGATTCAGGTGGAAAGGTCATCTCCTTAAGAGACTCCTTGTAATCATCAAGCCAAGGATCATGATGATTAAGATGACCTTCATAGACCTCAGAAAGCCGGTCCCAGATTAGCTTCGCGTGATTGAGGTGCATGATGTTCCTGAACTGATTTCGGGACAGACAGGAGCAGATGACATCCTTTGCTGTGAGGTTCAGTAGAGTGTACTTGCGAATGTCATCAGCCTCTGCCATCTTGCATAGACCGGTAAGACCAATCTCAGTGACGGTCCACAGTTCGCTATTCATAGCCATGAGTCGTTTCTTCATCATGGCCTTCCATCGTGGATACTCATGACCGTCAAAAGTGGGGCAAGATACATTCCTCAATCCTGCAGTCGACATAGCTAAACTCCAGGTGGTTAAACCGAATCACATAGAACAAGGGAGTACCTTGCTCTGATACCAATTAAAAGTGCTAGTTATCGACTAGAGGGGGGGGGGTGAATAGGCGTTTTTTATCAAAGTCTTCAAAACGTGAAAGTTTCGAAGACAAACAATAGAAATGACCTAATTGATATGCAGCGGAAGATAAACTACAACAAGCAAGCCATAGTCAAGTATGCAATAATGTGAACGTACAAAGACTAATAGCAGCTAGGTAGTAAGGATCAGGATGGAAGATAGTATGAAACTAATCAACAATAGTAGTCAAGCAATGAAGTCAAACAGATAAGACAGATAAGCAATGACTTCACGAAGACAAACTGAAAGTAAAGGAGGGAATGGATAGAACCAGTCACTTGTTGAAGACACATGATTTGTTGGACCAGTTCCAGTTGCTGTGACAACTGTACGTCTGGTTAGGGAGGCTGAGATTCAACTCAGAAGACCTCGTCTTCACCTTATTCCCCTTGAGCTAAGGACACACAGTCCTCGCCCAATCACTCTGGTAAGTCTTCAAGGTAGACTTCCGAACCTTCACAGACTTCGTTCACCGGCAATCCACAATGACTCTTGGATGCTTAGAACGTGACGCCTAACCGGCTGGAGGATACACAGTCCTCAAGTGTAATAAGTCTTCAAGTCACATAGACAGAAAGACTTCAGTGATGCCTAACACTCTTTGGCTCTGGGTGTTTGGGCTTTGTCCTCGCAAGGATTTCTCTCTCAAAGGCTTCAAGGTGGGTTGCTCTCAAAACGACAAAAGCCGTAAACTAACTCTGAGCAGCCACCAATTTATGGTGTAGGGGGTGGGCTATTTATAGCCACAAGGCAACCCGACCTGATATGTCCGAAATGACCCTGGGTCACTAAGGAACTGACACATGTTCCAACGGTCAGATTTCAAACACACACGACAAACTTTACTTGGGCTACAAGCAAAGCTGACTCATCCAACTCTGGATAAGATTTGCTCTCATTGTCTTCGCTCGAAGACATAGGATTTGGGTTGAGCATCACTTCAGTCACTCTGACTTTGTTCACTTGGACCCCACTTAACAGTACGGTGGTTCCTATGACTCAACACAGAAGAAAAGGAAACAACGAAACAACTCAGTCTTCGCGCTCCATAGTCTTCACTTAATGTCTTCTCATGTCATAGTCTTCAATGTGAATATCTTCACACACCACCATTGTCTTCAATGTCTTCATACATTTTTAGGGGTCATCTCCGGTAGGTAAACTGAATCAATGAGGGACACTTCCTGCGTTATCCTGCAATTCTCACAAACGCATTAGTCCCTCAACCAACTTTGTCGTCAATACTCCAAAACCAACTAGGGGTGGCACTAGATGCACTTACAGCATTGCCTCTTTACCGACTGATGAAGAGGTCAGACAAGTTCGAGTGGACTCCTGAAGCTGACGCAGCGTTTGCAGAGTTAAAAACCTTGCTTTCCACCCAGCCGGTGCTCGCTGCCCCGATCAGCAAAGAGCCTTTGTTGCTTTACATTGCAGCCACAGGACAAGTCGTCAGTACTGTACTTACGGTCGAGCAGGAAGAAGAAGGGAAAACCTTCAAAGTTTTCAACGCCCAGTATATTACATTTCTGAAGTTCTAACCCCATCAAAGCAAATATACCCTCATTATCAGAAGCTTGCATATGGGATCTATATGACCACGAAGAAAGTTGCTCACTACTTCTCTAACCATATCATCACAGTCGTCAGCGACGCCCCCTTATCAGAGATTCTGCACAACAGAGATGCAACTGGCCGAGTGGAAAAATGGGCGATTGAACTTCTTCCCCTAGATACCAGATTTGAGGCAAAGAAAGCTATCAAGTCCCAAGCAATAGCAGATTTCCTCGCCGAGTGGACCGAACAACAGTTACCGACTCAAGTTCACTCGGAGCACTGGACTATGTTCTTCGATGGCTCTAAAATGCTGAATGGTTCCAGTGCCGGGGTAGTGTTGGTTTCCCCCCGAGGAGATAAGCTCAGATATGTACTCCAGATTCACTTTGATTCCTCCAACAATGAAGCAGAATACGAAGCACTCTTGTATGGGTTGCGTATGGCCATTTCACTCGGCGTCCGTCGCCTCATGGTCTACGGTGACTCGGACTTAGTGGTTAACCAAGTGATGAAGGAGTGGGACGTTAGAAGCCCAGCCATGACTGGTTACTGCAATGCAGTCAGAAAGCTGGAGAAGAAATTTGAGGGATTAGAGCTTCATCACGTCCCTCGACTGAAAAATCAAGCAGCCGATGACTTGGCGAAGATAGGTTCCAAAAGAGAAGCCATCCCGAGTGGCGTCTTTTTGGAGCATGTTCACACGCTGTCAGTTCAAGAAGATCCTTTCACTAAAGAAGCCCTGCAGCCAAAGAGCGCCACAGAGCCGACTGAAGTCGAGGTCTGAGCTGTGGTCGACTTGATCATGGAAGTTCTGGTTATCACTCCCGACTGGACAGTGCCCTATATCGCGTATATTCTAAGGAAAGAGCTCCCAGAGAATGAAGAAGAGGCTCGAGAGGTCGTCCATCGATCCAAAGCCTTTACTGTCATGAGGGGACAGTTATACAGAAAAAGTACGACTGGAGTCAGCCAGAAATGCATAACACCGGAAGAGGGTCGAATGATTCTCAACGACATCCACTCGGGGACCTGTGGCCATCATGCGTCCTCTCGAACCATTGTGGCTAAAGCATACCGAGCGGGTTTTTACTGGCCCAGAGCAAATGAAATGGCGAAAGAGATAGTCGACAAGTGTGAAGGATGTCAGTTCTACTCCAACATGTCACACAAATCCTCCTCAACCTTGAAGACCATCCCGATTGTCTGGCCTTTCGCTGTTTGGGGTTTAGATATGGTTGGACCGCTGAGAACTAGCAGAAGCGGCTTCACCCATGTACTGGTGGCAGTCGACAAGTTCACCAAGTGGATCGAGGCCAAGCCCATTAAAAATCTTGATGCTGGCACTGCCATCAGCTTCATCAGAGAATTAATATTCAGATATGGAGTTCCGCATAGCATCATCACTGATAATGGGTCAAACTTCGACTTCGATCAATTCAAAGCTTTCTGCGCTTCCCAAGGCACACGAGTCGACTACGCTTCAATCGCCCACCCCCAGTCGAATGGACAAGCAGAAAGAGCAAACGGCCTAATTCTCAAAGGACTGAAACCCCGGTTGATGCGCGACCTCAAGCACGCAGCAGGCGCGTGGGTCGACGAACTCCCATCAGTTCTTTGGGGATTGAGGATTACTCCAAACTGGTCGACCGGGAGGACTCCGTTCTTTCTGGTCTACGGAGCTGAAGCGGTTCTGCCGAGTGACCTGCTTCACAATGCGCCGCGAGTCGAGCTCTACTCTGAAGCCGAAGCAGAACAAGCCCGGCAGGATGCAGTCGACCTTCTAGAAGAAGAAAGAGAGATGGCCATGATCCGATCGACCATCTATCAGCAAGACTTGCATCGATTCTACGCCAGAAATGTGAAGAGCCTAGCCTTCCAAGAGGGGGATTTGGTACTCCGAGTGGACCAACAGAAGCCACACAAACTTGCCCCTACGTGGGAAGGCCCCTTCATTGTTACCAAAGTTCTCCACAATGGAGCATACCGTCTTTACAACGTCGATCGCCAGATTGATGAGCCATGAGCTTGGAATGCGGATCTGCTCCGCCCCTTTTATACTTAAGTATTCACTCGGATGAGTTGTAATAAAAGCACTTCTGTAGTTTATTTATCAAAGACAAGAGTTTCATAATTTTCCCAGTGATCGTTATTACTTTTGTTCACATAAATCAGTCCCCCAGTGGGTGGCTTAGTTGCGAATCCGTTTCGCCTAAGTTTGTAAAAAAAATCCCTACCGAGTGGTAAGCCAGCCTTCCACTCAGGGGCTTAGCTGCGAATCCGTTTCGCCTAAGTTTCAACAAAATCCTACCGAGTGGTAAGCCAACCTTCCACTCGGAGGCTTAGCTGCGAATCCGTTTCGCCTAAGTTTCAACAAAATCCTACCGAGTGGTAAGCCAGCCTTCCACTTGGGGGCTTAGCTGCAGTCAAAGTACTCGCCTAAGTTTCAACAAAATCCTACCGAGTGGTAAGCCAACCTTCCATCGGAGGCTTAGCTGCAGTCAAAGTACTCGCCTAAGTTTAAACAAAGAGTGGTGAGCCAGCCTCCCACTCGGGGGCTTAGCTGCAACCTAGTGTTCGCCTAAGTACAAATACAACGTGCGCTCCGCAAGGAGGACAAAGCGCAGGTCGACTGCTACCTTCTCCTTCCGAGCTACGCCACAAATACAACGTGCGCTCTGCAAGGAGGACGAAGCGCAGGTCGACTGCTACCTTCTCCTTCCGAGCTACGCCACAAATACAACGTGCGCTCCGCAAGGAGGACGAAGCGCAGGTCGACTGTTACCTTCTCCTTCCGAGCTACGCCACAAATACAATGTGCGCTCCGCAAGGAGGACGAAGCGCAGGTCGACTGCTAACTTCTCCTTCCGAGCTACGCCACAAATACAACGTGCGGAGGACGAAGCGCAGGTTGACTGCTACCTTCTCCTCCAGAGCTACGCTTCGAAAATCCTACCGAGTAGAGAGCAAACCTCCCACTCGGGGGCTTAGCTACAGCCCAGTGCTCGCCTAAGTTTTTGAAAATCCTACCGAGTGGAGAGCAAACCTCCCACTCGGAGGCTTAGCTGCAGCCCAGTGCTCGCCTAAGTTTTTGAAAATCCTACCGAGTGGAGAGCAAACCTCCCACTCGGGGGGTTAGCTGCAGCCCAGTGCTCGCCTAAGTTTTTGAAAATCCTACCGAGTGGAGAGAAAACCTCCCACTCGGGGGCTTAGCTGCGGCCCAGTGCTCGCCTAAGTTTTTGAAAATCCTACCGAGTGGAGAGCAAACCTCCCACTCGGGGGCTTAGCTGCAGCCCAGTGCTCGCCTAAGTTTTTGAAAATCCTACCGAGTGGAGAGCAAACCTACCACTCGGGGGCTTAGCTACAGCCCAGTGCTCGCCTAAGTTTCTGAAAATCCTACCGAGTGGAAAGCAAATCTCCCACGCGGAGGCTTAGCTACGGCCCAGTGCTCGCCTAAGGGTGACGAGGTACGAAGCCGATTGCGATCTGTGCTTCGTCCTTACCTGCAAAAATGCATCACGAGTACTAAAATATATACCGAGTGAGAGACAGAGTTCACTCGAAAGCAGATACAAACATATTCAACGGTAAAACCAAGTTCGGATAACGTCCTATGGATCCATAAGTGCTCAGGTATCAAGCCCGTTAAGGTTTATCGATTACAAAAATCACTTGGCATTCCGAGGCAAATTTAAAGCATCAAGCATAGAAGTTTTTTACCCCTCCTGCGGAGGGCTGGAAGGCGCAACAAACTCGTCCAGGTCGATTCCGTCTGCGATCCGAGTAGCAGCAGCAATGAAGGTCTCCATGAAAGAATGGAAGTCATGCTTCCTGGTATTGGCCACCTTGAGAGACACCAGCTTGTCTTCTCTCGCTTCCTTGCAGTGAACGCGAACTAGAGACAGGGCAACGTCGGCACCACACCTGGCGGAAGACTTCTTTCATTCTTGCACTCGACTTGGAACTTCGTTCAGTTGAATCATCAGAGACTCGAGGTCATTCTGAAGTGTTTCTTCTCGCCAGAGTGCTGTGTCGATGCGCGATGTTGCGGCCTTCAGTCTCGCCAGATAGTCGACCACAACAGCGACGCGAGACTCGAGGCAGAGCACGTTCATAGCAGCTTCATCCTTCACGGAGAGTTGATGGGGTCCAAGCCAGTCTCCACTCGACTAGTCTCCTCTTCAAAATTTTGGCAGAATTCTGTGGATGCGATCCAAGGATAAGCTAATGTTCCCACAGAGTCAGTGATTACCAGTCGGATATAAGGGGTTACCTTCGAGCATGAGGAATAACTTCTTGGCGAGCCCTCCTAGATAAGCCTCCAAGTCGTTCTTCTTTCTCGCCAGTTCGCTAGCCTTGTCACTCAGGGCTATCTTCTCACGCTTCTGTTGGGTGACCTCCTTGTTGGCCGCGTCGAGAGCAGCTTTCAGAGTGGCATTCTCCTCTTCAAGTTTGTTGACCGAAGCCAACTTCTCTTCTGCGAGTTTCATCTTGTCCGAAGCCGCTTTCTGCGCCTCGGCGAGGTCAAGGTCCTTCTTCTTCAGAGCATCCTTTAGTTTATCTGCAAAATGACAGTGAGATCAGACTCAAGAATGGACAAAAATAAGGACAATCGTCAAGATTCTCACCAAACATTTTGCCTCCTCCTTCGACTTCGTGAAGTTCTCCTGGACAAGCTTCAGATCAAGTTCAAGCTGGATATGCTTGTTCTCTAACTCAGTATAACAAGAAACAAGGTCGCAAGATTTCTGCGAAAGATCAGTCGACAGACATCAAAGATAGGTCACTTCCGAGTGACTAAGAGAAAAATCTTAGCACTTCTAAGACTACAGCCGAATCAAAATATTCAACTATAGTCTCGGGGACTACACCCAGCAGGTGCACTCAGAGTGCCCCCACTGGTTCTACCGGCTCGGATCGATCAGTCGACCGGAAGCAGCTAACTGTCAGCAGTTAGACACAGTAAAAAAAACGAAGAATTCTTCAGACCATAGCCGACTACCAGCAGTCGACCACGGTCTCGGGGACTACACCCAGTGGGTGCACTCAGAGTGCCCCCACTGGTTCCATGATTCCACTCAACCAGCTCAAGTGAAGCAAGTAAAAGAGAAAAAAGTTCAAGACATAAAGACTACAGTCGACTGCCAGCAGTCCACCGTAGTCTCGGGGACTACACCCAGTGGGTGCACTCAGCGTGCCCCCACTAATCCGGACATTACAATCGACACACCCAGTGGGTGCATGACAAACATTAAGATTTTCAGTCGGTGTTCAACTAACCTGGACATTGCTCTGAAGAGCTGAACTCGCGTCATAAGCTTCTTGGCTGGCGGCTCGGATCGCCTTCACCTGCTCCATCATGATCCCCGCTTGGCGTATGGCTTCCTTGGCAGCGCCTTCTTGGTCCTCCGGGACGTGGTATGTGGAGAAGAGAGAAGGTGGCTCAGCACTCGACGACGAAGGACGGGCACTCGTCAACGGCTCCGTAAAGGACACGGTAGCCCGAGCAACATTGCTCCCCTTCGGAACCAATGGTTCAGGTGCTGACGCAACCTGAGCAGTCTTGCCAGCAGTCGCCTTCCTGCTCCTCCTTGGCCTCAGCGGCGCTTCATCGTCATCGTCAGGGAGATCGATGATAACGCTAGGTGGAGCTGTAGAAAAAGTTCAAAGTCAAAAATAAAGATCCAATCGACCGAAAGTGAAACTGCACAGATCATACCAGGATGGGAAGTGGCAGCATCCTCCATTTCTTGATCCTCATGCCTGGCTGAAGTCTCAGAAGTAGCAGCGCTGTGATTTCAGAAATCAGTCGGTCAGCGATCGGGTCGACCAAGGATATATCCATGTTAAAAGAGAAAACATGAGTTATGCTATTACCCAGAAACAGTCGGAATCTCCATCCTCATCTTCGGTAGGGCCTTCACCGGTTTTGTCGGTGCCGCTCGGGGTTGCTTCGACGCTTTCTCAGTCGGCGCCGGAGAAGTCGTCCGAGGGCGTTTTGTCGATTGCCCAGCAGGCACGACTCCCTTGCCGCGCTCGACTGCAGGGTCGTGGGCGAGCTTGGACCGTATTTCAGTGCGAGGAGGCTCGACTGCCTCCTCCTCTTCCTCCTCCTCTTCCTCTTCAGAGCCAGCATCTTCATCACCCTCGTCGCCGTCCGACTCCCACTCCTCCTGGCTTTCGCCCCCGCTTCCTTCTTCTTCTTCAGTCGGTTCTTGCGCCCCATTGGGCATCGAGTACATCTCGGTAGTGATCTGGAAGATAACAAACAAAATTTCAGTCGACCGGATTGTAACAAAGCGGAATGAAGAAAACAAGAGGCATAGTCAGAAGAATGTGGTCAAACCTTGTCTGGTTCGTAAGACTGTTGAGTGGCGGGATCCTCCTCTCCAAAGTGACATCATCGACCTCCTCCGGGTGGACCCGAGAGGTGTCTTCGGGACCAGAGTACAACCACATCGGGTGCCCCTGATACTGAAGTGGTTGAATGCGCCGTCGAAGGAAAACCTCTAGAAGATCCATGCCCGTCACTCCGTCGCGAATGAGTTGGACCAGGCGCTCCATCAACATCCTAACCTGAGCCTTCTCCTCCGGGAGCACCTTCAGAGAAGATGGCTTGTTCGCTCGGTCCATGGAGAACGAAGGGAGACCAGTCGACTGTCCTGGCGTCGACTGGTCTTGGCAGTAGAACCAGGTCGACTTCCACCCTCGAACTGACTCGGGAAGGGTCATGGCTGGAAAGGCACTCTTATTCCTCATCTGAACCCCGAGACCCCCGCACATCTAGATAACTTGGGTTCTCTCGTCATTCGGGCTAGCCTTTTTCACCGTCTGGGAGCGACAGGTGAAAATGTGTTTGAAGAGGCCCCAGTGCGGCCGGCAACCCAAGAAGTTTTCGCACAAAGACATGAAAGCGGCGAGGTAGGCAATGGAATTGGGCGTGAAGTGATGGAGTTGTGCACCAAAAAAGTTCAGAAACCTCCGGAAGAAAAGATTTGGTGGCAGAGAAAAACCGCGATCTACGTGGGTGGCTAAGAGGACGCACTCACCCTCCTGAGGCTGCGGCTGCCACTCCTTCCCTGGAAGCCTCGCTGACCCATGGGGGATCAGTCCCTCGTTGGCCAGGTCGTCGAGATCCTTCTGCGTGATGGTCGAGCGGATCCAATCTCCTTGGATCCAGCCTTGCGGCAGGCCGGACCGCGACGAGGATCCGCCCCGACTAGGCGCTCTTCCCTTCGCCTTTGTCGTCGCCTTCTTCGCCCGCTCCAAAGCCGCCGTCTTTTCCTTCACCATCATCGCCGGCGAGGCGCGCAAGGAGCAGTGGGGCGGAGGCAGAAGCAAACACAGCGGGCGGATTCGGGGAGGGAGAAGAGATTGGGGGCGCACTATTTGAAAAACCCCCGTCCGGTGCCTTATATGAAGTCTCTTCCGAGTGACTGACTGGTAGGCCCGGGCGATCCT
This sequence comes from Triticum dicoccoides, assembly GCF_002162155.2. NCBI lineage: Eukaryota > Viridiplantae > Streptophyta > Magnoliopsida > Poales > Poaceae > Triticum > Triticum dicoccoides. The sequence goes on along the minus strand of NC_041393.1, from coordinate 199,898,591 downwards.
GTCAAATCCCGCAACAGTCGCGCGCACGAAACGTGGCGAAAAAGGTGGCGCAGAAATCGAGGCGTCCCTGCCTTATCCCATCCAAGTACTGCGGCTTCCTCTGTCCCGCGCGCTTCCCGAAAATTCAGATCCCACTAAATCCGTGGACAGCAGGGCAACTTGTCAGACCGAAGATTTCCTCTGATCTGTCGCTTGGAGATCTCCAAGTATAGAAAAGTCACTCGACCTATATCCAGAATGGATCAAGGCAACTGAAAAAGAAGTTGATGCCGTCACCTACGGTCATTTGATCCAGAACAAGACATACTCATAGCATAGAAAGAGGAGTCGGAAGAATTTTCAACTCCTTCCTCACTCAAACCTCGATCCATTCGGGGGCTAATGATGAAGCCATGTACCTAGGGTAGGGTCATGGACCTGTCCAAAATACCCTCCCCAAGGACATCTCCAGAAGAAACTACCTTTCAGTTGATCTGGAAGGATTCCACTTGACGGACTCAAAGACAGTCGACCATGGAGACTCACTCGACCACCAGAAAGACCTAAGGTCACTCTACATCCAAACGGTCCGTTATTAAGTAGTCTTTATGGTCATGATGACACTTTATGTAAGGCATTACCAGTAACGTCTGGCCTTTATGTACATTGAACTCTCTGCTGCGTGGGCTGGCTGGGGTCCTGGCGCACTCTATATAAGCCACCCCCCTCCATAGGCAGAAGGGTTCGCACCCCTGTAACTCTCACACATATAATCCAGTCGACCGCCTCCGGGCACCGAGATGTAGGGCTGTTACTTCTTCCGAGAAGGGCCTGAACTCGTAAAACTCTTGTGTGCACAACTACTCCATAGCTAGGATCTTGCCTCTCCTTAGTACCCCCTACACTACTGTCAGACTTAGAACCACGACACTCCGCGCTCTCGTGGAGGAATGTGCGCCGTCGGTTCTTTGTATAGTGGAAACGCAAATTGCAAAAAACCGAGTGGAAGGTTTGGCGGCTTCTTTAGGTTTTCATAGTAGTTTTGCAGTAGCTAGTAGTGGGCGGAGTGGAGGTTTATGTATCTTTTGGAAGGATGATGTTACTCTATCAATAAAGAACTTTTCTCAGTACCATATTGATGCTTGGATATCGACCGCAGGTATGGAGCAATGGCGCCTTTCTTGTTTCTACAGGAGGCGAATAGAAGCTTGCGGCATAACACTTGGGAAACTATGAAGAGACTGAGGGGGGAGAGTACTTTACCCTGGCTTTGCATTGGCGATTTCAACGAGATCTTGCGCCAGGAGGAACAAATGGGGCCAAATCCTCGTGACAGTGCACAAATGGCAGGTTTCAGAGAGGCAGTAGATGTCTGTGGCCTGTCGGACCTAGGCTATAAGGGTCTCGATTGGACTTTTGAGAAAAGGGTGGCAGGAGGACAATTTTGCAGGGTTCGGCTGGACCGTGCTCTTGCTACACCGAGCTGGTCCAACCTTTTCCCATTTGCTACTGTGGAGCACTTGACTGCAGCAAAGAGTGACCATAGTCCGATCCTGCTAAGGACCGAGATGGAAACGGGATGTCAGCGAATGATCGGGAAAAAGCCTTTTCGATATGAATGTGCATGGGAACCTGACCTACGATTCAATAATACAGTCGTAGAGGCCTGGGCTGGTGACGGCCCGACACTTTCAGTTGGTGATTTGGCAAATAAGCTGCAGTCTATAGCGGCTTCAATGACACGGTGGAGTAGAAGCACCTTTGGCTCTGTTCGACAGGAGATGCGTTTGTTGAGGAGCCAGCTTTCGTCACTACGGGCTGACCCGCAGCGAACTGGCCCAAGTCAGGAAGAGCAAAAGCTTGAAGACCGCATGATCGAGCTCGCGTATAGAGAGGAGATTATGGCAAAACATCGGTCACGTATCATGTGGCTAGCTGAGGGAGATAGCAATACAAAGTTTTTTCAGAGGAAGGCAAGTGCTCGCCGGGCGAAAAACAGGATAGTGCAATTGAACCGAGATGATGGCACGACATGCACGGAGCCTAGTGAGTTGGCCGGAATGGCAACAGATTTCTATAAAAATCTGTATACTTCGGAGGGCACAATCGGTATGGAAGAAGTCCTGTCGCATATACCGGCTTGGGTGAATGGTAATATGAATGTACGTCTCAATGAGAACTATAGCAATGAAGAGGTGAAACAAGCTCTTTTTCAGATGTTCCCGACCAAGGCCCCATGCCCAGTGGTTTCCCCGCGCATTTTTTCCAGAAGCATTGGGATTTATGTGGTGATGAGGTTACAAGGATGATCATTTGAGTGCTTGATGGTGTTGATTCTCCGGAGGAAATAAATAATACGTTCATCGTTTTAATTCCCAAGATATCCAGTCCAAAAGTTTTAGGACAGTTTCGGCCTATAAGCCTTTGTAATGTGATCTACAAGATTGCCTCGAAGGTCTTAGCAAACCGGCTGAAATCTATTCTCCCCGAGATCATCTCTGAAGAGCAGTCTGCATTTGTCCCTGGACGTCTCATTACAAACAATTTTATCACGGCTTATGAGTGTCTGCACTACATGAAAACTAGAAGGGTGAAAGGGAACAGATTATGTGCGCTCAAGCTTGACATGATGAAGGCTTACGATCGTTTGGAGTGGCCCTACCTTCAGGCAGTTATGTTAAAGATGGGATTCAGCCCTAGATTCACAAACACGGTTGTGAGGTGTGTGACTTTAGTTTCTTTCTCTGTTTTGTTTAATGGTGGTAGTCTGGATGCTTTCAGGCCTTCTCGGGGGCTACGGCAGGGGAATCCTATATCGCCGTACCTATTCTTGCTTGTTGCGAAAGGGCTTTCATGTCTTCTGAAGTCTCAACGTGGGGTCAATGGGTTAGCGGTTGCTCCCAACGCCCCCTTGGTAAATCATCTCCTATTTGCCGATGATAGCTTACTCTTTTTTGAGGCCAATGATGATGCTGCTACGCGGGTGAACGAGTTGCTCACAGATTATTGCAATGCCTCGGGTCAGAAGATTAATGTTGAAAAAAGCTCAATTTTCTTCAGTAAGGGGGTTTCGGATGCCACTAAAGTTTCGATAAAGAATATTCTTGATGTGCACAATGAGTCTTTGACGGAGAAATATTTGGGGCTGCCCTCGGATGTGGGGAGAGCTAAGGAAGGCTCTTTCAAATATTTAAAAGACCGAATCTGGAAACGAGTGCAAGGGTGGATGGAGAAATGTTTGTCGGCGGGAGGAAAAGAGGTCCTTATTAAGTCTGTGGCACAAGCTATTCCGACTCTCAATGGCATGTTTTAAATTACCCCGTGGATTATGCGAACACATAAACGGTCTGATTCGGAAATTCTGGTGGGGGAGTAAGAATGGCGAGAGAAAGACAGCTTGGGTGTCTTGGAAAACCATGTCAAAACCAAAGTTTATGGGGGGCTTAGGGTTTCGAGATATTGAGTTATTCAACCTGGCCTTACTTGCCCGACAAGCTTGGAGATTACTGCAGCAACCAGAGTCCTTGAGTGCACGAGTTTTAAAAGCCCGATACTTCCCTAACACCGATCTTCTACATGCCAATCTGGGTTCGGCCCCTTCCCAGGTTTGGCGATCTCTTGTTGAAGGAAGGGATATACTACAACTGGGACTTATCAGGAGAATTGGAACAGGTGCAAGCACAGACGTTTGGCAGGATAATTGGATCCCAAGGGACTATAAACTGAGACCCATATGTGCCCGTTCTCTGAACCCCCCGGGTCTGGTCTCGGAGCTTATTAACCCTGCTACACGCTCATGGAATAAGCATGCGTTGACTGAACATTTCATTGCGGCTGATGTTGAGGCCATTCTTAATATACCACTTAGCACGCGGTTGCAAGAGGACTTTTGGGCATGGCACTATGACAGGCGTGGTATTTTTTCAGTAAGATCAGCCTACAGGATGATATGTGCCATCAAAACTCAACGGGAAGACTGGCTAGAGCATCGGCCAAGTCATTCAAATATTGCAGCTAGCAAGAACTCTTGGAAACAGTTGTGGAAGGTGAAGATTCCATCGAAGATTCGAGTCTTTGTTTGGCGGTTGACACATACATCTATACCGACGGGGCTAGTCCGGCATGAAAGGAAGATGGCTGATTCCCCTGCATGCTCTTTATGTGGGGCGGAGGAGGATACATGGCGTCATTCACTACTCAACTGCCGCATGGCAAGATGTGTGTGGGCGTTGGAAGATGATGATCTGGTCGGGCATGTGATCTCAAACCAAATGGAGGATCCTAAGCTATGGCTGTTCTGGCTTTTTGAAACAACCAACCAGTAGGACCTAGCTCGAGTTTTGGTAACTATGTGGGCAATTTGGTGGGCTCGGAGGAAGGCAATCCATGAGAATGAATACCAGAGCCCGCTGTCAACTATGTGTTTTATCAATAGATTCATGGAGGATCTGGAGATAGCCAATTTGCGCACCCCCCAGGAAATCAAGGGAAGTGCGGCTAGACCTCATGCAAAAGTCTGGTTACCACCCCCGGCCATGCAGCAAAGTTTAACTGTGATGGTGGCCTATCAACTTTGGGGGAAAAGGGAGCAGCTGGAGCTGTATGTCGGGATAAAAATGGGAAATACTTAGGTGCGTTGGCGGTGGTGTACGACGGCCTCACTGACCCGGCAAGCTTGAAAGCTCAAGCATGCAGCGAGGGAAAAACTTAAATATCTCTATGGTCTGCAGGATATGAACCCAGTCTCCATCTTCGAAAATGCCACCGTCCCGAAAATCCCAGGAAGAAACCCCTGACGCAAATGTACAAAAAAACTCGCACACGAACGTGTAAAACACACGGAGAAACTCCCAAAAATACATGCAACGTAGCACCGAAAATGTTCACATCACTCTTTTTCTTCTTTTTTACTATTCGTGAAAAAATGTTCACGTCACGCGAGACCAGAACAATGCACGTCGAAAACGTGCACCGAGCCGACTAGCCCAGCGTCGCACAACGAGGTGGACACTGTAGAAATGTGTCAAAAAAAAGGCGGACACTGTAGAATAAATACACCTCCTTCTCGCCGTGGAACCGTAGACGACGGCCGATTTTTTCCGACGCCACGTTGTGAATCGCCGTTCTTCCTTCTTTCTTCCCTCCGAACAAGAGGTGCGGCGGAGCGCCACCATTTTAACGCCCCCCTTCCGCGCGTCTGTTTGCCGCTGTCCGCGGCTCGGGCCATGGGCGTCGAGGAGGCTGCCCGTGGCTTTCGCGGCAACAAGCTCGCGCTCGCCAGCATCGGCTTCGCCGAAGCCCGCGGCGCCGGCGCGTTCAAGAACGACGGTCTGCTTGGAGTGCGGCTCCCCAAGCCCAAGGACGTCTACCTCGACTGGGACGTAGCAGTCAGGCTCAGCCCGCCGGACGTCGGCGCCGCCGTCAGGGTAAGGAACCGCAGATCCCAGCGTCTCGGTTAGCTGTGTGTGCGGTTGATGCAAGTTGGGACGGTTTACGACTTCGTTTGTAGGCATTGTTGCGTTTTTTTTTAAAAAAAATTTGGAAATTGTTGTGCTTGCTTGTTTGTTCTGATGCATTTCGCACTTCGCGATTTTTCGTCAGTAACTGTTCATAGTGTTTCTGCTGATGCTTCTCTTTGTCAGGGTTTCAGAACGTCCACTTGCTTCAAATTTGAACTCCCCTGATCTGCTTCGCTCTCTTTTAATTGTATGGTATGATAGTATAGCAGTCACTGTAATTGTTTTTACAGTTTGTCTAATTCACATCTAGATGTTTTTTGTACTAGTTTTAGGATTAGCTTTGTACTAGTTTGATGTGTGTATCTTTCTATTTCCCATCGACATGTGTTGTGAGTTGTTACATCAGAACCTAATAACCTTAATTTCTAACGCAGACTTTGCTGAGGCGTCGAGAAATTGCAGAATTCGTTAGCGGGGCAATGGCTGGTGCTATGACTAAAGCCGTTCTTGCTCCTCTAGAAACTATCAGGTACTCCCTCGGTCCGAAAATACTTGTCAAGGAAATGGCTAAAAATGGATGTATCTATAACTAAGATACGTCTAGATACATCCATTTTTTCGACAAATATTTTCGGACGGAGGGAGTATTCATTTTACTTTCATCTAATCTTTCATTTTACCCACTTCAATTCAATAGGTTTGGTGTTTTTTCTGATTAGAGCAAGATTCGGTTGGTGGGGTAAGTTAATTAGGCTCATTTGATATTAATAACAAATAGTGATGCCATAATTTCTGATTGATTTCAGGACAAGAATGGTTGTCGGTGTAGGGTCAAAACAGATTTTCGGCAGTTTCATGGAGATCATGGAACACAATGGCTGGCAAGGACTTTGGGCAGGCAATACAATTAACATAATCCGCATTATTCCTACTCAAGCAATTGAGCTCGGCACGTTCGAGTGCGTCAAACGGAGCATGACGTCGGCACAAGAGAGGTGGAAAGAGGATGGGTGCCCAAAGATACAGCTCGGTGGTTTGACGATCGAGCTACCTCTTCACCTACTATCTCCAATCGCCATTGGAGGCGCGGCAGCTGGAATAGTCAGCACTTTAGTGTGCCACCCCCTTGAGGTTCTCAAGGTACATCAGATCTGACTCTGTATTAACTGACTACAATGATACTGACAAATTTGATGGTTACTATCGATGATAAACTACATGTGGCTTAAATAAATTGTGTAATGTGCTGTTTGTTTCCAAATCGGCAGGAGATACTGACAAACTTTGTAGTGATATCTTTGCATTTGATGTGAATGTGATGGTATTTTATATACTTGTGCTGGCAAACCATTTGCCCATTCGTTGATGTTCTATGCTCTGTCTCAGGATCGCCTGACTGTTAACCACGAGGCGTATCCCAGTAGCATCGCCCTTGCGTTCAACAAGATCTACAGAACGGAAGGCGTCGGCGGTCTCTATGCTGGCCTGTGCCCGACGCTGGTCGGCATGCTCCCTTACAGCACATGCTACTACTTCATGTACGAGACGATCAAGACGTCTTACTGCCGTGCACATAAGAAGTCATTGAGCCGCCCCGAGCTGCTGGTCATCGGAGCTCTTTCAGGTCTAGGGTTCAGTGCCACCCAGAACGTTACCTTTTTTTTTTCCCGTCAAAAGGGCATTTTCATTCAGTCGTTACTTGGTTTCATTCTGTTTACCTGTGCTGTGCAATGACCTACGTATAAGACTCGCAAAATCCTTGGGAGAAACTTAAATGGGATGTGTTCAAGATTCACTTACAGTTTGGCCATTGAATACACCGTTACATTTCGAGGTTGCTTTTTTCTCCAGGTCTGACGGCGAGCACGATCAGCTTCCCTCTGGAAGTGGCGAGGAAGCGGCTGATGGTCGGAGCCCTGCGAGGGAGATGCCCGCCCAACATGGTCGCGGCCTTGGCCGAGGTGGTCAAGGAGGAGGGCCTCAAGGGGCTGTTCCGCGGGTGGGCGGCGAGCTCCCTCAAGGTCATGCCCACGTCCGGCGTCACCTGGGTGTTCTACGAGGCATGCAAGGACATCCTTCTGGCTCCACACCTAGCCTAGCCGTTGCCTTGCCTGAGATCATTCAGCAGGGCAGTAGGCACTGGAACAGAATGAATTCATTGTGATGTGCTTGTGTGTGGATTGTCATCTTTTTGTCCCATATGGAAACACGTGGGAGCCGGCCAAGGGGGTCGGCGGTCGGGGTTGGTCCTCTCTGTGTGGTCAGGGGTCGGCGTGAGGGTGCGGAGGTAGGGTTGCTCCGGGCCAAAGCCGACGGTGCGGCGTCTGCGGATGTCACTCTCCTCCTGGGGGCCGTCGTGGAGCTCTCCGACCTCCTCCGCTCTCGGGTCACTTTCTTCGGGTGCAGGGCCGATGGCGTGACACGTCAATTCCCCTCCTAAGGGTGTCGTCTTGAAGATTGTGATTCCCTGCGTGCTTTCCCGGGGCTGGACTTGCACGGCATCGCGGCAGGTGGCTGGTGATGCGCCCAGAGGTGGAGCGGTGTTTCCTCCTCCGCATCGAAGACGACAGATCTCGGTGGCGTGGCGCAGTGGAGTCTCGGCGTTCGATGCGTGTAGATGGACTCGCGCAGGAGGTTGGAGCTATTTGGCGTCGTGGTGACGTCGATGGTAGGCCTCGCAAGGTCGATGCGTCGGCAAATGCTCTGAAGATGGATCGGTGGAAGACGGCGGCGGCAGCCTCTAAGAGTGCGCCGGACCGGTGTGTGCCCCAGACCCTGCAGTGGCTTGGTTGGGGCCTCCGGTTCTAGATGTTAGGCTTGCTGCGAGGTCTGTTTGGTATTAGGCTCGGACTATCAGCACCCCTTCAACTGATGTATTACCTTGTAAGGTCTTCGTGAATAATTAATAAAGTGGCTGCATGCATTGCAGAGGCCGGGGGTCTTCCTCCTTTTCAAAAAAAGGAGCAATGCTACACCTACGAAGGGAGTTACATAAAATTTACTCCACAGATTGTGATTGGGTCTAGGGGGAGGAGGGGCCCACCCCACTGAAATTAGGTGGGGGGGGGGGGAATTAGTGAGGGGAAGTTACGTAAATTTTTTGTAACACCTTAGGTGTAGGATTATTGCACTTGATAGTTACCTTAGATAAAGTGGTTACTCGCCTGACAGTTGCCAGTACCCCGTCTTCCTCTCCAGGAAAAAAGGGCAATCATGGGCATACGGTTTCTCCTTTTGGTGAAAGTCGGCAAGGCCGTGGTTTCCTCTTCCTCTGCTCGCTGCTCCAGCGGCGGTTGAAGGAGGGGGTATTGTTTCTTTCTTGTGTTTTTTTCATAGGTGGAGTTAGTCTTTCATGTGGTGGCACCGGAAGGATGGGAACAACGTCGCGTCAAATAAAGTTGCCTCGGATTCCTCCCCACCATGACGACGTTATCCATGATGGCGTCGAAGCCGATGGCCTCGTCCTCTCACCGTCTAGTTAGGGCGATGAGATTGGGTCTTCTTTTCCTCTCCGAGAGTTGCTGTTTTTTGTAGTGATGTCAGAGGCTGGGTGACGGTGTAGTACACTAGGGGTGGCCACCGGAGTCCGGTAGCAGGCCCGTCTTGGGGCCCATGAAGCTCGATCAAGACCTAACCACAAGAGGAATCTCCAGAGCTCGGATAAACGACAAGGATCATCTTGGTGAGCAAGCCAAGATGGCGGCGCCTTAGATCGGATCAATGTCCTATAAAACCCTAGCCCCGTCATCTATATAAGGTGGGCGCTAGGGATAGCCATTGGCATCTAGATCCGTAGAATCATACTCTTGCATGAGGTACTCCACCATGCATACAAACCAAAAGCAGGACGTATGGTGTTACTCATTCCTGGAGGCTAGAGTCTAAGTAACTTCCTCGTGTGATCTCCGATTAGGTACTTTCAGCCACGGTCGCTACCCTACCAGGGATACTGACAGGTTTATGCACCGTCAATTGACGCACCAGGCATGAGCCTTGTCAACAGCCCAATTGAGGGCTCAGGTTTTAGCTCTCCCCTGATACAGGAACGATCCCAGAAGCTGCAGGATGAGGGAACCATGACGCGCATGTCCGAAGGCCTTTCCGAACCGGGACACGACGAGAAGCGGTGAACCCATGGGGCTCTGAGCTGAAGACTCGCAAGTACCACTAGGCCATGCAACTTGCAGGCCCGAAGACACCCCTGAAGCCGGACTCACGAAAGCAAGCAATAAGGACATGGGGAGCCTGTCTAGGCTCTCAAAGATCGAGGTGCTTCAACCCCAAACACGCTCGGGGGCTACTGACGATGTAATACACTGTGATGCCCCCAATTCAATTGTACACTAATCATACAGGCAAATGTGTACGATCAAGATCAGGGACTCACGGGAAGATATCACAACACAACTCTAGACACAAATTAAAATAAAACAAGCTTTATATTACAAGCCAGGGGCCTCGAGGGCTCGAATACATAAGCTTGAATACAAACGAGTCAGCGGAAGCAACAATATCTGAGTACAAACATAAGTTAAACAAGTTTTCCTTAAGAAGGCTAGCACAAAAGTATCAACGATCAAAAAGGCAAGGCCTCCTGCCTGGGAGCCTCCTAACTACTCCTGGTCGTCGGCGTCCGTCACGTAGTACTAGGCACCCTCGGGGCAGTAGTAGTCATCGGCGGTGGCATCTGGATCCTGGGCTCCACCATCTGGTTGCAGCATCCGAGAAGAATGGAAAGAGGTGGAAAAAGGGGAGCAAAGCAATCGTGAGTACTCATCCAAAGTACTCGCAAGAAAGGATCTACACTACATATGCATCGGTATCAATGAAATGGGTAGTATCTGTGGACTGAACTGCAGAATGCCAGAAAAGAAAAGGAAAGCCTAGCCTATCAAAGACTAGCATCTTCAAGCAGCTCCAAGCATCTTGCAACAATCAGAAGAGTATAGAATAGCAGTTTATAATTAACAAACATGTTGTAGAAATAATGCCCAGAGATCCTTCCCCGACTCCCTGCGGGAAAGCAATCTCGGAGCCACATATCCATTACATGCCTCAGCATTCAGTATCTAATTCTAGTTGTATCGATCGGGGTACAACTCCGAGCGTCCGTTATTGTGGACCCGGCTATTCGAATAGATAACACTTCCCTGCAGGGGTGCACCAACTTACCCAACAAGCTCGATCAACTCCGATCGGACACACCGTCAGGTCATGAGCGCCCTCGGCCGATCAACATACTGCAGTCCTACCTAGGCTCATTAGAGAGGCCAACACGCCGGTCTACATCCTAAGCGTGCAGGGGTCTTGGGCCCATCACCCTTTGCATTCCTGCATGTTGCGTACGCGGCCGGTGAGCAGACCTAGCTACCTCCTTAAAAAAGGCAGGTGCTTACACAGTCCAACCCGATGCGCGCCGCTTAGTCGCTGACGTCTGTTGAGCTTTCGGCTGATACATACGCCATAGAGTGCCCATACTTATTCCCGCGTGGTGGTTAGTGCGAAAAAGGCTAGAGGACTCGGATCAAATATCCAAACCGTTAGTGAATTAGGAGCCCGCGGTAACGAGCAGAGACTCACGATCGATGTGACCCCGTCACCTCGTCTCGTGGACTTGCGGCAAGGGCTAAGAATGCCCGGCTACGCCACGTAGTTAATTCCACCTGATGTAATCGTCAAAGTGAACATAGGAGGAATCACCCTCGAGGTCCACTCTTGAGGAGTTGCACGACAGCGTCGTTATCGGGAGTCGCAAAGGGGGAATCACCCTCGATGACCACAACCAATGAACTAACCTACAAGGTTAACATCCAAAGTGCTGACGAGGTATCACCCTCGGCACTCGATAGTAACCCAGTAGTGTCGTACAACAAAGGGGGGGGGGTGATGTGCGGTGTCGGGGCCTGGTTGTCCATCTCGTTGTCTGAGTCTTCTGAAGATCCAGCGGGGCAGTAGGGATAAGGTGGGGTCTCTGATGGATCTCTAAGCAACCTATACTAAGCAGTTTAGAATAAGCAGGTAAGGTATGAAAGCGAGTAACCAAAAACAGGCTATGCATCAGAATAGGATCATACAAAAGCGGTAGAAGTTCTAATGCAAGCAAGAGAGGGAAAGAAATGGGCGATAACAGAATGAACAAGGGGGGTTTGCTTGCCTGGAAGCTCAGCTGCAAAGGAAGAAGGGTCGTCGTCGACGTAGTCGATTATAGGGGCAACATCTGTCTCGGGGTCTACCGGAGAGAAGAGAGGGAAGAAACAGTAAATACAGAGTTAACAGAAGCATCACTAAGCATGACATGACGATATGTAGAACTAGGGTCGACCTAACATAGTACTACACGTTGTCACATTGCAAACGGAGGGGAAAAACATCCGAGGATGAATTCCCGGTGTCAGGCGGATTCCGGATAGGTGAAAGAGAGGGGACGATTCCATGTTCAGTATGCTAGGGGCATGAGACAGATGAACGGACCGCGTATTCGGATTTGTTGAATTTTTCTGAGGAACTTTCATGTAGAAACATTTTTATCCGAGTTACGGTTTATTATCTACGATTTTCTAAAGTTTTAATATTTTTTTGAAATTATTTAAATTAACCAAATTAACATAAAAGGAATATGACATCAGCATTGCGTGGGGATGATGTCAGCAGTCAACAGACTCACTGACCAGGTCAAACCTGACCTGTGGGTCCAGTGGGACCCACATGTCATAGACAGAGAGCTAACAGAGTTTTAAAACTAACTAAACAAAGTTATTTAGCAGGCAGGCCCCACCTGTCATAGCCTAATTAACTTAACTAATTAGTTTTAATTATTAAAATGTTTATTTGATTAATTAACTGAGGGGGACCCACACGTCAGTGACTGGGCTGCCCAGTCAGCATGTTGACTGGGTCTACCCAGTCAATGGGGGCTCGTGGGGCCCACCATCAGTGTCCCAGGGACCCCACCTGTCGTGCCACGTCGACGACGGCCACCGGAGTTGCCCCGGCGACCAAAAACACGGCGGAGCTCGCCGGAGACGTTCGGAAACGTTCCACACCGCACCAAATCATGCGCGGTTGGGCGTGTTAGAACGGCTGTTCGATGCCGCGTTCATCTAGACTAGCGAGAGGAGCCGGGGCGACCGAAGCGGCGCTGACGATGTGCTAAAGCGGCACCGGATTTCGGGCTTCGATGGATCCAGCGCTAGGAAGTACGGGAAAGTGCGTACGCAGGCGCGTTTGGCTCCTGGAGGCAGCAGGAACACGATGCCATGCTCAGACGAGCATGACAGAGGCCATGGCCACGGCGGCAAAGCGAACTACGGCGGCCAGAGCTCGGGTTCGACGACGAGCTAACTACGGCGCGATCTAGAGGACCTTGAGGGCAGAGGAGGGGAGCATGCTCACCTGCGGCACGCACGCAGGCCCGTGATAGCTTAGGAGCACCAGAGGCCGGCACTGGAGACGAAGAAGTGCGGCGGCAACCGTAGATGAGGACGAAAGGGAAATGGCGATTCGGTGCTCCCCAGCTCTAGCTGAGGCCACCGATTGATGAATAAGATGATGGCGCGTCTTGTGGGCACGGTGGTTGGGCGCGGGGAGCCCTATGGCTACGCGATCGACCGAGTGCAGCCATGGCCTCGCTCGGGTGAGTTCGGAGAGCGAGGGAGAGAGCGGCCGAGATGGAGAGGGGAGTGGGTGGAGGTAGTGAAGGAAATATGCCCTAGAGGCAATAATAAAGTTGTTATTTTATATTTCCTTATTCATGATAAATGTTTATTATTCATGCTAGAATTCTATTAACCGCAAACTTGATACATGTGTGAATACATAGACAAAACACCGTGTCCCTAGTATGCCTCTACTAGACTAGCTCGTTGATCAAAGATGGTTAAGTTTCCTAGCCATGGACACAAGTTGTCATTTGATAAACGGGATCACATCATTAGTGGAATGATGTGATGGACAAGACCCATCCGTTAGCTTAGCATAATGATAGTTCAGTTTTATTGCTACCGCTTTCTTCGTGTCAAATATATATTCCTCCGACTATGAGATTATGCAACTCCCGGACACCGGAGCAATGCCTTGTGTGCTATCAAACGTCACAACGTAACTGGGTGATTATAAAGATGCTCTACAGGTATCTCTGAAGATGTTTGTTGGGTTGGCATAGATCGAGATTAGGATTTGTCACTCCGAGTATGGGAGAGGTATCTCTGAGCCCTCTCGATAATGCACATCATATGAAGCCTTGGAAGCAATGTGACTAATGACTTAGTTACATGATGATGCACTAAGGAACAAGTAAAGAGACTTGCCAGTAACGAGATTGAACTAGGTATGAAGATATCGACGATCGAATCTCGGGTAAGTAACATACCGATGACAAAGGGAATAACGTATGTTGACATTGCGGTTCGACCGATAAAGATATTCCTAGAATATGTGGGAACCAATATGAGCATCCAGGTTCCACTATTGGTTATTGTCCGGAGAGGTGTCTCGGTCATGTCTACATACTTCTCGAACCCGTAGGGTCCGCACACTTAGCGTTCGATGACGATATGTATCATATGATTTATGTGTTTTGGTGACCGAAGGTAGTTCGGAGTCCTGGATGAGATCACGGACATGGCGAGGAGTCTCGAAATGATTGAGAGGTAAAGATTGATATATTGGAAGGTTATATTCGGACATATGAATGGTTCCGGGGTGTTTCGGATAAATATCAGAGTACCAAGGGGTTACCGGAACCCCCCTAGGGAGTAATGGGCCTTAATGGGCCATAGGGGAGAGGAGAGGTAGGCCACAAGGAGGTGGCACCCCCATGGGGAGTCCGAATTCGACTAGGGGAGGGGGCACGACCCCCCTTTCCCTCTCTTTCCCTTTTCCCCTTCCGTTGGAAGGAAGTGGGCCGACTAGGACTTGGAGTCCTAGTAGGACTCCCCCCATGGAGCGCGCCCTAGGGCCGGCCTCCTCCCCTCTCCT
>NC_041393.1:199865742-199883915 GCF_002162155.2 Triticum dicoccoides | reverse complement strand
GGGGGGGGGGCACCTCTAGCCACAACATCAATTGTCTTAGCCGTGTGTGGTGCCCCCCTCGATCCACCGTTTACTCCTCCGGTCATATTGTCGTAGTGCTTAGGCAAAGCCCTGTGCGGATCACATCACCATCACCGTGACCACGTCGTCGTGCTGACAGTACTCATCTACTCCTTTGTACCTCTACTGGATCAAGAGTTCGAGGGACGTCATCGAGCTGAACATGTGCAAAACTCGGAGGTGTCGCACGTTCGGTGCTTGATCAGTTGATTCGAGAAGACGTTCGACTACATCAACCACGTTAAGTTAACGCTTCCACTTTCGGTCTACAAGGATACGTGGACACACTCTCCCCCTCTCGTTGCTATGCATCTCCTAGATAGATCTTGTGCGAGCATATAATTTTTTTTGAAATTGCATGCTACATTTCCCAATAGTGGTATCAGAGCGAGGTTTATGCGTAGATGATATGCATGAGTAAAATACAAAGGGTTGTGGGCGGTGATCATCATACTGCTTACCACCAACGTCTTATTTTGATTCGGCGGTATTGTTAGATGAAGTGGCCCAAACCAACCTTACATGACCACGTTCATGAGGCCGGTTCCATCGATAGACATGCAACTAGTTTTGCTCCACCGACAAACATGCAACTAGTTTTGCATAAAGGTGGCTGGCGGGTGTTCCTTTCTCCAACTTTAGTTTAATCGAATTTGACTGCGGCCGGTCCTTGTGAAGGTTAAAACAACAAACTTGATAAATCACCGTTGTGGTTTTTGCGCCGTAGGTATGTACGGTTCATGCTAGAAGCCCGTAGCAGCCACCTAAAACTTGCAACAAACAAAGTAGAGGACGTCTAACTTGTTTTTGCAGGGCATGCTGTGATGTGATGTGGTAAAGACATGATGTGATATAAAGTTGTTGTATGAGATGATCATGTTTTGTAAAAAGTTATCGGCAACTGGCAGGAGCCATATGGTTATCGCTTTATTGTATGAAATACAAACACTATGTAATTGCTTTACTTTATCATTAAGCGGTAGCGATAGACGTAGAGGCAATAGTTTGCGAGACGACCACGACACTATGATAGAGATCAAGGTGTCAAGCCGGTGACGATGGAGATCATGACATTGCTTTGGTGATGGAGATCAAAAGCACAAGATGATGATGGCCATATAATGTCACATATTTTTATTGCATATGATGTTTATCTTTTATGCATCTTATTTTGCTTAGTACAACGGTAACATTATAAGATGATCCCTTACAAAATTTCAAGGTATAAGTGTTCTCCTCGAGTATGCACCGTTTCGAAAGTTCTTCATGTTGAGACACCACGTGATGATTGGGTGTGATAAGCTCTATGTTCAAATATAACGGGTCCAAGCCAGTTTTGCACATACGGAATACTCGGGTTAAACTTGACGAGCCTAGCATATACAGATATGGCCTCAGAACACTGGAGACCAAAAGGTCGAACGTGAATCATATAGTAGATATGATCAACATAGAGATGTTCACCGTTGAAGACTACTCCATCTCACATGATGATCGGACATGGTTTAGTTAATTTGGATCATGTATCATTTAGATGACTTGAGGGATGTCTATCTAATTGGGAGTTCTTAAGTAATATGGTTAATTGAACTCAATTTATCATGAACTTAGTCCTAATAGTTTTTTTTGCATATCTATGTTGTAGATCAATGGCTCATGCTACCGTTCCCTTAAATTTTAATGCATTCCTAGAGAAAGCTAAGTTGAAAGATGATGGTAGCAACTACACGGAACTTGAGGATTATCCTCATTGTTGCACAGAAGAATTATGTCCTTGATGCACCGCTAGGTGCAAGGCCTGCTGTAGGAGCAGAAGCTGACGTTGTGAACGCCTGGCAAGCATGATCTGATGACTACTCATTAGTTCAGTGTGCCATGCTTTATGGCTTAGAATCGGGACTTCAAAGGCGTTTTGAACGTCATGGACCATATGAGATGTTCCAGGAGTTGAAGTTAATATTTCAAGCAAATGCCCGAGTTGAGAGATCTGAAGTCTCCAACAAGTTCTATAGCTGCAAGATGGAGGAGAATAGTTCTGTTAGTGAGCACATACTCGAAATGTCTGGGTACCATAATCACTTGACTCAGCTGGGAGTTAATCTTCCAGATGATTGTTTCATTGACAGAGTTCTTCAATCACTGCCACCAAGCTACAAAGGCTTCGTGATGAACTACAATATGCAAGGGATGGAAAAGACTATTCCCGAGCTCTTCGCGATGCTAAAGGCTGCGGAGGCAGAAATCAAGAAGGAGCATCAAGTGTTGATCGTTAACTAGTAGCTGCTCAGTTGGCTCGTGAGTAGGGGATTAATCGGCTAATCGGCAAGTTAATCAGCCATTTAATCAATTAATTAGATGATTTATCGGTTTATTGGCTACTCGGTGACCCTATGAGTAGGGATTAATCGGCAAGTTAACTGGTTAATCAGATGAATTCTTGAACATGGGTTATTTGGTGCTAGCATTGAGCATGCACATTATATCTGGATCTTGTTTAGTGTGAGAGGGTTATTCATTTAAATTAGAGAATAATGGTTGTTCTATTTATATTTTTAATGGTCATGCACCCTTGAAGAGTAGTCTATTTCGGTTGAATCTTGATCATGATGATACACATATTCATAATATTGATGCCAAAAGATGCAAATTTGATAATGATAGTGCAACTTATTTGTGGCACTGCAATTTGGGTCATATCGGTGTAAAGTGCATGAAGAAACTCCATAAAGATGGACTTTTGGAATCACTTGATTATGAATCATTTGATACTTGCGAACCGTGTCTTATGGGCAAGATGACTAAAACTCCGTTCTTCAAAACAATGGAACAAGCTAATGACTTACTGGAAATAATACATACCGATGTATGCGGTCCCATGAGTGTTGATGCTCGTGGCGGGTATCATTATTTTCTGACCTTCATAGATGATTTGAGCAGATATGGGTATATCTACTTAATGAAACACAAGTCTGAAACATTTGATAAGTTCAAAGAATTTCAGAGTGAAGTGGTGTTGGGGAACGCGGTAATTTCAAAAAAATTCCTACGATCACGTAAGATCTATCTAGGTGATGCATAGCAATGAGAGGGGAGAGTGTGTCCACGTACCCTCGTAGATCGAAAGCGGAAGCGTTTCAATAACACGGTTGATGTAGTCGAACTTCTTCACGATCCAACCGATCAAGTACCGAATGTACGACACCTCCGCGTTCAGCACACGTTCAGCTCGATGAAATCCCTCGTACTCTTGATCCAGTTGAGGACGAGGGTGAGTTCCGTCAGCACGACGGCATGGCGATGGTGATGATGATGTTACCGGCGCAGGGCTTCGCCTAAGCACTACGATGGTATGATCGAGGTGTGTAACTGTGGAGGGGGGCACCACACATGGTTAAGAGAAACTTGTGTGTCTTAGGGGTGCCCCCTGCCCCCGTATATAAAGGAGGGAGGGATAGAGGCCGCTCCCCAAGGGTCGTGCCAAGTGTATGAAGTCCTACTAAGACTTCCAAGTCCTAGTAGGAATCCTTTCCCTTTCAGGAGTAGGAGAGAAGGAAAGAGAGAGGGACTAGGAAAGGGCAAGGGGGGCGCCGCCCCCTTCCCCTAGTCCAATTCGGACCCATGGGGGGGGGGGCGCCACCTCCCCTTGGCCCGCCTCCTCTATTTCCCGTATGGCCCAATAAGGCCCATTACTTCTCCCGGTGAATTCCCGTAACTCCCCGGTACTCAGAAAAATACCCGAATCACTCGGAACCTTTCCGATGTCCGAATATAGCCTTCCAATATATCGATCTTTATGTCTCGACCATTTCAAGACTCGTCGTCACATCCGTGATCTCATCAGGGACTCCGAATAAACTTTAGTCATCAAAACACATAACTCATAATACAAATCGTCATCAAATGTTAAGCGTGCGGACCCTACGGGTTCAAGAACTATGTAGACATGATCGAGACACATCTCCGGTCAATAACCAATAGCGGAACCTAGATGCTCATATTGGTTCCTACATATTCTACGAAGATCTTTATTGGTCAAACAGCATAACAACATACGTTGTTCCCTTGTCATCGGTATGTTACTTGCCTGAGATTCGATCGTCGGTATCATCATACTTAGTTCAATCTCGTTACTGGCAAGTCTCTTTACTCGTTCCGTAATACTTCATCCTACAACTAACTCATTAGTTACAATGGTTGCAAGGCTTATAGTGATGAGCATAACTGAGATACCTCTCCGAAACACGGAGTGACAAATCCTAATCTCGATCTATGCCAGCCTAAACAAACACCTTCGGAGACACCTTTAGAGCATCTTTATAATGATCCAATTAAGTTGTGACATTTGATAGCACACAAGCTATTCCTCTGGTATTCGGGAGTTGCATAATCTCATAGTGTAAGGAACATGTATAAGTCATGAAGAAAGCAGTAGCAATGAAACTGTAACGATCATAATGCTAAGCTAACGGATGGGTCTTGTCCATCACATCATTCTCCTAATGATGTGATATCGTTTATCAAATGACAACACATGTCTATGGTCAGGAAACATAACCTTCTTTGATTAACGAGATAGTCAAGTAGAGGCATACTAGGGACACTCTGTTTTGTCTATGTATTGGCACATGTACTAAGTTTCCGGTAATACAATTCTAGCATGAACAATAAACATTTATCATGATATAAGGAAGTAAATAATAACTTTATTATTGCCTCTAGGGCATATTTCCTTCAGTCTCCCACTTGCACTAGAGTCAATAATCTAGTTCACATTGCCATGTGATTTCACCAATAGTTCACATTGCCATGTGACCAACACCCAAAGGGTTTACTAGAGTCAATAATCTAGTTCACATCACTATGTGGTTAACACCCAAACAGTACTAAGGTGTGATCATGTTTTGCTTGTGAGAGAAGTATAGTCAATGGGTCCGCTAAATTCAGAGTCGTATGTATTTTGCAAATATTCTATGTCTACAATGCTCTGCACGGAGCTACTCTAGCTAATTGTTCCCACTTTCAATATGTATCCAGATTGAGACTTAGAGTCATCTGGATCGGTGTAAAAGCTTGCATCAACGTAACTCTTTAGGACAAACTCTTTATCACCCCCATAACCGAGAAACATTTCCTTAGTCCTCACTAAGGATAATTTTGACTGTTGTCCAGTGATCTACTTCTAGATTACTATTGTACCCCCTTGCCAAACTCATGACAAGGTACACAATAGGTCTGGTACATAGCATAGCATACTTTATAGAACCTATGACTGAAGCATAGGGAATGACTTTCATTCTCTTTCTATCTTCTGCCGTGGTCAGGCTTTGAGTCTTACTCAATTTTACACCTTGTAATACAGACAAGAACTCCTTCTTTGACTGATCCATTTTGAACTCTTTCAAAACCTTGTCAAGGCATGTATTCATTGAAATATCTTATCAAGCGTCTTGATCTATCTCTATAGATCTTGATGCCCAATATATAAGCAACTTCACCGAGGTCTTTCTTTGAAAAACTCCTCAAACTCTCCTTTATGCTTTCCAGAAAATTCTACATCATTTCCAATCAATAATATGTCATTCACATATACTTATCAGAAAGGCTGTAGTGCTCCCACTCACTTTCTTGTAAATACAGGCTTCACCAAAAGTCTGTATAAACCATATGCTTTGATCATAGTATCAAAGCATTTATTTCAACTCCGAGAGGCTTGCACCAGTCCATAAATGGATCGCTGGAGCTTGCACACTTTGTTAGCACCCTTTGGATTGACAAAACCTTCTGGTTGCATCATATACAACTCTTCTTACAGAAATCCATTCAAGAATGCAATTTTGACATCCATCTGCCAAATTTCATAATCATAAAATGCGGCAATTGCTAACATGATTCAGACAGACTTAAGCATTGCTATAGTTCGGAAAATCTCATTGTAGTCAACACCTTGAATTTGTCGAAAACCTTTTGCCACAAGTCGAGCTTTGTAGATAGTAACATTACCATCAGCGTCCGTCTTCCTCTTGAAGATCCATTTATTTTCTATGGCTTGCCGATCATCGGGCAAGTCCACCAAAGTCCACACTTTGTTCTCATACATGGATCCCATCTCAGATTTCATGGCCTCAAGCCATTTCTTGGAATATGGGCTCATCATCGCTTCCTCATAGTTCATAGGTTCATCATGGTCTAGTAACATGACTTCCAGAATAGGATTACCGTACCATTCTGGTGCGGACCGTACTCTGGTTGTCCTACTAGGTTTGGTAGTAACTTGATCTGAAGTTTCATGATCATCATCATTAGCTTCCTCACTAATTGGTTTAGGAATCACTGGAACTGATTTGTGTGATGAACTACTTTCCAATTCGGGAGAAGGTACAATTACCTCATCAAGTTCTACTTTCCTCCCACTCACTTCTTTCAAGAGAAACTCCTTCTCTAGAAAGGACCCATTCTTAGCAACGAATATCTTGCCTTCGGATCTGTGATAGAAGGTGTACCCAACAGTTTCCTTTTGGGTATCCTATGAAGACACACTTCTCCGATTTGGGTTCGAGCTTATCAGGTTGAAACTTTTTCACATAAGCATCGCAGTCCCAAACTTTAAGAAACGACAACTTTGGTTTCTTACCAAACCACAGTTCATAAGGCGTGGTCTCAACGGATTTTGATGGTGCCCTATTTAAAGTGAATGCAACTGTCTCTAATGGATAACCCCAAAACGGTAGTGGTAAATTGGTAAGAGACATCATAGATCGCACCATATCCAATAAAGTGCGGTTACGACGTTCAGACACACCATAACGCTGTGGTGTTCCAGGTGGCGTGAGCTGTGAAACTATTCCACATTGTTTTAAATGAAGGCCAAACTGCCACTTCGCATGATATGCTATTTATCCGTGTAGGATCAATAGTGTAGCTTGTCAGTTTCTTCAGAGGTAGGCATTTTTATTCAAAAAACTGCCACTTCGCATCTTGCGTCGCAAATAAAACTGCCAGGTGCGCATTTGTAGGCTAGCTAGTGATCGATCAGTAACTTGTAAACACTGAGCGAACAGAAATAAGTAACTGTTAATGCATCTCAATGATTCACAGATCATATACAAATATGTAGCTCCAAAAGCAAAGATCAGCCAGTTCAGATCTTACGTCGCAACTAAAACTAACTAGTACGATTCCCATACATAAGATCAACATGTTAATGCATCTCAATGATTCACAGATCATATACAAATATGTAGCTCCAAAAGCAAAGATCTAGAAAAAACATCTGTTCTTCCTACTAACATGGATGCTTCTCTTGGCCAACATTCAATACAGATTGAAAGAAGAATTTGTTTGTGAAGTCTACAATTCCTCTTGCAAACGTAAGTGGTTTCACCAACAGCTGGAACCATGAGAATGAACCACACATGATGGAGGAACATCCACTGCAATATGATTTGGTATTCTCTCGATCACACCGCGAGACTATTTTTGGAATACAAACTTTAACTTAGGGAAAATGATGCCCATTGTATAATCAGACCAAAGGAATGAAGCACCAACTGTTGGCCAGTAAATAGTACAATACTACTTTTCTGCAGTCCATGAAGTGACTATCCAATCTTTGTGTCCATTTTCAAATGGCACTGCATGCAGTGACTACACTATTCTCTTGTGCAGTTTAACCAAAATTGCGGACACTTTGTTTGTTTGCCAAATAGCAACGGGCAGACATCTCTATCTGCACAAATATCAAGCAGCTAGTAAACATATACCACACCATGTTCGCAGTGATGGAAGAGGTGAAATCGATACAACCAAAATTGAGCATCCAATCATTGAATCCTGTCCTGCACCTCCAATGTAGGTCCACCCTACCAATAAATTCACATGCAAACCACTAGTATTACTATCTAATGACAAAACAAAAAGAGTAGCAAGATAGTAGCAAACCATGTACCTTCGTAATGAACAACTCATAGTGCCACCAATTGGATATAAAGGTTTGGAAAAAAACATGCTCCTAATGTTGAACCAGTTGGACTTTTTGCGCAGCTCCACTAAAATCGAGCTTCCCTGTTTGCATAGATATTGAAAGTGTGATTACTATAAAAGTGGCACTAGTTGAAGCATAGACTCACAAATATAAGCATTCCAATTTCTTAATGGGAAAAGGTAGCAAGACTGTTTCTAACCACCTGTTTGAAGGAATAAATAAAGCAACATCGGCTGATGTCAGGAAGGCATACATAGTTTTTTTCTGAAAAACTAAGCCATTCCTGACCTTTCCTCTTCTTTTAAGCAAATTTTGTGCAGTTCTACTAAAATAAAATGCCATCACCGCCTTGACAATTTAGTTACACTGTACAAAAGGAAATGACTTAACATTACATCATGATGTCGGGTATGTAGTAGACATGCATTAGAGACAAACATACATACCTCCTCCGATAACATAATGAACATTAATTTTAACAAAGGTGTGACTAGCTTTACCGGGATAATTTGAGTGAACTCTACACCCTCTGTTCCTTAATATAAGACGTTTTCGTGGTTCAATTTAAAGTACCCAAACGTCTAGTATTTAGAAAAACAGGTAGTAGTTTTCTTGAGCACATATCCGGGAAAGCTTGCCACACTTTATTTATGTCCATACGCTAATGCAACACCATTCGAATACTACAAATATACACTAATACAGTGGCTAGTGCAACAGTAGAGTAGTTAGTTTATTACAGGGTACAGTACAATGGTTTTACTGAACAGATTTCAATAAACTCTAGCAGTGGAAGGTTTCTATAAGAATTAACAATACAAAATGTAAAGGTAACAAGTTTCAGCATTGGTATACTAGCTGTG
This sequence comes from Triticum dicoccoides, assembly GCF_002162155.2. NCBI lineage: Eukaryota > Viridiplantae > Streptophyta > Magnoliopsida > Poales > Poaceae > Triticum > Triticum dicoccoides. The sequence continues at coordinate 199,875,011 of NC_041393.1, read as the reverse complement.
CATGAGCATTAAACCAAATACAAAAGTGTGAAGGTAACTAGCATTATTAACTAATGACAATATAAAAAAATTGCAAACCATGTACCTCCAAGGTAAATATCATTTCGAACTCGGGGGGACCTTAAAAATTGCTATCCCAATCTTGATAATTGATCAAACATAAAAACTTGATCGAACGAATCAAGAGAACAACCGGAGGAGGAAGTGCCCACTCTTGACCTTTCCTCTTCTCTTCATAATTGTTTGTGCAGTTTAACCAAAATAAAATGACATCAGCGCCTTGGCATTTTGGTGACACTGTACAAAAAAATTAACTTATCTCATGAAAGTGAGGTATGTAATCTATAAGCATTAACAGTGCAAAAATCTGAAGGTAGTAACAAGTTTCATCGTTGGTATACTGGCTGTGCAACAACATTATAATGCCTTAACTGAAAAATCTTTAATACATCCACAATCAACAGCTAACCCTGAAATAATCCAGTGACATTAAATGTCATTGCTTAAATTTATCGGTGGCATTAGACTGAGAGGGGCACTAGTTAAATGTGGCTTCACTTTAGCAGTAGCATTGCTACTTGACTGCTGGCGTTATACTAACAGCAAAAAAAGTGGCAATAAGAGCATGGGAGGCCCATTCGGACAGTGGGCGCACTAGTACGATGTACCTCCACAGATGCAGAGTGGTGAGGGAGGTATGGTTTCCCAGAGCAACAAATATCCAGGCAGCATATGTGGATTACGTCCCATTTTTGTTCTCTTTAGCCACCTTTTTTCCTATGTGAGGACAACAAACCGATCGACCTGGTCATTCTCTATTGCGTTGTCATGCCTTTCTACCCTTCTTCAACCAAGAGACACGAGACTCGTTCCTTAGCTACTGATTTTCCCCTTTTCAACCTAGATGCGGGTTCGATGCCTACTCTCTTGGACAGTACAGTCTCCCTTCCTTTCCTTATTCAACCCAGACATGCATTAGTCTGCATGAAGTAGGGTTTCCTTTAATAGTGCAAATTATGGTTTTCGTCTACGTGGCCATCAGGGCAGAGGATAACAAATTGGGAAGATGGTGGAGTGGAAAAAGATCCACATGCAACGACGTGCCAGATGGGGTAATAGAACAAGGGTATGGTTCGAAAAGAGGTAGCATACCTGAGGGTCGGCGGGAAGTGGCTTCGCTCATTGTCGTCGTCCTCCGCACACACTACGGCAGCGATCCCGCACGGGCGCTAGGTCTGAGAGGACGGCCTTGTCGTCAGTGCGTGACCTCGCTCGCCGACAACGAGTGCGTCAACGCTGCACGTCCTTTTCTTCCCCGGCGGATCTGTGACCACCGGTGAGGAGGGAGAGAGGGGCCGTCTTTTTTAGATCTGGAGAGAGGGTGGTAGTGTGAGAAGCAAGTGGGCAGCCCATGGCAAGAAATTGCTGAAGCTCCAGCCTATATATCTTCTTTATACTACTAGTACTAGAGGTGGAGTAGTGGTAGAGTAGTTTATATTTTCTCTGCGTACAGTACCAGTTAGTCGTGCTTCAAAACTGAACGGCGCGCCATCAAAAAATAAAGGCCGATAACTAATGCGGCACCTCGGGCCAACGCGGCCAGATCGCATTTTGCACGAGAAATTACACACCATGTCTCGTTGACATGTGGTCTCGTTCCACATATCAGTGAGACGACGACGAGTAGTAGGAATATTTCCGAACCGACGTGTAGGCCGGGGCGCCCCTTCATGAACCGTGGCAAACTGGCAACCGTCCACCGACTCCTCGCCTTTCCCTCTCGATTTGGAACTGCTGTCACACGCTCTTCCTCTCCCTCCTCCATTTTCCTTCAGCCCTTCACCCTTTCTTCTGCCATTGTTCGATCATCTTCTCCATGGAGGGAACAGGACGGAAACGACCCCGTTATTCTTGCCCCGATCTAAAAGATGACATGGTGGAGGAACTCATTGATTGGTGCGACGTCATCACCTCGGCTAGCATGGCAGGTTCGTTCAAGCCCATTCTCGACTCAACTAATAACATCATTACAAGGAACCCAAGAGTCAAGGAGCGGTTTGATCTCCCCTATCTTCTTCGCCGTGATCCTGATGACTGGCACCGTCACGATGGAGGCCTCGCCCTGTGCAAGTTGATGCCACTTGATAATGATACGTATGATGTTAAGATGCCATCGCTTGAGGGCAAGGCTTGGGCAGGCGCAAATGGAGATTGGGTTGTTTACATTGGGTCCAACTGCGAGTGGGAACTTGTTAATGTGTACACTCGTGACCGGGTTCCACTTCCAAAAATCTCAGCAGACTGCCCAGAGGTTGAGCACACCGGTATTGTATGCACGTTCAAATACAATCATGGTGACTGTCTTCTACGGAAGATAGCAATTTCTCGAGTCCACAACCGCTCTTGGAATTACAACAACTATGAAGTTGTTGCTATCTTCGACAAGCTTGTTGCCGTCGTCAATGGTTTGACTCGATGGATATTGCTCAAAATCAGTTTCTATACACGGATGAGTACTGTGATGCAATTCAATACGAGGGCCTTGTGTTTGCTGCCACCACTCGTGGCACTGTTTTTGCATGGCATCCTCGTTGTTTCGGTACGTTTGTCTTCCACCATAATTATAATTGTTTCATCCACATGCATGCGGGTAGCAAGGTTGGTCATAGTGGGGAGTAACTTAGACTAGTAACATGCATATGTTACTAGTTTATGTTACTACCTCTATAGTGCATAGTATCTTAGATTAGTATCATAGGTGGTCTCATTTATTGCCATGCATGACACATAGTAGCATCACATTTATTATGTTACGGTATCTACCTATGTTACTATAACCATCTCTCTCTTTCTTAATTGCCTGCCACATAAGCATGTTTGCCAGTCCCAAGTGCATGATACTACTTATGTTACACCCACTATGGCCAGCCTTACTAATTAACCTTCTTCTTGTGTTTCCAAGGTCCTGTGAACATTCCACCACCTATACTTGAAGATTTTTATAAACAAGGGGGAGATGATGATGGTGATGATCACGAGCATGAGGACAAGCAGCGCCCATATACTATTTGGTGCCTGGCAACTAATTCCGATGGATCACCTCTTCTCGTGTGTATACAGCCCACTGATGATGTTACTGCTAAGGAAGCAGGTGTAGTCTTCCATGGTCGCACTCTTCGAACCTATTCCAACACCTGTTGCATGGTATTTGGGATGGATACTAGTGTGCTAGCACCAACTCCTTCTCCCTGGTACAGAATTGATAGTCTTGGAGAAAACTCGCTCTTCCTTGGACAAAACTATCCAATGATGGTGAAAGGCGATCCAACTGCTGTTGACACAATGTTACTACCATTTATGAGAAGCAACTGTGTCTATACCTCGGACATTTGGGTGGTTCCCTACCCTGGTACTGATATAGTAGGCCGCTTCAGCCTGGATGATCAGTCCTGCGTTGGTCTCCAGATCGACAATGGATGGCCCGTCCCAGAGAATCACTCGTGGTTCAAAGCAAGCGTTTCCAACGCCGAGGAATGGTTGAGTTGAAGTTCATTTCATTGCTTGTTATTTGTTGTGTGGTGAAAACTTTAGTATTTATAATGTATCCTCGTTGTCGATGTGGGTTGATGACCTGTTGTATGTAATAAAATGATATGCCTGTGATAAACTTACTAAATTTATGAATGGCTTTCGAGTTGCTTATGTGAGTGAGTGGTGCGACGAGGCAAAAAAATATTTTCCGAATACATAATTGTACGTGCATTGCAACAGGTTATCGGATGGGGCCAATCAACAATAGTAGTACACTATTTGTACTAGCTTCACATGCTTTGCGCGTCGTGCGGGTGTTTTTATTGTAGCCATACTGTACTACGTAACCAGCACCTCGAATCCTCGATACTAGTAGTACTAAATAGAACTACCTAGTAGGAGTAGTAGGGTGGCATGGGCCAGAACAAGCATTCACGTCCAGGAGTACGGCACACGCCACCAGCACGACTTCCATCTAACATCATATTTCTTGGAGTCCGTGCTAGAGCAATCTCTTCAACCTCATCGTTTCTCTAACTCAGCCATCGCGCAGCGGGCGAGGTGGGGGTTTGCCGAGAGTCGTTTTCCTTAACTGCGGCCCCACTTGTAAGGCAAACTGCAACGCATGACCCCAAACGGACCTCCATTTTGCACAAACTCCAACGATAATTTTGACTAGAAAAGCAAGACCAAAGAAAACAAGAACCACAAGAATACATTTTACTACTCTTGTAAGTTGGATTAGTGCCTTCTCGATGCATTCATTATTGATCTGCGGAGGCTCGATCTTGCGTGCTTCTTTCTTCTTCGAGTGTAAAGAAGTAGACGTTGCTTCCTCGCATCTAGTCTCATGTCTAGCCTCTATTCTAGTACTCCCTCCGGTCCGTTTTTCTCTGCGTCTAAGCAGCAACACGCATACCAAGTAAGAGTATCAACAAGTGCACTAATCTCATCTATAGCCTCTGTGCTAGTTAAAAGTGATAGAACATCTACTAAGTTGCGCTCTATCAATATATGGATGTACTCTTCTTCCCAATACAAAAACTTGCATCCATTCTACTCCCTCCATTCTACTATTTGTCAATATATATATGTATCTAGACATGTTTTAGTATATAGGCACATCCATTTTTGGACAAATGGAAGTCAAGTATTTTGGAACGGAGGGAGTACACAATAATTTTTTTAAGTTAGCACAACTAGTCTAATCCGAGAGCACAACCGAAGATTTGGCCGGGTTCTTCCTCCTTTTGCCGACACGTGGGACATCCAGCATCCAGGTCGTGTCATGAAAGAAAATAGAGTGGTAGTTGATAAGTTGAAGCCACGAGATGTGCATCTTGGGTTAAACTGTAAATAGAATCTTACTACTCTTGAGTAACTCCAAAAGCGGCCACCGAAGATCTTTCTTGGATTTGTTTTTCATCACCAGCACGTCGAGGTGAAAGATGTGCAGGTTCAGTGGGTTCTCTTGCGTTTTCACTGACATGTGGGATCGCATGTGAGCAAACAGACGATGGGCTCCGCGCGTCCGCTGGTTGGCTGAGAAGAGAGATAGAGGAGTGCTGAGCACGGACTACAGGAAATTTGTTCTACATACTGTACCTCGATATAGGCTCGATATTGTGGGGTGGCATGGGCATAACTAGCATTCATGTCTAGCACTACGACACATGCCACCCACACGAGTCCCATCCAACACCAATTTTCTTGGAGTCCATGCTACAACCATCTCTTCTCCCTCCTGTTTTCTCAGCCATCGCGCGGTGGGCGGGGTGGGGGTTTGCCGATAGTCGGTTTGCTCAACTACGGTCCCACTTGTAAGTGAAAATGCAACACCGCACGGATTCCCGCTTGAGCGGCGTGCCAGACCAACCGTGTGGGGGTGTGATGCGAACACGGCAGGCTTTTCCTTTTGAACTCGTAACTTGTAAAATTTGGTTCTGCTCGATGGCGCGATCGATAGATAGAAAATAACGATTTTGCCTAGAGTAATGAGAAGTTTGGTTCTAGCGCCGTTCATGCATGGAGTACGTACGAAAATTATGAAGTTGATGCAAAAGGTAAGATAATTACTGTAGTATCATATACTACTACATGGATTTGATGGAAAGATAAAAATACATATGGATCCATCAACGACATCCTCACGCCCTAGTGCGTCGGGTCACCAACCGACGTGTGAGGAGCAGCGGCGTTGGCGGCGAGCTCAACGTGCTTCTGAACAGTGCGTCCAAGGTTGCCCTGCAGTCCAAGAAGGCCAGCGTCCTATCGTCCTCCTCTTTCATGCGCGTAGATGTGGGTGATTATGTCCATGGTGTCTTGCTGCGCCAGGCGCTGCGCGGCGAGTGCGACCTCAAGGTGGACATTCTCCGGCGCGACGGCGGCAGTCGCAGGGCCACCAATACGTCGAAGAGGTTGTCACCATAGTGGCCGTTGAGGGTGGCGGGCATCGCAGAGCCTGGGCGCGTCGGCTAAAGGCTTACGTCAAAGTCGTCCGCGAGCTTCTTGACAACGGTGAACTTGTCGAGGAAACCAACGAGGACCTCGTCGAACAAGGAGACGAAGCTGTCGTCCAAGCGGCCCCTCGCCCTGCCGGCCTCAAGCAATACTACTTGGAGACGTTCCTCGTTGCTGGGCCGCAGGTCGGCGTCGTGGACCATCTGGCACAGCCGGCTGATGCTCGCGCTCATCGCCTCCATGGGTCTAGCTTAGCTTCTGCTAGTCAATTGATCTTGTGATTTGAGTGATCACTTTTGCCCTTGGTTAGCATGCGTAGGTGCATAGGATTTCGTACTACTCCTCGGCCCTCTACTGCACCTGCCTTTGGCTGTATGATAGGTGGGCCAGCCACCCCCTGGGCCCACGTGTCATTCACCCAAAAGCAGTTGTCGTAAGTCAATGAAGCTGCGCCCCCTCCGTGCCGGTGCAGTATAGTCATCTCACCGGACCTCTAGTTGGGGCCAAACGGGAGAAGTTTGATGTTTGCTGGTTTATTGGTCCCCTTTGCATTTTGCACCAAGTTTTGACCTTTGATTTAACTAATAAAATGTTAATGCATGTAAACAAAAATGTTGTCGTAAGTCACATTACGAAAACAAAAATTTTGACCATAGATTTACCTAAGAAAATGCCAATGCATGTCACTAAAAATTACACCATTTGAAATTATGTTCAAATACGAATCCAACGATATAGTTCTTAGTGACATGCATTAACATTTTGTTAGTTAAATCTATGGTCAAATTTGATACTACAAAATTGGAAGAGTAAACCAGGACGGAGGTAGTACTTGCCCTTAGGGTAACCATAGAGTTACTGGAGTAGTCTAAGTTACTTTCCACTATGACTAGCCTAGGCTACTATAGTAGTACAGCATAAAAATGATGCAGGTGATCACGTGAGAAAAAAATAGTTTCTTTCGGTGCAGTGCGTAGATGTAGTTTTGAACACTACACTTGTCATCGTAATTTGGGAAAATTACGAAAAAATTGAGCTACGTTGTGATTACCGTTTACTAATAGGAAAGAAGTTTCACCTCGATGAGTAGCTTCTCCGTGCATGGAAAGCATGTAAGGAATCCAACAACTTGATCCAGATTGGGGCCGATAGATTTTAGTGCTAAGATCTTCACTGTGCGCATGGACTGGGTCAAGCTTGTGGGAATCATTTTCTGGAAGACGGTCGTAAATACATCAAGAAGAAATTTAAAAATGTGAATTTCAAGAAGACGGAGAAGAAGATGAGTGCTGTACCTGAACGATTACGGATCCAATAAAGAGTTCGGAGAATTTGGCAGACGAGTACACCAACGCTGTCAATTTCGGCACGTCAATGACCCTAATTTTTGTTGGACCTTCTAGATCCGATACAAGCAATCTCTCAAGGAAAGGCGCATTCTCAATGACCATAACGTGGAACAGCTGGAGTGATCTCTTCCCAATTGATGTCTTGTTGCGGGGCCAGCAAGACACATAAATCCATCGGAGATTCGTTGAGGCGATGTGGAGGCTAATGAACCCGTGGATCTGCTCAAGACGAAGGTACTCAAGTGCAGTACAGCTGCGGAGCAGGTGCTCCATAGCCTTCTTCGAGATGACAACGTCGAAGAGGTTGATCTGCTTGAGTTGAGGGAGAAGAAGGGCGGGTGCGGCATTAATCTGGGGAAGATAGCGGGAGCTGAAGCTGGCGCGGTGCAGCATTGGCGTGAGGCGGAGCACGGACGGCGGCAGAGAGCGACATCGTCCAGCTTCAAAGCTGAGCTCCTCGAGCTGATCTAGGGCGGGGGATAAGAACCACTCGTCGAACTTGGGTTGGACCTTGCAGTTGGTACTGAACATGCGGATGTCAAGGCGTCTGGCTGGCCCAGGGTGCGATGAAAGGATCCTGGAGACTGCGGCCATGCGTTTGCAATCCCCATCGCAGAGGCAGCTATCAACGGTGAGGTTGAGGGGGACGCAGCGCCAGAGGGGGCGCCACCACCGGGAGAGCAGGGCGGTCCGCACGGCAGATTTGGTGGGGAGGAGGCCGATGATAACGAGCAGCATGTCGTCGGGGAGGCTGCTGATGAAGTCCAGGCTCACCGGATGCGGTTTTGGCTCGAGCGGCCTCCGCTTGTTGGCTGCCTCGCCGTCCATCTCAACCGGCGGCGACGCCGGTGTACACGTGTGCTGTTGTGTGTTGTGTGCTGGGTGTGCGCGAGTGCGTCCTTCTGTGCATGCCGCCGCGCAGTGGTGAATTGTGTGCGAGTGCGTCCTTCGCGCGCAAGAAGTTTGTCCTCAATGCGCCCTCAATTTACTAGCGTGCGGGGTGCTACCCCGAGTGGTTTCAACTTTGTTTCCTTCACCGCGTGTCAGATGGGCCTCTAGTTTACTTATTTTCACCCACTGCCACATGGGCCAGCACACCAAGATACAGAACACAAGCTGACAACGCATCATGTGGATTGGTTGACCGGTCAACTAAACAATATACAGAGCTATACACTGACACAGTGAGCGTATAATCCGTCGGTGTAGAGAGTTTGAGTGAGAGGGGAGGCCCGTGAGAGATAGCAGAGAGAGAGAGAGAGAGAAAGAGCTACTCCCTCCGTTCGATAATTGTAACGCCCCGGATTCGATGCGCCAGTTGTCTGCCAGTTATTCGCCGTCGTTGCCATGTCATTTGCTTGCGTGTTGCATTTTATCATGTCATCATGTGCATTTCATTTTGCATACGTGTTCGTCTCATGCATCCGAGCCTTTTCCCCATTGTCCGTTTTGCAATTCGGCGCTCTTATGCCCTCCGGTGTTCCCCTTTTCGTCTCCTGTTGTGAGTGGGTGTTAAACGTTCTCGGAATGTACCGAGGCTTGCCAAGTGGCCTTGGTATAACACCGGTAGACCGCCTGTCAAGTTTCGTGCCATTTGGAGGTCGTTTGATACTCCAACGGTTAGCCGGGTAACCGTAAACCCCCCTTTCTCTTTGCAGCCCAACACCCTTCCAAACTGGCCCAAAACCCATCTAACTCCCCGCCATGCTCTGGGTCGTTCGATCACGATCGTGTGGGCGAAAACCGTTCCTCATTTGGACTCTCCTAGCTCCCTCTACCTATAAATAAGCCCCTCCCCCCGAAATTCGCGGATGAAAATCCCCCCGAACCCCTAGATTTCTCCCTCTCCGCCGCCGGACGTGTCCAGCCGCAGCCTGACACGTCCGCGCCACCGCGCCCAGCCAGTCCCACGCCGCCACGTGGCCTCCT
>NC_041393.1:199857447-199865117 GCF_002162155.2 Triticum dicoccoides | reverse complement strand
GCCGCCCTGCCGCCAGCGCCTCGCCCGAGCGCCCGTCGGACCCCGCCTCCACGACCGCCCGTCCTCCTCGCCGGCGACCACCGCCGCTCGGTGCGCCGCCGCCGCCGTCCTCGACTTCTCCGCCCCGATCCGGTCGGGATCCGACCCCGCCGACCCTCACCTCGCCGGATCCGTCCTCCCCCAGCTTCCCCGTCCTCTCCCTCAACTCCGGCCGCCGTCTCCGTCCTTCTTCGGCGAAGTTCCGGCGAGATCTGGCCTGCCTCGGAATCCGTGCAGAAACGAAGGTTGACCTCGTTTTATCCACTAAGTCCCAGATTTCTGTCATTTTAATGCCCTGTTTGACGTGCTATATCTCTGCATCCGTAGCTCCATTTCGTGCGTGTAATATGTCAAATTGTTCGTCTCAATGGGTACATCATTTCGTTACATTGCATCATATTCATTTGAGGTTATCTAGATGCCTCAATCATCGTTGCAAGAGTGCTTCATAATGTTTTCTGCTGTCTGTTATCAGAACGAGCTCTTTTGTCATTTTTTCCATGATTGATGTGTGCATCCTATGAGGTTGATGTCTGCATGTGTTTTGAACTATGCCATGCCATCTTTACAGTGGTGCTTACCATGTATTTTTGTGATCAATGTGGTGACTATCACAAGCATGCAAACTAGGCATCGTGATGTTGCTGATTTTAGTTCCTGTTCTGCTGTAATTTTGATGCCATGTAAACATGATGCTACAGAGAGATCCATGCATATTTTGAGATACTTCAGTAAGGGTGTTTTGAACAATAGTTTATTGTCTATCCATTCATGCCCTTGTTTGCAATTATGGAGTAGTCTAGCCTGTCATTTTCATGCTCTACTTTTGCTTCAAAATGTTTCCTGGCAGATTGTTTACATGTTATTCAATTTGGCCAAGGTTGCTATAGTTGATCCTTGCATGCTATGAACTTGTTCTTGACTTGGTTTGTTTCACAAACATGTCTTCTTACTGTTGGGTGCCTTGCGATGCCATGTAATGATCTGTAGTGAGTTGCACAAGCTCATAAACATGCCTTCATAATTATGTTCCTGCCATGTTTGAATCTGTATAAAAACTTGTTATGTTTACGTGGGTGCCATCATATTTTCTGATCCTTTTTGGCTTATGGTCAGTAAGGGACTTCTGATCTATGCAATTAGTAGATTTATGCCATGCCTTTGTTTGCCATTATAAGTTCCTGTAACATGTTATTTGATAGCTCTAAACATTGCATCGCGATGTTATTTTCTGCAAAGTCTGAAATTGTTGTAACTTGCAATATTACCATGTGTGTTTGAGCATGTTCTAGTGATTTCTGGAGATAGCTCAGTGTTCATGCTTTGTTGTGCTTTACCAGTACATCATGCCCATGTCTTTTGTTTTCATGTTGGGGTGCTGTAGCATGTCGTTTTGATGCTTGCAATATGCCTAGTTGCTGTTTTGGACAGCTTGTCCTTTAAACTTGTATAGTATGCATGTGTTGAACCGTTGCTCCGTTTTGAGTGTGCTTTATATGAAACTTGCTTGACTTTGCATGTAGTTTCATATTTTCATGTTGCATCCTTGTTTTGAGGTGTTTGCTTGATGTTTGAATGCATTTTGCATCAATGCCATGTTTAACTTGTTTTGCTCATATCTTCTAGGCCGTAGCTCCGAACTAAATGAACTTTATATGTAACTTGACTAGAATCTCGTGTAGATCATCTTTGTGCATCTTAACTTGATGTTTAAAAACTTGAACATAAGGTTTATTCAGATCTGGACCAACTTCGAAATATGCATATGAGGACTTACCGGATTTGTTATATGTTGTTCCCGGCCTCATTTAAACTTGCCTTGATGTGTTGCTCTTGTTTGCATCATCTCTTGCCATGAGTAGCTTCATGTAGTCTTGTCTTGCATCATGCTTGTTTGTGCATCATGTCTTGTTCATGTGTGGTGTGTTTACCATGTTGTGTGCTTCTTCTCGATAGTTCCTGTTTCGTTGCGATCATGAGGATTCGTTCGTCTACGCTTGGTTCGGCTTCATCCGTTCGTCTTCTTCATGGACTCGTTCTTTTCTTCCTTGCGGGATTTCAGGCAAGATGACCGCTACCCTGGATCTCACTACTATCATTGCTATGCTAGTTGCTTCGTTCTATCGCTTTGCTGCGCTACCTATCATCTGTTTATCGAGCCATCCCATATTGCCATGAACCTCTAACCTTTGACACCTTTCCTATGCAAACCGTTGTTTTGCTATGTTACCGCTTTTGCTCAGCCCCTCATATAGCGTTGCTAGTTGCAGGTGAAGTTGAAGATTTCTCCATGGTGGACATGATTTTGGTTGGGATATCACAATATCTCTTATATTATTAATGCATCTATATACTTGGTAAAGGGTGGAAGACTCGGCCTTTTGCCTAGTGTTTTGTTCCACTCTTGTCGCCCTAGTTTCCATCATACCGGTGTTATGTTCCCGGATTTTGCATTCCTTACGCGGTCGGGTGATTTATGGGACCCCCTTGACAGTTCGCTTTGAATAAAACTCCTCCAGCAAGGCCCAACCTTGGTTTTACCATTTGCCTCACCACCACCTATCCCTTTCCCTTGGGTCGGCCAACCCGAGGGTCATCTTTATTTTAGCCCCCCCTGGGCCAGTGCTTGTCTAAGTGTTGGTCCGAACTGAGTAGACTGCGGGGCCACCTCGGGGCAACTCAAGGGCTAGTTTTACTCGTAGGATGTCTCATCCGGTGTTGCCCTGAGAACGAGATATGTGCAGCTCCTATCGGGATTGTCGGCGCATCGGGCGACTTTGCTGGTCTTGTTTTACCATTGTCGAAATGTCTTGTAAACCGGGATTCCGAGTCTGATCGGGTCTTCCTGGGAGAAGGTCTATTCCTTCGTCGATCGCGAGAGCTTGTCATGGGCTAAGTTGGGACACCCCTGCAGGGTATAATCTTTCGAAAGCCGTGCCTGTGGTTATAGGCAGATGGGAATTTGTTAATGTCCGGTTGTAGATAACTTGACACCAGATCCGAATTAAAACGCATCAACCACGTGTGTAGCCGTGATGGTCTATTTTCGGCGGAGTCCGGGAAGTGAACACGGTTTCTGGGTTATGTTTGACGTAAGTAGGAGTTCAGGATCACTTCTTGATCATTGCTAGATTCACGACCGTTCCGCTTGCTCTCTTCTCGCTCTTATTTGCGTATGTTAGCCACCATATATGCTTAGTCGCTGCTGCAGCCTCACCAGTTTACCCCTTCCTTTCCTTTAAGCTTTGCTAGTCTTGATACCCATGGTAATGGGATTGCTGAGTCCTCGTGGCTCACAGATTACTACAACAACAGTTGCAGGTACAGGTTTTGTGATGATCAAGACGCGAGAGCGATGTTTGCTTGTCTTGAGTTCTTCTTCTGCTTCTTCTTCGATCAGGGGACAGGTTCCAGGTCGGCAGCCTGGGCTAGCAGGGTGGATGTCGTTTGAGTTTCTGTTTGTGTTTCATCCGTAGTCAGATGATGCTCTGATGTATTGTGATGTTGTATTCGTGTGGCATTGTATGCCTTATGTATGTATCCCCATCTATTATGTAATGTTGATGTAATGATATCCACCTTGCAAAAGCGTTTCAATATGCGGGTCTATCCTTGGTGGGACCTTCGAGTTCCTTTTGGATAGGGTCGCATATTGGGCGTGACAAGTTGGTATCAGAGCCTCGACCGACCATAGGAGCCCCCTTGATTGTTTGCCGTTGTTGAGTCTAGAAGAAAACTATTTTGAGTCTTAGGATTATATATATCGGAGAGTAGGATTCTTTTTACTCCTCAGTCCCTTCGTCACTCTGGTGAGGTCTCCTGACGTAGATGTTTTGTCTTTCCTCTCCTCAAATTTCACTAAATTTTTTTTAGGATCATGCGGGTATCTTGGAATCGTTCCGATGGTTTTGTGACGAGAACATTGTTCTTGGTGCCTCCTGTCTATTATGTGGCTTTGACCCAGGGAGTTGAGCTCCGAGGTGTTGTCGTCACAATTTTATCGTTGTAGTTCTGGAATACCTGAGTTTTGCCGACATCGAAAATCTCTTTCGTGCAGTTGTTGGTGAGATAACCTCGATGTCACCCAGTACTGGGGAGTTTGGGAGTATTGCCATAACTCGTATAACGGATGCTTTTCGAAGGTTGAGGTACACGATTTCCGAAGGTTTCTTGGTTATGTGTTGACGGATGGATACAGCTTGGATGTAGGTATTGTTAGTTTGGGTGAGATATATTGCTTCCCCTGTATCCCCAACACCAGATTGCATAACCAGAAAGTTTCGGGAGTTTTATAGGTGGGAATTCAAGTAGCTCCTAGAATATCTTTCCGACAGATGCATGGTATGGGATTGGGTAAATCTCTATCATATGTTTGTTTCTGGCTTATTCTGCAAGCCAAATCCCTTGTTTTGTTTTATTTCTGGTATTCAAGTTGCTTCGAAGTCAAATGTTGAATCAATACCTTTCAAGCGATGTTCTCATATTTCTATGGGAGTACTAATCCTTTTGATCATTGAGATTGTCATGTCAATTCTTTTCCAAACCGGCGTGCTTCTCTTCAAGTGGATCCGATCATTTTCAACATCTGCAAGATCAACTCTAAGTTTTCTCACCGGTGTTTGTTTCATCCGTCCCAAGTTGTCTTTGTTTTCCCGCCCTCCCACCCTTTTTCTTCAAGGACTCAGATATCTTAATCAAGTATCCATCTTATGGATGTGAAGTTTCTCCATTCTTTTCCGTCAATGTTCTTATCCGGTGATTTCCCATGAAGATGCTCAACAGTTTCAAGCTCATCATCCTTCATTGTTGTTTCTTCTCCGGTGGATCCAATTCAAGCTTTCAGTGTTGATCATATTCCTTTCCTCGTGTCAAATGCTTTCTCATGCCGGTGCACTTCTCAATCACTCATCTCTCGCTTTCCATTTGTTCCGGTGTGCTGAAGATATCTCAGAAGACTTGTGTTTCCATTCTCAATCCGTTCAAGATATTTCGAGGTTGTTATCTCATTCAAGTCATTTAATTCTACCGGTGCAATCTCTATTTCAAGCAATCCTTCAATGATGTTTCTTTCAAGTGGGCCCTAACCCACAGGTCTTTCCCCAGGATCTTACCTGACTCTTCTAATTCCCCCGGAGTTATTCTCAATTCTTTTCAAGTGTGACGTAAGAATGGATTCCATCAGTCACTTGCCTTCTCCAAGATCGTTTTCAAACTCTTTTCATTGTTGGCTCAACCTCTTCGCTTTTCATTCTCCCGGAGTATCTCAATAATTTTGGTGCTGTTTCCTGTCGTCATTTGAAGACCGAAGAAGAGTTTTTCCTCTAAATCTTGTTTGTTCTCTCGAAGATTCGTGGTGCCAACTCGATGTTATTCTATCAAATTGTTTCAAGTCATGCAAATTCTTTTCATCCATCCAGAGCATTTCAGGAGTTGCTTTCTCTCTCGATCATCCGGAGGCCATCTTTTCGGAAGATTTCTTCGTTCTAAGTTTTCAGATTCGTTCTCCAATTATTCTATATCTGTGCCCTTTCGTTCGTCTCAATATTCTTCCGGTGCTTCGTTCAAGTATTCTTCAATCAGTTTGCAATCTCTAAGTTCTTGTCTCTCTAAATCCCCTCAGGCATACTTGATCGTCTAATTCTTACCGGTGATTCATTCTCTTTCGTCAGTCATTTTCGAATTCTTACGGTGGTCCATTCAAGATTCATCTTCTCTTGTTATCATATTAATTCATAAGTTCTTTTCAATCCTACCGGTGATTCATGAAGACCTTCTCAAGTTGCGATATGTCACTTCTCAATCCTTTTCAAGAAGAATAAGTAGTATGCGAAATCCATTGCTAGTCATCAATTTAATTTGATGAGGATAAGCATAACATAAATCTTATTCTTATTTTATCGAAGTGAGTAATCCCTTCCTTCGGAGTTTGTTCTTGGTGAATAAATTCTAGTTCCAATTGTTTTCATCATTTCTTTCCAGAGTTCTAATTTCCTCGTCTATTTTGTCGGAACCTCCATCTAAATCATCGCAATGCTCATCTTATTCGTTCGCCCTTCATTCTATCTAATCATCCTTTCGTTACCGGAGTTCTTCATGGTGGTTCTTTATGATTTAATCTTTTCTTCAAGTTTTCATCATGATTTTGTTGGAGGAATTCAAGTATCTTTTCTTCTCCCACCTTGAAGAGCAAATAATTCTCCATATTCTTTTGAAGTGGAATTTTGCATTTCTTCGTTCCTCTAAGCTATCCAATAATTTCTGTTTGCGGCTGGTTATCACCTCATAATTTTGAGAAGTTTTCCATAAGCCCACTACAAGCTTATCCTTTCGTTGTTGTTAATCCAACAACTCCATTCTAGCATTGCCTATAAGCGTGCTCTTTCAAGATCAAGTTTTCCTCCGTTCATTCAGTTCCATTCGTTCATTTCTTCCGGAGGCTTTGTGATGTTGCTCTCTTCACTCATCTTCTCGAATTGAGGATCGTGTTCTTTTCATGCTTATCCATGTTACCGGAGTGTTGTATTCTCGTTCAAGTTCTTTCATCTTATCAAGATTTGCCTATCGCTTCAATCGGAGTGATGTCTGAAATCCTTCTTACCCCTTGTGCCATTCCTTCAATAGTTCTGGAGGTAGTGTGTTGTTGATCTCATCAAGTATCATCCCTTCTTCTCAAGTTCATGTTCTATTCCTTCCATGTTCAATTGGAGTGCTACCCAAATTACATCAATCTTATTCCTTCTCCATCTAGTTTTAACCGGAGTGGTTTCAATATCTATCTTATCACTAAACCTACAAGGTTCTCGAATGTTCCTTGTTCCTCTTTTCTAATGGAGTGTTTTCAACTTTGTTCATCTTTGTTGTTTTCTTTCTTCATTTTGCTCAACCTCTCAAGGTTCATGGTTTCACTCGTTTGTCGAAGAAGCAACTTAGTTTTACCTCTTCTCTTCCTCTTCCGTTTCTCTCTGGTGCCATCCTAGATGTTGGGACGAGATCCTCTCGTAGTGGTGGAGTGTTGTAACGCCCCGGATTCGATGCGCCAGTTGTCTGCCAGTTATTCGCCGTTGTTGCCATGTAATTTGCTTGCGTGTTGCATTTTATCATGTCATTATGTGCATTTCATTTTGCATACGTGTTCGTCTCATGCATCCGAGCCTTTTCCCCGTTGTCCGTTTTGCAATCCGGCGCTCTTATGCCCTCCGTGTTCCCCTTTTCGTCTCCTGTTGTGAGTGGGTGTTAAATGTTCTCGGAATGGACCGAGGCTTGCCAAGTGGCCTTGGTATAACACCGGTAGACCGCCTGTCAAGTTTCGTGCCATTTGGAGGTCGTTTGATACTCCAACGGTTAACCGGGTAACCGTAAACCCCCCTTTCTCTTTGCAGCCCAACACCCTTCCAAACTGGCCCAAACCCATCTAACTCCCCTCCATTCTCTCGGTCGTTCCATCACGATCATGTGGGCGAAAACCGCTCCTCATTTGGACTCTCCTAGCTCCCTCTACCTATAAATAAGCCCCTCCCCCCCGAAATTCGCGGATGAAAATCCCCCCGAAACCCTAGATTTCTCCCTCTTCGCCGCCGGACGCGTCCAGCCGCAGCCGGACACGTCCGCGCCGCCGCGCCCAGCCAGTCCCA
>NC_041393.1:199852598-199856939 GCF_002162155.2 Triticum dicoccoides | reverse complement strand
CCGCCAGCGCCTCGCCCGAGCGCTCGTCGGACCCCGCCCCCGCGACCGCCTGTCCTCCTCGCCGGTGACCGCCGCCGCCCGGTGCACCGCCGCCGCCGTCCTCAACTTCTCCGCCCCGATCCGGTCGGGATCCGACCCCGGCGACCCTCACCTCGCCGGATCCGTCCTCCCCCGGCTTCCCCGACCTCTCCCTCGACTCCGCCGCCGTCTCCGTCCTTCTCCGGCGAAGTTCCGGCGAGATCCGGCCTGCCTCGGAATCCGTGCAGAAACGAAGGTTGACCTCGTTTTATCCACTAAGTCCCAGATTTCTATCATTTTCATGGCCTGTTTGACATGCTATATCTCTGCATCCGTAGCTCCGTTTCGTGCGTGTTATATGTCAAATTGTTTGTATCAACGAGTACATAATTTCATTCCATTGCATCATATTCATTTGAGGTCATCTAGATGCCTGAATCATCGTTGCAAGAGTGCTTCATAATGTTTTCTGCTGTCTGTTATCAGAACAAGCTCTTTTGTCATTTTTTCCATGATTGATGTGTGCATCCTATGAGGTTGATGTCTACATGTGTTTTGAACTATGCCATGCCATCTTTACAGTGGTTCTTACCATGTATTTTTGTGATCAATGTGGTGACTAGAACAAGCATGCAAACTAGGCATCGTGATGTTCTGATTTTAGTTCCTGTTCTGCTGTAAGTTTGATGCCATGTAAACATGATGCTACAGAGAGATCCATGCATATTTTGAGATACTTCAGTAAGGGTGTTTTGAACAATAGTTTATTGTCTATCCATTCATGCCCTTGTTTGCAATTATGGAGTAGTCTAGCCTGTCATTTTCGTGCTCTACTTTTGCTTCAAAATGTTTCCTGGCAGATTGTTTACATGTTATTCAATTTGGCCAAGGTTGCTATAGTTGATCCTTGCATGCTATGAACTTGTTCTTGACTTGGTTTATTTCACAAACATGTCTTCTTACTGTTGGGTGCCTTGCCATGCCATGTAATGATCTGTAGTGAGTTGCACAAGCTCATAAACATGCCTTCATAATTATGTTCCTGCCATGTTTGAATCTGTATAAAAACTTGTTATGTTTACGTGGGTGCCATCATATTTTCTGATCCTTTTTGGCTTATGGTCAGTAAGGGACTTTTGATCTATGCAATTAGTAGATTCATTCCATGCCTTTGTTTGCCATTATACGTTCCTATAACATGTTGTTTGATAGCTCTAAACATTGCATCGTGATGTTATTTTCTGCAAAGTCTGAAATTGTTGTAACTTGCAACCTTACCATGTGTCTTTGAGCATGTTCTAGTGATTTCTGGAGATAGCTCAGTGTTCATGTTTTGTTGTGCTTTACCTGTATATCATGCCCATGTCTTTTGTTTTCATGTTGGGGTGCTCTAGCATGTCGTTTTGATGCTTGCAATATGCCTAGTTGCTGTTTTGGACAGCTTGTCCTTTAAACTTGTATAGTATGCATGTGTTGAACCGTTGCTCCGTTTTGAGTGTGCTTTATATGAAACTTGCTTGATTTTGCATGTAGTTTCATATTTTCATGTTGCGTCCTTGTTTTGAGGTGTTTGCTTGATGTTTGATTGCATTTTGCATCAATGCCATGTTTAACTTGTTTTGCTCATATCTTCTAGGCCGTAGCTTCGAACTAAATGAACTTTATATGTAACTTGACTAGAATCTGGTGTAGATCATCTTTGTGCATCTTAACTTGATGTTTAACAACTTGAACATAAGGTTTATTCAGATCTGGACCAACTTCGAAATATGCATATGAGGACTTACCGGATTTGTTATATGTTGTTCCCGGCCTCATTTAAACTTGCCTTGATGTGTTGCTCTTGTTTGCATCATCTCTTGCCATGAGTAGCTTCATGTAGTCTTGTCTTGCATCATGCTTGTTTGTGCATCATGTCTTGTTCATGTGTGGTGTGTTTACCATGTTGTGTGCTTCTTCTCGATAGTTCCTGTTTCGTTGCGATCGTGAGGATTCGTTCGTCTACGCTTGGTTCGGCTTCATCCGTTTGTCTTCTTCATGGACTCGTTCTTCTTCCTTGCGGGGTTTAAGGCAAGATGACCGCTACCCTGGATCTCACTACTATCATTGTTATGCTAGTTGCTTCGTTCTATCGCTTTGCTGCGCTACCTATCATCTGTTTATCGAGCCATCCCATATTGCCATGAACCTCTAACCTTTGACACCTTTCCTATGCAAACCATTGTTTGGCTATGTTACCGCTTTTGCTCAGCCCCTCTTATAGCGTTGCTAGTTGCAGGTGAAGTTGAAGATTTCTCCATGGTGGACAGGATTTTGGTTGGGATATCACAATATCTCTTATATTATTAATGCATCTATATACTTGGTAAAGGGTGGAAGACTCGGCCTTTTGCCTAGTGTTTTGTTCCACTCTTGCCGCCCTAGTTTCCGTCATACCGATGTTATGTTCCCGGATTTTGCGTTCCTTACGCAGTCGGGTGATTTATGGGACCCCCTTGACAGTTCGCTTTGAATAAAACTCCTCCAGCAAGGCCCAACCTTGGTTTTACCATTTGCCTCACCACCACCTATCCCTTTCCCTTGGGTCGGCCAACCCGAGGGTCATCTTTATTTTAGCCCCCCCGGGCCAGTGCTTGTCTAAGTGTTGGTTCGAACTGAGTAGACTGCGGAGCCACCTCGGGGCAACTCAAGGGCTGGTTTTACTCGTAGGATGTCTCATCCGGTGTTGCCCTGAGAACGAGATATGTGCAGCTCCTATCGGGATTGTCGGCGCATCGGGCGGCTTTGCTGGTCTTGTTTTACCATTGTCGAAATGTCTTGTAAACCGGGATTCCGAGTCTGATCGGGTCTTCCTGGGAGAAGGTCTGTTCCTTCGTTGATCGCGAGAGCTTGTCATGGGCTAAGTTGGGACACCCCTGCAGGGTATAATCTTTCAAAAGCCGTGCCTGCGGTTATAGGCAGATGGGAATTTGTTAATGTCCGGTTGTAGATAACTTGACACCAGATCCGAATTAAAACGCATCAACCGCGTGTGTAGCCGTGATGGTCTATTTTCGGCAGAGTCCGGGAAGTGAACACTGTTTCTGGGTTATGTTTGACGTAAGTAGGAGTTCAGGATAACTTCTTGATCATTGCTAGATTCACGACCGTTCCGCTTGCTCTCTTCTCGCTCTTATTTGCATATGTTAGCCACCATATATGCTTAGTCGCTGCTGCAGCCTCACCACTTTACCCCTTCCTTTCCTTTAAGCTTTGCTAGTCTTGATACCCATGGTAATGGGATTACCGAGTCCTCGTGGCTCACAGATTACTACAACAATAGTTGCAGGTACAGGTTTTGCGATGATCAAGACACGAGAGCGATGTTTGCTTGTCTTGAGTTCTTCTTCTGCTTCTTCTTTGATCTGGGGATAGGTTCCAGGTCGGCAGCCTGGGCTAGCAGGGTGGATGTCGTTTGAGTTTCTGTTTGTGTTTCATCCGTAGTCGGATGATGCTCTGATGTATTGTGATGTTGTATTCGTGTGGCATTGTATGCCTTATGTATGTATCCCCATCTATTATGTAATGTTGATGTAATGATATCCACCTTGCAAAAGCGTTTCAATATGCGGGTCTATCCTTGGTGGGACCTTCGAGTTCCTTTTGGATAGGGTCGCATATTGGGCGTGACAATAATGTAGTTACAACATTTTTTTAAAGTCAAACTTTTGAAACTTTGACCAAGTTTATAAAGAAATTACTTATATCGGCACTACCAAAGATAAATGATAGTATGAAGTAAGTACATGTTGTGATGAATCTAATGATCGTTCCAGACGTAAATGTTTTTCTCCACATATACCTAGTCAAACTTTTCTGAGGTTTGACTTTTCAAAACATCCATATGCTTATGGACGTGACAAAGTCCTTGACGCGCACGCGCGCGCGAGAGAGAGAGAGTGAAAAAAGTGTGTGTGCATGTGTGAAAGAGACATGGACAACACACGATAAAAGTGGTGAAAAAGCGTGCGTGTCTTATGCAAACATATCACACATGCATCTTCGACAACAGAGGTAAGGTGAGGAGATAGTGTGTGGTTGTTTGGAACCGAGAGAGGAAGACCCCTAGCACGTGGCCAAGAGGGGTCTGACAAACAAGGGAGAGAGGTCGAGAGAGACGTACGGAGAAAATGCAGACGTGGGGAGGAGAGAGTGTATGTTTGTCATAGAGAGATCCCCTGGAGATCGTGATGGGACTACATGGGTGTGAGATCGAGTGACAAGGTGTGTGCACGATAGAAGATGCCCCGAGAGATATCGAGATAGACGTATGGATGGAAGGAG
>NC_041393.1:199850344-199852479 GCF_002162155.2 Triticum dicoccoides | reverse complement strand
GGAGTGCTTGCGCATATGGCCCTGTTTGGATACTCTAACTCAGTTAGAGGTTAGAGTTAGATTCTAACCCTGAACTAACTCTAAGTAAAGTGGTGTTTGGATGGCAGGGTTAGATGGAGCGCGGATACGGCGAGGCACCTTCACGGGCGGTGCGAGAGGGAGGGAGGGAGGGAGAGGACGAGAAGCTTCGAGGAAGTGGGGAGGAATCTGCTACGGGGAGAGCGAGAGAAAAAAGTGTTTATTAGTGGTCCCGAGAAGAACTAACCCAAATAAGCACCTCTTGGATGGGTTAGTTTTTTTAGATGGGTTAGATGCATCTAACCTAAACTAACCCTCCTGTTTGGATCTTTTTGGGTTAGTTGACTCCAAACTAACCCAAACTAACTCTAACCCATGGATCCAAACAGAGCCTATGATGGAGTGAGGGATTATGGTACTTAGGGGGGTGCGTGTCACATGGAGAGAGAACAAGGGCGGAGAGTGTTGGATGGGTCTATATGTATAGCGTGAGCGAGATATGTGTATGTGTGAACCAGGGAGATATAAGGCCCGTTTGGCTTGCGTCGTGAGCATCTTTTGCGTGGCCTGGGGTTGTGCCTGGATTTCATGCACGCTTGTTTGGTTGCTACCCTGTGAAAAAGAAAGCCCGCCTAGGCTGGGTTCCCTCTTGCACTTTAATTAGCCTGGCTAAACTCCAGACACTGCAAGTAGCCTGGCCCAAGCGACCGATTTCGAACGCCTGGCCGTGCCTGGTCATGCGGCCACGAGGCTAACAACAACATGGATGGATATTAGCATTAAATAATTGATGCATGGATTGATTGATGGGACGTTGATGCTTTGCCTGGCCTAGGCATGAACCAAACGCTTCAGCACCACACAAGCCTGGTCAGGCAGAAATATTTTACATCTCACGTCCACACCAGGCAGTACCGACCATCAAGGCATGAGGGTCAGGTCATGAACCAAACTGACCAATAAAGTTTGAGAGAGATTGAGGAGCCCCGATAAGGCTGAGTGGTGCGTCAGATAGCTGAGAGGGGAAAAGAGATATTCCATCCGCTCGATAATGCAGTGCATGTCAATTTTTTAGAAGTCAAACTTTGGAAACTTTGATCAGGTTTACGCAAATGTTATTTATATCTACAATACCAAAGATACATCATACAAAACTACATCTCATGGTGAATCTAATGGTATATGTTTGCCATACTAGATGTAATTCTTTTTCTCCACGTACATGGTCAAACTTTGTGATGTTTGACTTTTCAATAAATCTATGTGCTATGGACGGAGGTGAGTGCCTCAGTCGAGACAGATCAAGTGCGTGTGAAGGAGAATGAGTAAGTGTGCAAAAAGAGTATGTGTGTGAAAGAGAAAGTGACAACAAACGATAAATTAGAGAGAGAGTGTGTTTTTTCGTTTCTTATGCGAACATATCACGCATGCATCTCTGGGATGGAAAAGCAAGGCGAGGAGATACACGAAGATAGCTAGTGTGTGATTGTTTGCAACGGAGAGAGACACCCCTGTAGCACATGTCCAATAGAGGTCTGGCCAACAAGGAAAAAAGGTCGAGAGGGACACATGGATGACATGGATGCATGGTGAGGGAGAGAGGGTGTGTTTGTGATAGAGAGATCCCCTCGAGATCGTGAGGGGACTATATGGGTGGGATATCGAGGGAGTGCGTGCGCGATAGAAAGATGCCCCGAGAGAAATCGAGATAGACCATGCACATGTTTGTGATGGAGACTAAGATTAGCTAGTCATATACATACACGGGGGACTGTGTGTGCCTATAATTGAGTGAGAGACCATCATACTTGGCTAGCTGGGCATGAGATTGTGTGTGTGTGTGTGCGTGTGAGATGAAGAGAGAACGATGGAGAGAGATAGAGTTTTAGATGGGCCTATCGAGTGCGAGTGAGATATGCATGTGTATGTGTGACCCAGGTGGATGGAGAGTTTTAGAGAGGGGGGGGGGAAGAGCTCCGAGACGACATAGTGGTGCGTGAGAGAGTTACGGGCAAAGAGACAAGGAATTTGTGTGCGTACGATGAGTGCACCCAAGATATCTAGATTGGACTAGCTAGAGTATCATACATAGTGTGTGAGAGAGACCTATAGATGGT
>NC_041393.1:199848973-199849919 GCF_002162155.2 Triticum dicoccoides | reverse complement strand
GAGAGAGAGAGAGAGAACAGGAGTCCGGGAGAGGGGGAGGTCGCGTTTTATGCATCAAAGATTGATATAAACTTGCATTCAAATATTTAAATTGGAGACCATGTTGTATGAAATCCACACATAAACGGATATATGCGTATATCAAACAAGTTCATTAATTTGACTTTCAACATGTTCATGGAGTACTATAATACTGTACAACATGCTACTCGATTGAGGTGTTCAATTTTGGATTTAGTTCACTATTTTGACCTACTGAACGAGCTAGTTCATTGAATTGAGATATTTCATTTTGGGTTTGATTCGCGTTTTTGAGTGGGTCAACTATTTGTCATATAGTAAATCGCTAGCAACGAGCATGTAAAAACACATTACTCCCGAGCATCATCTCTCCATCTAAAAAAGAAGTGGCAAGCTAATATTTCAAAATTTGATTCGAATCGACTTGGTAAGGTAGACGTGGATGCTCGTTCTCCCAAAATTTGAACGAACCGTTAAACATCCTCTCTGCTCGGTGGAATTCGCCCGAGAAAATAAATGGGAGACACGAAATTACCGTCCTATGTGGGACACGCATCAATTGCCCGTTGTACATCGAGGGTAGGTTCGTAACTTCCCAAGCGCGCCTTCTCCTCGGCCGAAATGACATGTGCCGAATAATTCATAAACCATGGTCGGCAAAACACGCTCTCCTCGCCCGAAATAGCTCGCGCCCACTATTTCAAAACACGCTCTCCTCGCCCGAATTCGCTCGCGGCCACTATAGTTCAAAACACGCCCTCCTCGCCCGAAATCGCTCCCGCCCACTATTTGGGGAGAAGCAAAGTTACTCTACTATCCCCGACCCTCAGTACATAGACCCAAGCCGAGAAGCCTATAGGCAAGGGTAGAACTATAACTCCCCCTCACATTTCAGACAAATGCGTCCGTAAGACATGGTTCCACT
>NC_041393.1:199836048-199848821 GCF_002162155.2 Triticum dicoccoides | reverse complement strand
GTGGGCGCCAAATCACCTTCTCCCCGAGAAGCTCCCTTCTCCCGAGCCGCGAAACCTCAGCCCCAGCTCCATGGCGCCCCCACCGCACCAATTTCACAGCCGCCCTCCTACCTAATGCCGGAGACACTATCCAATTGCCGTCGTGCACTGGGACGTGTGCCTCTTACTCCGTGCTGCTGGTGCTGCCTCGACGACGGCCGCGTGAACTGTACCGGAGCCGATTCACCCCCGCCGTTGTTCACGGCGCCGGAGCGGCTCCAACTTCGGATCTGTCCAGAGTCCTGGCGCTGCTTCCGCGTAGCCGTCGACCGTCACGACATCGCTCTTTCCCTGCCGCCGGTCACCACCGCAACCGAGCCGGCCTCACCGACTTGGCAACTGGACCTGCCTACTTCACCATGCTGCCAGATAGGTCGCACCCTCATCTGAAATCACTTTATTTAGGCGTCAGTTGTCTGAATTTTTATTCTGGGCCAATCGATTCCCAATGGGAAGCAGCACCCCTCGAGGCGGCAGAGCTCCTAGGCTGCCGGTTGGCTGGTGTCTAACGTAAGGGTGCGGGGCCACAAGTTCGCCGTGGAAGCAGCGCTTAGATGGCTATCTTTTAGAGTTGCGTGGGTTGAAGGTACTGCCGCCGCCGGATCTGGATGACGGGGAGTCTTTGTGGATTGGCCCGGGGGCGGCGCAACCATGGCAGTGCGGTGGGGCGGGGAGCGGGGTTTTGGACGGGGCCACGGACGGCGGGGGCAGGCTGCTCTGCCGTTGGTCGCTGGCTCTTCGGGGAAGATTCCGAACAGTGTCAGCCGGGAGGCACAAGACGGCCATCAAGCCATCCGGCGTAGATCGGACAGTACCAAAATAAAATAAAATCGTGTGACCCCAATTTAGTCTTCAGTCAACAAACCTGTGATCATCTCGTACCTTACTGTTGATCTCTTAGTGTATTTCTTCGGATCAAAGAGATATGTCGTTCTTAACTTTATGCGTTATCTGCATCTTCAGACACACCGTCTTTCGACTCACCGCAGCTGCTCCAACAAGGGAAGCATACACCAGAAGGGAGCTACAGTCCCCACTCAACAGTTCCCTGCATCGAATGCGCGTGCCCTACATGGTCAGCCACAACAACTACAGGGCCATCAACAAGTCAGCACACGATGCTCACTCCTATGGATGGCAGCCAGATAGGTTGTACCCTCATCTTACTTGTGTGCAACATTTATGGCTTTGTTATTCATCTAAGCACAGAAAATAGATCATCACATTTCACTGTATATTCATGCTGATCTCTTACGGGTCTTGTTCAGGAGTTCACGCTGTTCCATAGTTCAGCTAAGATACTTGTTCTTTAGGTAACGCTGTTCCATAGTTATCATCCATCAGCCAATGCTATCCCACAGGCTGGTGATTATAGTATTATACCACTTCTAGTATTACCTATGTTGTTCTTTAATACTTTTGTGTGCCATCTAGTTAATCTCGAGTACAAATGATACATATTCTGTAGCTTTCATCTATGTTCTCCCTTTAGTTTATGAGACCTATTGCTGCTAGTTAACCCCAGTCCTACTATTTATGTCGTCTCCTACAGGCACTCATTTACATAAATCTAACTACTAGTTGTCTTCCATGCATGTCAGATATAATTTCACACACTGATATATCCACAAGAACCTCACGGAGCAATGTAAAAGCCAATAAACTTGATGTCAATGATACCCAATATGATGGAACATGTAAAGGCAGTTCTTCAGAAGACTTGCAGAAAGATGATGAATCCTCTTCACCCCACAAGGTCCTTGCTCTAACTTGGCCTGTGATATGGGTACAACATGCATATAATGTCCTGGAGTGTATCTACTCTGTTGCAATGCCATGTGCTTAGCATGCTGATCATGCATGTAAATATGTCATGCCTTCCTATTTTTCAGTACCTATTCCATTCATGATAACATGTTTTCAAATTCAAGTACTGTCATTCTACTCTATCACAATGCCATCTACTTAATTTGGACATCATGCTTCTGAATATCTTATGCATTGTTATTCATCAGTATGTACTTCATCTGTCTGCCATACCATGTTTTTTTACATTGAAGTGCTGTTCTAGTGCTCTGTTGCAATGCCATCTTATTTTCCCAATCATACACATGTATGTTGCCTTGGTTATTTCTGTACGTATTTCGCTAGCATATAGTTTTACATTCAACTAGTTTTTTTTGCTGTGTTGTCCTGTCATATCCCTAGCTCTTACACCATACTCCCTCCGTCCGGATTACATGTTGCCGAAATGGATAAAAAAGGATGTATCTAGAACTGAAATACGCCTAGACCCATCCATTTTTTTCCGGATGGAGGGAATACATGTCAATATGTTATGCCTTTCTATTCTTCAGTACCTATTCCATCTCTCTGCTGTCGCATGTTTTATAATTAAAGCACCATTCTTCTATACAAGGCATTCAAGGGGAAGACGACTATGTTAGAATCTGAAGGGTTACAAACAAGGCCTTTGCAAAAGATCCAAATGCCAGGAGATAATAAACCAACTCCAGTTTTTATAGATACTGCTCCAGCACAGAGAAACCCAACAACTACTGATAATAAGCAGATTCCAGTGGCCAAAGAACTAGTCTGCTCCAGTCGAGCAAAAATATGTCAACTCAATTCTAAGAAGCGTGTGCGTATCCTTGCATCATGAAATTTTATAGTATGCTGATCATATTTTCTACATGTTTCTTACCCATCTCCCTTTTAGAAAATAAGCTTAACAGATAGAAGAATTTCTGCAATGGTATCATTTGTGAGGAAAGATTCTTGCAGGAATTCTCTGTGCTCCAATGTAGATGTAAGTACCTGTTGTATATCACTATATTTTTACATCAGCATGTATTTTGTTAATCGGCGTGAATCCAACCTTTATCTGATCTAAATTTAGTTGTAGCAAAATGTATGATTAAAGGCCACAATGTTGATTTTTGTAAGGAAAACTGCCTGGTAGTTTTGCATCCTGAGCTGCATGAGTGTACTATCTCATATCAGTGGGTTTGAATACTTTGGTTCTGTAGTGGGGTTTTCAGTGTTTTTTTACTGTGTTGTCCTGTCGTATCCCTAGCTCTTACATCATACTCCCTCTGTCCGGATTAAATGTCGCAGAAATGGATAAAACTGGATGTATCTAGAACTGAAATACGCCTAGACCCGTCCATTTATTTCCGGATGGAGGGAATACATGTCAATATGTCATGCCTTTCTATTCTTCAGTACCTATTCCATCTCTGCTGTAGCATGTTTTATAACTGAATCACCATTCTTCTATATAAGGCATGCAAGGGGAAGACGGCTCTGTTAGAATCTGAAGGGTTACAAACCAGGTCTTTGCAAAAGATCCAAATGCCAGGAGATAATAAACCAACTCCATTTTTCATAGATACTGCTCCAGCACAGAGAAACCCAACTCCCACTGATAATAAGCAGATTCCAGTGGCCAAAGAACTAGTCCGCTCCAGTCCAGCAAAAGAATGTCAACTCCATTCTAAGAAGCGTGTGCGTATCCTCGCATCATGAAAGTTTATAGCATTCTGATCATATTTTCTACATGTTTCTTACCCATCTCTCTTTTAGAAAATAAGGTTAAACGATAGAAGACTTCCTCCATTGGGATCGTATTCGAGGAAAATATCTTGCGGGAATTCTCTGTGCTCCAATGCTGATGTAAGTACCTGTTGTATATCACTATATTTTTACATCAACATGTATTTTGTTAATCGGCGTGAATCTAACCTTTATCTGATCTAAAATTAGTTGTAGCAAAATGTTAAAGGCAATGTTGATTTTTGTAAGGAAAACTACCTGGTAGTTTTGCATACTGAGCTGCATGAATGTATTATCTCATATCACGCACATTACTGAATTGTAGTGCTTCTCTGGTTGCCCATTCATTCATTGTGTCAATGTTGCTTTCGTACTACCTTACCTGGCTGATGATAGCTGTGCCATATTGTGTTAATTTGGTGTAGGCTACTTGCCCAAACATTTGTTGTGTCAATGTTGCTTTCCTATTATCTGACTTGGCCAATGATAGCAATGCTAGTGTGTTAATTTTGTGCAGGCTACTGAAGATAAGAAGACAAACTCTGAAAACAGCAAGGCAACCCCATTGTTTCTTTCCAGTAAATCTAGGCTAGGTAATATGACAATAACTCATGATTAATCTGTTTGGTTCCCGTCCTAATTTATGTTATGATGCAGTGGTCGAGACACTCTCCACTATCAATAATACAAGCCTGCCAAAATCGCCATCTGAATCTATTCAGTATCCTCTGTCTCGAATGCAACGGAATAAATGTATGTTTGTGAACCAATTAATGGCTGAAGCAATGATGGAAATGGTGGATGAATCAGAGGTGCAGAGTCGTGCGACACAACAACTAATCAAGGTTTTCAGAGACAGTGTAGCAAAGCAGAAAGAACTTGCCTACATGCTTATGGGCGTCATCTGTGCTGAGGTTGCAGATTGTGACGTTGTAGATGGTTAGGTTCTGCTTATTTGTTTGCACTGGCATCAATCTTTGATTGCCCAGTGGATGTAATTTCCTGTAATATATGCTGGATGTGCAACGTTATTCCTTTATGCCGTACCTTTGCGTGATCGGTTTTGGTCCTGTGCATAATTGCTCGTCGTAATGGGCTCAAATTATCTAATTTGGCCTAAAGACATGTACGAACTTTAGTGGGCCCATTAAGTTAATGGGCCTTTACTAGGCCGAAAGTTAATGGTCGGCCCTCTTACCTCCCGGGTCGTTAACAGGCCGACATCGAAGCGGGCAACAGGTGGCCCCAGTTTATTTCACGGGCCGTTAACAGGCCGTTACTATGTTTTGGCTACATATGTCCCAACTATACTGTAGGCCTTTAGCAGGCTGAAAGAGACAGCGGGCTTGTACTGGACCATGAAGACCATGGGCCGCTAAGAGGCCAAAAGTCAGGTCGTATTGTAAATGGCCCAACTATGTTGTGGGCCTTTAGCAGGCCGAAAGGGAAACCGGGCTGGTATTGGACCATGAAGGGCATGGGCCGTTAAAGGGCCAAAACTAAGGTCCGACTACAAATGGGCCAACTCATTTATGGTCCGTTAACAGGCTGAAAGTCACACAGGGCCGGGAATTGGCCCAACACTTAAATGGGTCGCTAAAAGGCCAAAACTCAGGTCCGACTAAAAATCGCCCAACTGATTTATGGGTCGTCAACAGGCTGAAAGTGACACCGGGCCAGAAAATTGGCCCAACACTTAAATGGGCCACTAAAAGGCCGAAACTCAGGTCCGACAACAAATGGCCCATCAGATTTATGGGTCGTCAACAGGCTGAAAGACACACTGGGCCAGAAACTAGCCCAACATTTAAATGGGTCGCTAAAAGGCCAAAAGATGTACATCCTGAAAATTGGCCCATCCATTAAACGGGCCGTTAACAGGCCGATATCTCATCGGGCCGATATTGAGCCCAGATATATAGCGGGCTGTTAACGGGCTCGAACTGACGATGGGCTGCAATGGTGTCAAATCTTTAATGGGTCGTTGACGGGCCGAATTGGCACATCTCGTATGGGCCATGGGATTAAATGGACCTGACACAAGTAGGCCTTATATGGGCTGTCCTGCTAATTTTTACTGGGCCGGCCTTTTCACAGGAATGTGCCTCTGTTGGGCCGTGCCACGTGTCGACGTACCATAGGCGTCTTCCGTCCAATGAGTGGATGACATCTGTCCCAACGGTGAGCTGACACGTGTTTCCTCGAGCCAATGATGATTTTACACGTGGAAAATCCCCATTGGTTGGGGCTGTTAACGGGTTATCGGATCCAAAACCCGACCCGATAGCTTAACGGTGTTCCGTTACGGTGGATGCCATGTGTCGGTCACCCTTGACGAAAGCACTTCTGTGATGCGCGATTTATCGTCATGGAAGTGTACACTTCCGTGATGATAATTTTGGTAATGTCATGGAACATTTCTACGACAGCGCAGGTATGACTATCTTGATTTTGTCATAAATTTTTCATGAATGTACATGCATGACAAAAAACGCGACCTACTGTGACAAACACGTATCATCACGGAAGTGTATTTTTTGTAGTGGTAGGTGTCTTCCATCGGGAAGTTAGGGCACGGGAGATTGGACTGCTAGGCATCCGTTCTGCCTCGTCTAGCAGTTCCTCTATGGTAAATAAAACTCGACTTCTACTGCCTTTAAGATCCGTCAAATTGTCAATTTCACCCAAAAGTGGTTTCTGAACTTCCAAATCTGGGTCTTTCCTTTTTTTGCATCTCATATATTGCAAAGTATGTTCACTTATGCTTCACAACTAGTTAGATTCCTCACTTGTACTTATTTTTGGATTCGTACAAATCTGGAACTGACTGCTTTCAAATAAGTGAATGTCTTCACACTGTGAGGTTAATGTCTTCTAAACTGGTTTATCTTCAAAATCTTCTGAGAATGCATATGACCTCTTACCCTTCCCTCGCATCTCTAATGCTGTCACAGGTACATGTTCGTGGGAGAATCCCTTGGGGTCTCTTTATAGTTCTTTGTGTGGATTGATATGAATATGAATTTACTTTGGTGTTATTCTAGTACGAACTCTAGGATAGATCAAACGGAAAAAATAGCTTTGTGTTATTTTAGTACGAACTCTTCAATAGATCGAATGGAAAGAATAGCTTTGAGGTGGTTTCATGACCTACAAACAATTTCTATCTTTTGTTCCCTAGTAACTCGGGAGTGATTCTTTATTGTACTTTGAGGGATAATCATATGATCCAACTATGTTAGCATTGTTGAGAGGTTGCACTAGCGAAAGTACGAACCCTAGGCCTCATTTTTAAGCATTGCGTCACCGTTTTTGTGCTTGTTTACTATTTGCTACCTTACAATTTTTATTTATTCAGATTATAAAAATATATTTCTACCATCCATATTACACTTTTATCACCATCTCTTCGCCGAACTAGTGCACCTATACAATTTGCCATTGTATTGGGTGTGTTGGGGACACAAGAGATTTCTTGTATTTGGTTGCAGGGTCGTTTGAGAGAGACTATCTTCATCCTACACCTCTCACGGATTGATAAACCTTAGATCATCCACTTGAGGGAAAATTTCTACTATCCTACAAAACTCTGCGCTTGGAGGCCCAACACGTGTCTAAAAGAATAAAGTTGCATAGTAGACATCAAGCTCTTTTCTGGTGCCGTTGCCGGGGAGGTTAGGTAAGCGGCACTCACACCCCGTCAACGAAGCTCTTTCCTGACGCCTTTGCTGGGGAGGTGAGTGCATGAAGGTATATATTTAGATATTGCAATCAAATCTTTTAGTTTCTTGTTTTATCACTAGTTTGGTTTATAAAAAGAAAACTAAAAAATGGAGTTGAGGTTGCATCATATTATTGATCATCTTTATAATATCTTTCTTAAAAATGATGGTTCGGAAAATTGTGCTCAATTGATAGAAGAATAATTTAATAAAATAATTGGCATGAATGATGAGCATGATGGCAATGTTGTTAGTATGAATTCTTTGAATATCCATGATGTTAATGATATGCAAAGCTACAAGCTTGGGTATGCTATGTTTGATGAAGATGATATTTTTAGTCCCCCAAGTTTTGATGAGCAAGTTTATTATGATGAAAGCATGCCTCCTATCTTTGATGATTATGGTGATGACATGTATGATATATTGAATAATGATAACCATGAAACTTGTCATCATGATTTTAATTTTCAATCACATGATAGTTACTTTGTTGAGTTTGCTCCTGCTACTATTGATGAGAAGAAATTTGCTTATGTGGAGAGTACCAAAATTTCTATGCTTATGTATCATGAAAAGAATGATTTATGTGATGGTTATATTGTTGAATTCATTCATGATGCTACTGAAAATTATTACGAGGGAGGAACTTATACTTGTAGGAGTTGCAAGAATATCAAGTTTCCTCTCTTTATGTTGAAAGTTTTGAAGTTGTGCTTGTTTTGCCTTCCTATGATAGTTGATTCTTGCTCCCATGAATTGTTTTCTCACAAAATCCCTATGCATAGGAAGTGGGTTGACTTAAATGTGCTAGTCATGTGCTTCATTATGCTCTTGTTATGTTTCAATCTTTATCTTTTATGCGAGCATCATTGAACTCATCATGGCTAGCTAAAAGGCATTAAAGAAAAGCGCTTGTTGAGAGACAATCCAACACTTTTACCTACAGTTTTTGTATGTTCACCTTATTAGGCTACTGTAGTAATCATGTTTTATTGTCTTTGTTTCAATAAAGTGCCAAGTAAAGCCTTTGGGATCATGTTGGGTGATAGTTGATTTGATCTTGCTAAAAAACAGAAACTCTTGCGCTCACGAAAATAGCTCTAATTGCTTACAGAAGAGTGCTTTTGAGTTGATTATTTTTGCAGAAGATTAATATACAAATTTCTCACATGGTCCAATTTTTCATAATTTTTGTAGTAGCAGAAGTATGGTTTGAGTACAGATTACTACAGACTATGCTGTTCTTGACAGATTCTGTTTTCAATGCATAGTTTGCTTGTTCACTAGTTTCTATGGATTATATTGCTCAATATAAATTTTAGAAATGATATGATACAGTAGGAATTGTGTGGAAACAATTATGAATCTTGTATTTGACAGTACCAAAAGTGAAATGGTTTGCTCTTTATTATACTAACCTATCTCACGAAGTTCCGTTAAGTTTTGTGTGATTGAAGTTTTCAAGTTTTGGATGAGATGTCGATATGAGGAGAATGATGAGTGAAAAGACCCTAAGATTGGGGACGCCCAATGCACGCCCAAGGTAATATTCAAGGAAGATCCAAGCAACTAAGCTTGGGGATGCCCCGGATGGCAACCCGTCTTTCGTCTCCAACATTATCGGTAACCTCACTTGGAGCTATGTTTGTTTGGGAACGTAGTAATTTCAAAAAAATTCCTACGCACACGCAAGATCATGGTGATCCATAGCAATGAGAGGGGAGAGTGTCGTACACGTACCCTCGTAGACCATAAGCGGAATCGTTATGTTAACACGGTTGATGTAGTCATACGTCTTCACGATCGACCGATCCTAGTACCGAACGTACGACACCTCCGCGATCTGCACACATTCAGCTCAGTGACGTCCCACGAACTCATGATCTAGTAGATCTTCGAGGGAGAGTTCCGCCAGCACGACAGCGTGATGACGGTGTTGATGAAGCTACCGATGCAGGGCTTCGCCTAAGCACTGCTACGATATGACCGAGGTCGATTATGGTGGAGTGGGGCACCGCACACGGCTAAATATCAATGATCAACTTGTGTGTCTTGGGGTGCCCCCTACCCCCGTATATAAAGGAGCTAGGGGGGAGGCGGCCGGCCAGGAGGAGGGTGCGCCAAGAGGGGAGTCCTACTCCCACCGGGAGTACGACTCCTCCTTTCCTAGTAGGAGTAGGAGAAGGGGGAAGGACGAGAGAGGGGGAAGGAAAGGGGGGCGTCGCCCCCCTTGTCCAATTAGGACTAGAGGGGGAGGGGGCGCGCGGCCCTGCCTTGTCCTCCCCTCCTCTTCTCCACTAAGGCCTATAAGGCCCATTATACTCCCCGGGGGGTTCCGGTAACCCCCCGGCACTCTGGTATATGCCCGAACTTGCCCGGAACACTTCTGAAGTCCAAACATAGTCATCCAATATATCGATATTTATTTTTCGACCATTTTGATACTCATCATCATGTCCGTGATCATATCCCAGACTCCGAACTATCTTCGGTACATCAAAACACATAAACTCATAATACCGATCGTCACCGAACGTTAAGCGTGCGAACCCTACGGGTTCAAGAACTATGTAGACATGGCCGAGACACGTCCCCGGTCAATAACCAATAGTGGAACTTGGATGCTCATATTGTCTCCTACATATTCTACGAAGATCTTTATCGGTCAAACCGCATAACAACATACGTTGTTCCCTTTGTCATCGGTATGTTACTTGCCTGAGATTCGATTGTCGGTATCTCAATACCTAGCTCAATCTCGTTACCGGAAAGTCTCTTTACTCATTCCGTAATGCATCATCCTGCAACTAACTCATTAGTCACATTGCTTGCAAGGCTTATAGTGATGTGCATTACCGAGAGAGCCCAGAGATACCTCTTCGACAATCGGAGTGACAAATC
Source organism: Triticum dicoccoides (assembly GCF_002162155.2). Taxonomy (NCBI): domain Eukaryota; kingdom Viridiplantae; phylum Streptophyta; class Magnoliopsida; order Poales; family Poaceae; genus Triticum; species Triticum dicoccoides. Next base: position 199,838,601 of record NC_041393.1, on the reverse strand, counting down.
CTAATCTCGATCTATGCCAACTCAACAAGTACCATAGGAGACACATGTAGAGCACCTTTATAATCACCCAGTTACGTTGTGACGTTTGGTAGCACACAAAGTGTTCCTCCGGTAATCGGGAGTTGCATAATCTCATAGTCATAGGAACATGTATAAGTTATGAAGAAAGCAATAGCAGTAAACTAAAACGATCAAGTGCTAAGCTAACGGAATTGGTCAAGTCAATCACATCATTCTCCTAATGATGCGATCCCATTTATCAAATTACAACTCATGTCTATGGTTAGGAAACCTTAACCATCTTTCATCAATGAGCTAGTCAAGTAGAGGCATACTAGTGCGGAAAATGCCAACGGAGGCCGAGCTCTAGGGAGCTCGGTATTTCGAAAAAAATCAAAATACATATTTCAAAGTTTCAGAAAAATTCAAAAAAAATTCCACGGTAACTTAATAAATTTACGCACGAACGTGCAAGAAAATCATTTGAATTTAGTGTGATTTGTAGGCTGTACAAAAAAACAAAAATCCGGCCCAACAACAAAAAATATTGGCCCATTTTAGAAATACATTTTTGTCTTTTTTCTGTACGCCACGTGTGAAAGTATTTGGTTTTGAATTTTTACACAGACGCAATACACATGTGTGAAAGTGTATACAAACAATTTCAAATATTTTCACCTTGTGGAAATTTGTATTTTGAAAACGAGCTCCATGGAGCTCGGCCTCCAGAAGCCCTCACCCCATACTAGTGACACTATATTGTCTATGTATTCACACATGTATTATGTTTCCGGTTAATACAATTCTAGCATGAATAATAAACATTTATCATGAAATAAGGAAATAAATAATAACTTTATTATTGCCTCTAGGGCATATTTCCTTCAGTCTCCCACTTGCACTAGAGTCAATAATCTAGATTACACAGTAATGATTCTCACACCCATGGACTCTTGGTGCTGATCATGTTTTGCTCGTGAGAGAGGCTTAGCCAACGGGTCTACAACATTCAGATCTGTATGTATCTTGCAAATCTCTATGTCTCCCACCTGGACTTGGTCACAGATGGAATTGAAGCATCTCTTGATGTGCTTGGTTCTCTTGTGAAATCTAGATTCCTTTGCCAAGGCAATTGCACCAGTATTGTCACAAAAGATTTTCATTGGACCCGATGCACTAGGTATGACACCTAGATCGGATATGAACTCCTTCATCTAGACTCCTTCATTTGCTGCTTCCGAAGCAGCTATGTACTCCGCTTCACATGTAGATCCCACCACGACGCTTTGTTTAGAACTGCACCAACTAACAGCTTCACCGTTCAATATAAACACGTATCCGGTTTGCGATTTAGAATCATCGGGATCAGTGTCAAAGCTTGCATCGATGTAACCATTTACGATGAGCTCTTTGTCACCTCCATAAACGAGAAACATATCCTTAGTCCTTTTCAGGTATTTCAGGATGTTCTTGACCACTGTCCAATGATCCACTCCTGGATTACTTTGGTACCTCCCTGCTAAACTAATAGCAAGGCACACATCAGGTCTGGTACACAGCATTGCATACATGATAGAGCCTATGGCTGAAGCATAGGGAACATTTTTCATTTTCTCTCTATCTTCTGCAGTGGTCAGGCATTGAGTCTGACTCAACTTCACACCTTGTAACACAGGCAAGAACCCTTTCTTTGCTTGATCCATTTTGAACTTCTTCAAAACTTTATCAAGGTATGTGCTTTGTGAAAGTCCAATTAAGCATCTTGATCTATCTCTATAGATCTTGATGCCCAATATATAAGCAGCTTCACCGAGGTCTTTCATTGAAAAGCTCTTATTCAAGTATCCTTTTATGCTATCCAGAAATTCTATATCATTTCCAATCAACAATATGTCATCCACATATAATATTAGAAATGCTATAGAGCTCCCACTCACTTTCTTGTAAATACAGGCTTCTCCAAAAGTATGTATAAAACCATATGCTTTGATCACACTATCAAAATGTTTATTCCAACTCCGAGAGGCTCGCACCAGTCCATAAATGGATCACTGGAGCTTGCACACTTTGTTAGTACCTTTTGGATAGACAAAACCTTCTGCACTACTGGAATCAGCTACTTTGCCATCTGCCAGCTCTTTGCCGTCAGCTAGCAGACGACAAAGAAGCTCTTTGCCATCGGCTACCCGAAAGCAGACGACAAAGAACTGGCTGATGGCAAAGAAAGCCTTTGCCATCAACCTGTTCTTTGCCGTCCGCTAGCTGACGGCAAAGAATCTTTGCCGTCCGCTAGCAGACGGCAAAGAGGGAGGGGGCCCCCACTGAGGAGCTGGTTAAAAAATACTTAACGTCCCCCCGCTTTGCCGTCCGCCGCAGACGGCAAATATGAACAAAAGCGGACGGCAAAGGAGGGCGGACGGCAAAGGCTACCCTAACTAACCTAACTAACGGCCGAGCCCCCTCCCCCGCCCGTTACTCATCTCTCTCCCTCGACCTCCTCCGCCACCGCCCCCACCGCCCGGCGCCGCCCCCGCCCTCGTCGCCCCCGCCACC
>NC_041393.1:199835724-199836035 GCF_002162155.2 Triticum dicoccoides | reverse complement strand
AGTAGAAGAAGAAGAATAGAAGAAAAGAAAAGAAGTAAAAGAAGTAGAAAAAAGATGAAAGAAGAAGAAGAAGAAGAAGAAAGGAAAGAAGAAGAAAGGAAAGAAGAAGAAGAAGAAGAAGAAGAAGAAAGGAAAGAAGAAGAAGGATAGAAGAAGAAGAAGAAAGGAAAGAAGAAGAAAAAAGAAGAAGAAGAGAAGGAAAGAAGAAGAAGGATAGAAGGAAACACCCCGACCACTGACCCCGACACCCCGACCCCGACACCACACCCCGACACCTGACCCCGACACCCTGACCCCGACACCCCGACCCC
>NC_041393.1:199723459-199834887 GCF_002162155.2 Triticum dicoccoides | reverse complement strand
CCCGACACCACACCCCGACACACAGACCACGACACCACACCCCGACACCCCGACCCCGACACGACACCTTGACCCCGAAACAGCACCCCGACACCGACATGACACCCCGACCCCCTAAACCTCCCGAAAAGGTGCTCTTTGGCCTTCCAGAGGCCGACGGGGTTATATATTTGTGAATTATTATTAGGTCATATATTTTTCGATTTTGTTATGAAAAACATCATATATAATTGTGTTGATCGGGTAGATTTAAATGTGCAGTTGTTTCATCGCTGCGAGGTTTGGTGTTCGACGACCTCGCCGTGTGTTTGACGAGCTCTGCCCCTTCGTTCATGGGTGAGCACAAATGACATGTCCTTCTCCCCCATTAATTATTTGCACAAATGACATGAAATTTGGTAGCTAGCTATATATGTGTCTTGAATCATCAGTATGCGTAACCAATATGTGTCTCCCGTTCGAAAGCGTCATAGTTATAAATATGCATGCATTTGCATATTTATAATCTTGATTCTTTCGAATTGTCCAACGCTATCCATGGACAGCCCGAGTATGTGTAGATTGGGTTCGTTTTCCCATATGCTTTGCTTCGGATCCGACGCATAAATTTCGTCAGTGCCTCCCCTGTTGTTCTCCGGGTACACATCCTCTCTGTTTATTGCAGAGACGTGTATTAGGAGAACAACGGGGAGGTGCTGCCGAAATTTTGCGTTGGATCCGGAGCATAGCTTGGGAAAATGAACCCAATCTACACATACTCGGGTGGGATTAGGACCTATCATTACCTATTAGAGTGTAGGTTGCATGGACGTAATAAAATTGACAAAGTAGATCAACTGATGAATATATACATGGTGAATTATATATATAATTGTTGTGTGTCCAGTAGCTCTGAAAGTCAAGATGAGTGATCGTGCGTGGATGTATACCGGTCACACTGGTCAGAACAAATGGAGCGTTGAATGGTTCACAAAAACCAAGGGGTTTGTGCAAGCCGCATTTGCAAATGGCCAGAGGAAAACTTGGTGCCCCTATTTCCGATGCGGCAATTGGGAAAAGAGGACAGAGGCTGAAATGGGTAAACACCTATAGAAGAATGGTTTTACGCCCGATTATATGGTGTGGACATTTCATGGTGAGTCTTCCCAACGTGACCGAGCTGAGGTGGATCATCGTTGCACTGACGAGCATGGTACCGGGACGGAAAACATGGTGCAAGACTATGATGATGCTCGGGATTCGGACGAGGAGATGGAGGAATCTGCAAAGGCCTTCAATGAAATGTTGGAGTCTTCAAAACGTTCGCTCCACGAGCACACTGAGCTTTGTCAGTTGGATGCCATCTCACAAGTAATGGCTTTGAAGGCTCAGTTCAACTTGGGCAGAGAATGCTATGACGCAATTATGACAGTATTTGGACACTTTCTACCCAAAGGCCATGTAATGCCTGCAAACCTGTACGAGTCGGACAAAATCCTCCATGCACTGAAGATGCCCTATGAGAAGATACATGCCTGTGAGAAAGGATGTGCCTTATTTAGGCTTGACTATGCGGACTTGAACTATTGTCCCATTTGCAAGTGTTCCAGGTATATTGTGGTAGACAACGGTATGGGTGAGAAGACACAAACCAAAATCCCTGTTAGTGTTCTTCGGTATATGCCAATCGTACCAAGACTTCAACGTCTTTTCATGGTCGAAGAGACGGCCAGACAGATGACATGGCACAAAACAGGCAAAAGAACCGAACTAGATGCAGATGGTAATCTGATGATGGTACACACATCGGATGGTGTTGCGTGGAAAAAGTTTGATGAATTACATGCTGACAAAGCGGCAGATCCGAGGCATCCTCGAGTCGGCATCAGCACCGATGGGTTCAGTGTGTTTGGTATGACGGCATCCCAATACATTTGTTGGCCCGTATTTGTCTTTCCACTCAATCTCCCCCCGGACAGATTATGCAAAGAAAGAACATTTTCCTGACGTTGATAATTCCAGGGCCCAACTATCCGGGGAAAATATGAATGTGTACATGCAGCCGCTTAAGGACGAATTGCAAGAAGCCTGGGATAATGGGTTCAAGACATACGACGCCTATAGCAAACGAAACTTCATAATGCGTGTCTGGTACATGTACTCGACGCATGACTTGCCGGCGTATGCGCTATTCGTTGGCTGGTGTGTGCATGGAAGGTTCCCATGCCCCACATGCAAGGGAGCTCTTGAGTTTCATTGGCTTCAGGCCGGTTGCAAGTTTTCTTGCTTCGACAGGCATAGACAGTTCCTGGATCCTCGCCATAAGTTCAGGAAAGACAAGAAGAACTTCATCAGGGGTAGAGTTGTAAAAAACTCTACACCACCTGCGTTGATAGGCCAACAGACCCTGGATCAGTTAAACGCTCTCGAGCCAGATCCAGAGTGTCCAGGGTACTTCAAGGGGTATAATTCTGAGCACGCCTGGACTCACAAAACATGCTTATGGGATCTGCCTTACTTCAAAGACCTCCTTTGCCCACACAACATCGACGTGATGCACACTGAGAAGAATATCGCCGAGGCACTTTTTGGTACATTGTTCGGCATAGATGGGAAGTCAAAGGATAATACTAAGGCTAGAGTCGATCTGGAGGCGCTATGTGATAGGCCGTTACAAAATATGAAAGAACCGAAAGGAAAGTAGAACTGGATGAAGCCAAAGGCATGGTTCAACCTTGGAAGGCCAGCTATGAGGGAAATTATCTTGTGGGTGAAAATGCAGTTGATGTTCCCCGATGGGTATGCAGCGAATCTAAAGAGGGGAGCGAGTCTTGATAAATTGAAGATATTTGGTCTCAAGAGTCATGATTGGCACATATGGATTGAGCGGGTAATGCCGGTGATGTTGCGTGGCTTCATCCCTGAGGATGAATGGCTAATACTGGCAGAACTCAGCTATTTCTTCCGTGTTCTTTGTGCGAAAGAACTATCGCCTGGCGTGCTAGAAGAAATGGAAGAGTTGGTGCCAGAGTTGATCTGCAAGTTAGAGAAGATCTTTCCACCAGGCTTCTTTAATCCAATGCAGCATTTGATTTTGCATCTCCCGACCGAGGCAAGATTGGGGGGGCCCGTGCAAAATCGTTGGTGCTACCCAACTGAGAGGATGCAGAAGACGCTTCGAGAAAAATGTAAAAATAAACGTAGAATTGAAGCGTCTATGGCTGAGGCATTCATCACTAAGGAGGCGGCAAACTTCGTGACAACACACTACGAAACCAAAGATCGTCATTTGCATATTCCGAAGCCTCGGTACAATGCTGATAAGCCTAAAAAGGGTGGATCCAACCTCAGCCTATTCAAAGGCAATCTCGCACCAGCCAGTGTTTCAAATCCAGTATCTTTGGATAACGAAGAATGGCGGACCATTTCGTTGTATATCTTCAACAACCTGATAGAAGTGCGGCCGTACATCGAGTAAGTTCTCGGTACATTGTTTCGCAACTTCTATTTCCTTTGAACTGCTCTTATTCCTGGATATTTCATACAGTCGATACGTCGCCCTATTCTCGTATGGAGCGGTGATCCAAAAGGATTCTGTCGAAGAGTATGAGCTTCTCGCAAAGCAAGGAGGCGGATATCCCGGTTTCATCTCTTGGTTCAAACAAACGGTAAATTCTATTGGACAATTTCATTTCATTCGCTAATTTGTGCGTAATGCAACAATCCTTTCATATTAAACTTGTAGGCTAATTCAGAGTCTCTAATGGTTTTGACTATAAGGTCCGTTCATTTGACAAATACGACATCAACGGGTATCGTTTTTGTACCTATGGCAAAGAGCTATCTATGGCCGACCGAAAGTCTACAAATTGTTGTGTATCTGCTATCGGCGAAGGAGGTACCGAGTATTATGGGAGAGTTGAAGCAATTTATGAACTTCTATTCTATGGTGAAAATCCACCGAATGTCGTAGTCTTAAAATGTTATTGGTTTCAGCCGAAGGAGACTAGAAGGACTCATGAACATATAGGGCTAGTTGAAATCAACCAAAGCACCCATTTAGATGTTCCTGATGTCTATATTATGGCTCAACAGGCGACCCAAGTATTCTATCTACCCTGGGCCTACCAAACTAATCCAAATCTGAAAGGTTGGGATGTCGTTTATGAAGTGCCGCCACGTGCTAGACTATCTCCCCCAAAGGAAGAGGATTATGAACCTCACATTAACCCAGACACATATGAAGGAGAATTCTTCCAAGAGACACGTCTTTCCAAAAAGTGTTTCAAGAACCGGTATACTTCACCCCAAAACATTGAAGTAGACAGCGACAGTGAATCCCACATCACCCCAGAGGAGGAACAAGAAGAGCCGGAACAAGAAGAGGTTATTGTTGCGGACGACCTCTCAATGCTTGACCGATTACGTAAAGGTGGCCTTCCACATGTTGATGCCACTGAACCCTATGAGCCCGTCATTGATTATAGTGATGATGATGATTATGCATTTATTGACAATACTGATCGAGATTATTAGTAGTGTCAGGTATTCAATTTTTTTATGTTGTACTTGATGATGATACACTTAAGTGATATACATATTATTATTCATGTCTGTATTTTATTTATGTTGTACTAATTTTGTTTACTCTTTGTCATGGCAGGTGTTGAAAGATGGAAGGGGAGCCGACTGAGGCCAAGGACAAACGTGCCCAAATTGAAGGTGTGCCACACCATCAAGGTAGCTCCAGCTTATATCAGTTCGGGCGGAATTGGGTAATGTGGTTTGCTTCATTATTAATGCAATTCATTCATCATGCTAGCTTGAGCCCTTTAATTACTAATTTACTTTGTTTCTCTCTTTCAGGCATGCTACAATAAGACGGATAAGGTGCCAGAGGGGTACGACCTGTATGCCATGGCCCACATTGCCTCTTACAAGCAAGTCAAGGGGAAGGCGAGGAAAGGGGAGGAGTTTAACCCGAGCCAGATCCCCTACAATCCAGAGCAGGTGATGATATCTAGTGGCGGGAGGTCCCGTGGCTCCATAGCCATTGATCCAGAGATTGCTCCTGAGACCACGGTGAGTTTAATTTGAATGGATGTTACTTGCTAGTCTTAACATTTGAGTGTCATCATGCTAAAGAAACATTGGAAATGATCTTTGGTGCAGCGTTACTCCACACAAGCATCACACGATCCTTCTCCAGCTACTGGCCTGAGCCAGCCCGCTCCCACACCTCCAAGATCAAGGTAAGTTTCTCTAGTTTTTTGCTTAACAAATGCATAAAGACCTAGACTTAGCTTTATTTCATCCAATATGCTTACCTTAATGACCTAGACGTAGCTTCTTTTCCTGCAAAATGACTTAATAAGCTTACTGACCTCCAAAACCAGCCATTTTACCTAAGTTAGCTCTAAAACGATCTATACTTAGCTTTGTTTCCTCCAAAATGACCTAAGTTAGTTATAATATGCTTAGTTAACTAGGTTTGCTCAATAATGACATGTACTTACCTTACTTATGTAAAAAACGGCATAATTAGCTTAGTTAGCTCATAAACGATCCATTTTACCTACATTAGCTCTAAAATGATGCATTTTACCTAAGTTAGCTCATAAACGATCCATTTCACCTAAGTTACCTCACAAATGATGGTGTGCTTCTTCTTCTAGTCTTCTTCTTCTAGTCACCTTTTCCTAACTTTCTTATTTGCCATTTTGCAGATTTCATTCACTTCTCGGAAGCTAGCTTGCTATGATGGAGTGCTTGTTTTTAATTTCATTCTCTTCTAGTATTCTTCTAGCTTGCTACGATGGAACTTGCTATCTTGATGAAACTTTGCATTGTAATATGTATGTGCAACTTTGCTATCTTGATGGAACTTGCTATGTATGACTGGATGGAACTATATATGTATGTACGATGAAACTTATGTGCTGTTAAATAGCTCTGTGAAATATATCTATATATGTCATATATATTTGCTGTGAAAATTGTTGGATTTAAAAAAACAGAAAAAAGAGCCAATATGCAGGCTCTTTGCCGTCAGCCACCGACGGCAAAGGTCTCTTTGCCATCAGCAGCGGACGGCAAAGAGGCCACGTGGCAGGCAACTGTGCTTCCTGGGAGGCTGACCTATTTGGTCAGTTTGCCAACAGTGGCTGACGGCAAAGAGAAAAAAAACTTTGCCTACAGCGGCGGATGGCAAAGGCCTTCCGATGTTTGCCGTCAGCGGCCGACAGCAAAGGCCTTCCGATGTTTGCCGTCAGCGGCGGACGGCAAAGAGTAACAGTGCAATTGTTGCCGTCAGTATTCTTTGCCGTCGGCAGCTGATGGCAAAGGACCCTTTGCCGTCAGCCGCCCGAAGCGGACGGCAATGTAGCTCTTTGCCGTACCGTACGTTGCCGTCCACGTTTTCCGTCCGCGGCGGACGGCAAAGACCTTTGCCGTCCACCATCCGTGCCTTTGCCGTCCGCCGTGGCTGATGGCAAAGTAGCTGATTCCTGTAGTGCTGGTTGCATCATATACAACTCTTCTTCTAGAAATCCATTCAGGAATGCAGTTTTGACATCCATTTGCCAAATTTCATAATCATAAAATGCGGCAATTGCTAACATGATTTGGACAGACTTAAGCATCGCTACGGGTGAGAAAGTCTCATCGTAGTCAACCCCTTGAACTTGTCGAAAACCTTTTGTAACAAGTCGAGCTTTGTAGACAGTAACATTACCGTCAGCGTTAGTCTTCTTCTTGAAAATCCATTTATTCTCGATGGCTTGCCGATCATCGGGCAAGTCAACCATAGTCCTCACTTTGTTCCCATACATGGATCCCATCTCAGATTTCATGGCCTCAAGCCATTTTGCAGAATCTGGGCTCATCATCGCTTCCTCATAGTTTGTAGGTTTGCCATGGTCAAGTAACATGACCTCCAGAATAGGATTACCGTACCACTCTGGCATGGATCTTATTCTGGTTGACCTACGAGGTTTGGTAGTAACTTGATCTAAAGTTTCTTGATCAATATCATTAGCTTCCTCACTAATTGGTGTAGGTGCCACAGAAACTGGTGTTATACTGCAATTCTCACAAATGCATTTGTCCCTCAACCACATTTGTCGTTCATACTCCAAAACCAACTAGGGGTGGCACTAGATGCACTTACACATATGGTGTCGTCTCAATGGACTTTGACGGTGCCCTGTTTAATGTGAATGCAGCTGTCTCTAATGCATAACCCCAAAATGATAGTGGTAAATCGGTAAGAGATATCATATATCGCACCATATCCAATAAAGTGCGGTTATGACATTCGGACACACCATTATGTTGTGGTGTTTCGGGTGGCATGAGTTGTGAAACTATTCCGCATTGTTTCAAATGAAGACCAAGCTCGTAACTCAAATATTCTCCTCCACAATCAGATCGTAGAAACTTTATTTTCTTGTTACGATGATTTTCCACTTCACTATGAAATTCTTTGAACATTTCAAATGTTTCAGACTTATGTTTCATTAAGTAGATATACCCATATCTGCTCAAATCATCTGTGAAGGTGAGAAAGTAATGAAACCCACCGCGAGCATCAATATTAATTGGACCACATACATCAATATGTATGATTTCCAACAAATATGTTTCTCGCTCCATTGTTCCGGAGAATGGCGTTTTAGTCATCTTGCCCATGAGGCATGGTTCACAAGTACCAAGTGATTCATAATCAAGTGATTCCAAAAGTCCATCAGTATGGAGTTTCTTCATGCGCTTTACACCAATTTGACCTAAATGGCAGTGCCACAAATAAGTTGCACTATCATTATCAACTCTACATCTTTTGGCTTCAACATTATGAATATGTGTATCACTACAATCGAGATTCAACAAAAATAGACCACTCTTCAAGGGTGCATGACCATAAAAGATATTACTCATATAAACAGAACAACCATTATTCTCAGATTTAAATGAATAACCGTCTCGCATCAAACAAGATCCAGATATAATGTTCATGCTTAATGCTGGCACCAAATAACAATTATTCAGGTCTAAAACTAATCCCGAAGGTAGATGTAGAGGTAGCGTGCCGACCGCGATCACATCAACTTTGGAACCATTTCCCACGCGCATCGTCACCTCGTCCTTAGCCAATCTTCGCTTAATCTGTAGTCCCTGTTTCGAGTTGCAAATGTTAGCAACAGAACCAGTATCAAATACCCAAGTGCTACTACGAGCTTTAGTAAGGTACACATCAATAACATGTATATCACATATACCTTTGTTCACCTTGCCATCCTTCTTATCCGCCAAATACTTGGGGCACTTTAGCTTCCAGTGACCAGTCCCTTTGCAATAGAAGCACTCAGTCTCAGGCTTAGGTCCAGACTTGGGTTTCTTGTCCTGAGCAGCAACTTGTTTGCCGTTCTTATTGAAGTTCCCCTTCTTATTCCCTTTACCCTTTTTCTTGAAACTGGTGGTCTTGTTGACCATCAACACTTGATGCTCCTTCTTGTTTTCTACCTCCGCAGCCTTTAGCATCACGAAGAGCTCGGGAATTGTCTTTTCCATCCCTTGCATATTATAGTTCATCACGAAGCTCTTGTAGCTTGGTGGCAGTGATTGAAGAATTCTGTCAATGACACTATCATCGGCAAGATTAACTCCCAGTTGAATCAAGTGATTATTATACCCAAACATTTTGAGTATATGTTCAGTGACAGAACTATTCTCCTCCATCTTGAAGCTATAGAACTTATTGGAGACTTTATATCTCTTAATCCGGGCATTTGCTTGAAATATTAACTTTAACTCCTGGAACATATCATATGCTCCATGATGTTCAAAACGTCGTTGAAGTCTCGGTGCTAAGACGTAAAGCATGGCACACTGAACTATCGATTAGTCATCAGCTTTGCTCTGCCAGACGTTCACAATGTCCGGTGTTTCTCCTACAACGGGTCTTGCACCTAGCGGTGCTTCCAGGAAGTAATTCTTCTGTACAGCAATGAGGATAATCCTCAAGTTACGGACCCAGTCCGTGTAATTGCTACCATCATATTTCAACTTAGCTTTCTCAAGGAACGCATTAAAATTCAATGGAACAACAACACGGGCCATCTATCTACAACAACATCGACAAGAAAAATACTATCAGGTACTAAGTTCAGGATAAATTAAAATTCAATTAATCAAATTACTTAAGAACTCCCACTTAGACAGACATCCGTCTAATCATCTAAGTGATCACGTGATCCAAATCAACTAAACCAGTTCCGATCATCACGTGAAATGGAGTAGTTTTCAATGGTGAACATCACTATGTTGATCATATCTACCATATGATTCACGCTCGACCTTTCGGTCTCAGTGTTCCAAGGCCATATTTGCATATGCTAGGCTCGTCAAGTTTAACCCGAGTATTTCTACGTGTGCAAAACTGGCTTGCACCCGTTGTATGTGAACGTAGAGCTTATCACACCCGATCATCACGTGGTGTCTCGGCACGACGAACTTTGGCATGCATACTCAGGGAGAACACTTATACCTTGAAATTTAGTGAGAGATCATCTTATAATGCTACTGTCAAACAAAGCAAAATAAGATGCATAAAAGATAAACATCACATGCAATCAATATAAGTGATATGATATGGCCATCATCATCTTGTGCCTTTGATCTCCATCTCCAAAGCACCATCATGATCACCATCGTCACCGACGCGACACCTTGATCTCCATCGTAGCATCGTTGTCGTCTTGCTAACTATTCCTTCTACGACTATCGCTACCACTTAGTGATAAAGTAAAGCAATTACAGGGCGATTGCATTGCATACAATAAAGCGACAACCATATGGCTCCTGCCAGTTGCCGATAACTCTGTTAAAAAACATGATCATCTCATACAATAAAATTTAGCATCATGTCTTAACCATATCACATCACAACATGCCCTGCAAAAACAAGTTAGACGTCCTCTACTTTGTTTTTGCAAGTTTTACGAGGCTGCTACGGGCTTAGCAAGAACCGTTCTTAGCTACGCATCAAAACCACAACGATATTTCGTCAAGTTAGTGCTATTTTAACCTTTAACAAGGACCGGGCGTAGCCACACTTGATTCAACTAAAGTTGGAGAAACTGACACCCGCCAGCTACCTATGTGCAAAGCACGTCGATATAACCAGTCTCGTGTAAGCGTACACGCAATGTCGGTCCGGGCCACTTCATCCAACAATACCGCTGAATCAAAGTATGGCATGCTAGTAAGCAGTATGACTTGTATCGCCCACAACTCACTTGTGTTCTACTCATGCATATAACATCTACGCATAAACCTGGCTCTGATGCCACTGTTGGGGAACATAGTAATTTCAAAAAAATTCCTACGCACACGCAAGATCATGGTGATGCATAGCAACAAGAGGGGAGAGTGTCGTCCACGTACCCTCATAGACCGTAAGCAGAAGCGTTATGACAACGCGGTTGATGTAGTCGTACGTCTTCATGATCGACCGATCTTAGTACTGAACGTACGACACCTCCGCGATCTGCACACGTTCAGCTCGGTGACGTCCCACGAAGTCATGATCCAGTAGAGCTTTGAGGGAGAGTTCCGTCAGCACGACGGCGTGATGACGGTGTTGATGAAGCTACCGACGCAGGGCTTCGCCTAAGCACCGCTACGATATGACCGAGGTGGATTATGGTGGAGGGGGGCACCGCACACGGCTAAAGATCAATGATCAACTTGTGTGTCTTGGGGTGCCCCCTGCCCCGTACATAAAGGAGCTAGGGGGAGGCGGCCGGCTAGGAGGAGGGCGCGCCAAGGGGCAAGTCCTACTCCCACCAGGAGTAGGACTCCTCCTTTCCTAGTAGGAGTAGGAGAAGGGGGAAGGAGGAGAGAGGGGGGAAGGAAAGGGGGGGGGGGTGCCGCCCCCTCCTTGTCCAATTCGGACTAGAGGAGGAGGGGGCACGCGGCCCTGCCTTGGCTGCCCCTACTCTTCTCCACTAAGGCCCATAAGGCTCATTATACTCCCCGGGGGGTTCTGGTAACCCTCCGGTACTCCGGTATATGCCTGAACTTGCCCGGAACACTTCCAAAGTCCAAACATAGTCATCCAATATATCGATCTTTATGTCTCGACCATTTTGAGACTCCTCGTCATGTTTGTGATCATATCCGGGACTCCGAACTATCTTGGGTACATCAAAACACATAAACTCATAATACTAATCGTCACCGAACGTTAAGCGTGCGGACCCTACGTGTTCGAGAACTATGTAGACATGGCCGAGAAACGTCTCTGGTCAATAACCAATAGTGGAACCTGGATGCTCATATTGGCTCCTACATATTCTAGAAGATCTTTATCGGTCAAACCGCATAACAACGTACGTTGTTCCCTTTGTCATCGGTATGTTACTTGCCCGAGATTCGACTGTCGGTATCTCAATACCTAGCTCAATCTCGTTACCGGCAAGTCTCTTTACTCGTAGTAATGCATCATCCCGCAACTAACTCATTAGTCACATTGCTTGCAAGGCTTATAGTGATGTGCATTACCGAGAGGGCCCAGTGATACCTCTCCGACAATCGGAGTGACAAATCCTAATCTCGATCCATGCCAACTCCACAAGTACAATCGGAGACACCTGTAGAGCACCTTTATAATCACCCAGTTAGGTTGTGACGTTTGGTAGCACACAAAGTGTTCCTCAGGCAATCGGGAGTTGCATAATCTCATAGTCATAGGAACATGTATAAGTTATGAAGAAAGCAATAACAGTAAACTAAAACGATCAAGTGCTAAGCTAACGGAATGGGTCAAGTCAATCACATCATTCTCCTAATGATGTGATCCCATTTATCAAATGACAACTCATGTCTATGGTTAGGAAACCTTAACCATCTTTGATCAACGAGCTAGTCAAGTAGAGGCATACTAGTGACACTATACTGTCTATGTATTCACACATGTATTATGTTTCCTGTTAATACAATTCTAGCATGAATAATAAACATTTATCATGAAATAAGGAAATAAATAATAACTTTATTGTTGCCTCTAGGGCATATTTCCTTCAATGTTTTCATTCGTCACATGATATGTGTTTTGCTTGGAGCGTCAATGTATTTTGCTTGGAGCGTCAATGTATTTTGCTAGGATTTTCTTTCTGTTATTTAGAATAATGTTTGCATCTTTTATTTCAATAAAAGTGGCAATGATAGCCTTTGCCATGCTTATTCTGCAAGTCTACTTGTTGCTGTTTGAAAACAGAAAGTTTACTGCTGTTGCAAAAATTACCTAGAAAAGTCAGAATATGATAAATTGTTGAAACTTTTTGCAAAATATGCTATGATAAATTTTCTACAGTGTATTATTTTTCTCATAATTTTTGAACTTATGGAAGTATGATGAATCTTGCATTCTTTACAGACTGTACTGTTCCGGCAGATTGCTGTTATGTTTGCATTGTTTGCATATGTTTGCTTGTTTAATAATTCTTTTTGAGGATAGGAGTATTAAATATGCAGAGGCATTTAGTATGCAATGTTGAATAATAATTTTAGTGATTTGATACAGTAGATAATGATAAGGTTTTGCACTGATTTATACTAACTTATCTCACAAGTTCTTGTTGAGTTTTTTGTGGATGAAGCTTTTGAGATTTATGAAAACCGTGGTATAAAAGGAATTAAGGAGACACACAAGCTCAAGCTTAGGGATGCCCAAGGCAGCCCAAGATAATATTTTAAGAGGTCTCAAGCATCTAAGCTTGGGGATGCCCCGGTAGGCATCCCATGTTTCTTCTTCAACAATTATCGGTTAGTATCGGTTGAGCCTAAGTTTTTGCTTCTTCACATGAGTTGTGCTATTCTTAGAATGTCATTTTATTTTCACTTTGCTTGCTATTTTAATAAAATACTTAGCCCTGAAAGTTTTTAAATAAAATAGATTCCTCAAATAGGAGGCTAGGTAAGCGGCATTCAAATCCCGTCAACGAAGCTCTTCTCCATGGAATTGCTCTAGTGCTTTACTTAGGGATAATTGATTTTATACCCTTAGTTGGCTCACACTCGACAGGTTTACCCCTTTACCCCTAGTTTCCTAAAACCCTCAGATTTGCCCAAGCCCGTTTGCTCCTCTTATGGTTTTGCCCTTCCGTCACGTTTCCATCTAGTTAGTGTCGTTTGACCGTCTGTTGACCGTCTATGGACTTTTCGTTGGACTTATTTGCCCCTGCTTCTTCACTCTCTAGTGAGACACTGCCAAGTGGGACCCATCAGTCCGAAAACCATCCAAGCTTCACTTTTATTTCTATCCCGTCGGTCAAACCCTAGTATCAGATCCCCTCCCCCCCTCTCTCAAATCCTGTTGGCGGTGGAGCCAGAGATCCCGTCGATAGCTAGCGGGGGAGGCCAACGGCGGTCCCATCGGTCGTGGAGCCATCGATCCCGAGTGCCCGTAGGAGGAGAACCACCCCGATCCTCCTCGTCTCCACGACCCAGATCCACCTCATCTCGGCCTTGATCTACCTCGTCTCCGCCCCCGATCCGTCGAGGCCGAGCGTGAGTGCTGCCCTGCCCATGCTCCTTTCTCTCCTCCTTCCCTCTCCCTTTCTCTCTCGATTCACTCTGTCTCTAACCCTGCTCTTTTCTCTTCCTCAATAGTAGCAGGGAGCAACACCAAAGCCACCATGGCCGCCGCCCATGGAAGTCCACCTCTGTATCAGTTTGCCGCCGACGTCCGCGTGGACCCTCGTCCACGCCAACGTGGTCTAGCCAATGCCGATGCCCCCCGTTGGCCCAGATCCAAATTGCCTCGTTGTTCCTCCCCTAGGCCACCTTCCACACTGCAGCGGCGGTGACCAAGCGTCCATCATGGGGATGCATGGGCGAGGAGGATCTCGTGAGCTCCGACGCTGATTCTGGGTGCACCGGCAAGCTCCGGCGCCGATTCCTTTGGCTCCACGAGCTCATCCTCGTCCTACAGAAGGCGTGTTTTCAATCTTTGACCCAACATTCTTTAACACTTGACGCAAATTAGCTAGTAGTATAGCTGGCAACAATGGATTGATGATTAATTATATTCGATATGAGACCGTCCTTAAGTACTGATTTGTGTTAATTACGGGTGTTTTAGTTAGTTTATGTGGTGTTAATTATTGCATAAAAAGTAATGCAAAATTGATATTATGTTTACAACATGGTAGTATCCGTTAAGAGATATTTGGTCCATTGTGGGTCCCACATGTTAATGAGAAGAGAGAGGGATGTTTTCTGAGTGATGGGTCCCACTTGGAAGTGTCTGGTGACAAAGTAAGGAAGCAGGGGCAAATAAGTCCAAAGAAAAGTCCATAGATGGTCAACAGACGGTCAAACGACACTAACTAGATGGAAACATGACGGAAGGGCAAAACCATAAGAGGACCAAACGGGCTTGGGCAAAACCGAGGGTTTTCGGAAACTAGGGGTAAACCTGTCGAGTGTGACCCAACTAAGGGTATAAAATCAATTATCCCCTTCACTTATATCCTATGAGTAAATTGTTGAATAAATTGAATGTTATAAAGTTGAAATCATATCATGCCTAGTGGTAGCTTCACATTGGGTTTAGGAAGTGAAAGCTTTTGAAGCTTGACAATCACAATATTGGTCATACAAGCAAGTCATGAATAATCAGTATAAGGAAGAGAACATTCACATGCAAATATACTATCTTGGAAATCTTTTGTGATTGTGAGCCCCCATCAAAATATTATATGCCAAAATTGTTGACATTGGACAAGGAAGACAATGGAATGATTTATGTTTGTTCATATTCACATAGAAGTTATATTGTCATAGATCCTTCAACATGTGGTGCTTGCCCCCTATCTTTGCTAGCCAAAAATTCCGCACCAAGTAGAGATACTACTTGTGCATCCAAAAACCATTAAACCCAAATCTTGTTTTGAGAGTCCACCAAACCTACCTATGGATTGAGCAAGATCCTTCAAGTAAGTTGTCATCGGTGCAATAAGGCAATAAAAATTGCTTCTTAAAGTGTTAGATCATTTAGTGTAAGAGAAAATTGAGCGTTGTACGAACTTGTGATGGCAAAGAATAAAGGCGACAGACTGCATAATAAAGGTTGCTATCAAAAGGGGAAATATAATGTGACGTTCTTTTGCACTAAGGCGTTGAGCATACAAACAAATAAGCACATGGCAACCTCTGCTTCCCTCTGTGAAGGTCCTATCCTTTACTTTTATGTATTTACTTTTATGCAAAGACTCAAAGTTTTTCTCTCTATTCCTTTTTATTTTTCTCCTTTGGCAAGCATAATGTGGTGAGGAAAGATCTAGGCACATATACCCACTTGAATGTGGGTAGCATGAGTTATTATTGTTGACATCACCCAAAGGTGAATACGTTGGGAGCTGAAATTATAAGCCCCTATCTTTCTATGTGTCCGGCTGAAATGTTTTGCTCATGTGTATGCGGTGAGTGTTAGCAATCATAGAAGACTATATGATGGTTGAGTATGTGGAGCTCTTACTTAAACTCTGTTGAATAAGTTGAATTGCAATTGCTTGGTGACTAAGAACATCGGTTGTTGGGTTTCAAGAGAGTTCATTGTTTAAACCTTAACATGTGAGATTGGTTGCCACTATAACATGAGAAGTTTTATAAGAAAGAATATATGTTATGATGCTAGGAAAAGTGATTGAAATTATCATTGATCAAACTTATGCACTTTGCTAGCATTCACACTTCATAAATTATTTCTTTTATCATTTACCTACTCGAGGACGAGTAGGAATTAAGCTTGGGGATGCTGATACGTCTCCAACGTATCTATAATTTAGGAAGTATTCATGCTGTTATTTTATCATTCTTGGTTGTTTTACGATCATTTTATAGCAACTTTATATCATTTTTTGGGACTAACCTATTGACCCAGTACCTAGTGCCAGTTGCAGTTTTTTGCTTGTTTTTTACATCGCAGGAAATGAATATCAAACGGAGTCCAAACACCGCATAAATTTTTGGAGATTTTTTATGGACCAGAAGGAACCGTATGGGCCTGAGCTGCACCTGGGGGTGCCCCGAGGGGGGCACAACCCACCAGGGCGTGCCCAGGTGGGTTGTGCCCACCTCGGTGGCCTTCCGCACCCCCTCTTTGCACTATAAATTCCCAAATATTCCGAAACCCTTCGGGGTTAACCTAGATCAGAAGTTCCGCCGCTGCAAGGTCTCTGTATCCGCGAAAACCAATCTAGACCCCGTTCCGGCACCCTGCCGGAGGGGGAAATCATCTCCGGTGGCCATCTTCATCATCCCGGTGGCCACCATGATGAGGAGGGAGTAGTCCACCCTCGGGGCTCAGGGTTTGTACCAGTAGCTATGTGTTTGATCTCTCTCTCTCTCTCTCGTGATCTATAGCATGGGCGTTGTTAATATAGTCAAATCATATGATGTTTCTCCCCTCTATACTCTTGTAATGATGAATTGAATCTTTACCCTTCAAAGTTTTGTCTTGTCGGATTGAATATTCAGAGATGAGAACACATGATATATCTCTTGCAATATGAATACTTGAGGTGACAATGAGATATCTTATTGATTCACTTGATATGTGTTATGGCATTCAACTTGCGGATTCCCGCAGTGATATAAGGGTAATCTATGCATAGGGGTTGATGCACGTTTTTCTCCGACCAAAAGTTTGGGGTCTCTTTATAGTTCTTTGTGTGGATTGAGTATTATGAATATGAATTTGCTTTGGTGTTATTCTAGTACGAACTCTAGGATAGATCGAATGGAAAAAATAGCTTTGTGTTATTTTAGTACGAACTCTTGAATAGATCGAACGGAAAGAATAGCTTTGAGGTGGTTTCGTGACCTACAAACAATTCCTATCTTTTGTTCTCCGCTAATAGGAACTCGGGAGTGATTCTTTATTGCACTTTTATCACCATCCATATTACACTTTTATCACCATCTCTTCGCCGAACTAGTGCACCTATACAATTTGCCATTGTATTGCATGTGTTGGAGACACAAGAGATTTCTTGTATTTGGTTGCCGGGTCGTTTGAGAGAGACCATCTTCATCCAACACCGCTCACGGATTGATAAACCTTAGATCATCCACTTGAGGGAAAATTGCTACTGTCCTACAAAACTCTGTGCTTGGAGGCCCAACACGTGTCTACAAGAATAAAGTTGCATAGTAGGCATCAGGAACGCGTAGAAACTCTATGTCTTCAAACCTTTTTGGTCCTTACTGACAAAAGGGGGAGAAGCATATGAGGTTGGTAGTCTTCAAGCGGGTCCTTATGGGTTGTTGACTTAATTTTTTGCTAAGTGCTTGCAACTCTCGTTCTGAAACTATTTGGCTCTTGAGTTGTAACACTTAAACTTGATGGTTGTCTACCACTTTTGCTACTACATTGTGATGCGATGATAAATTCCGCATGAAGTCATTCTGTAGATGTCCATTTCTCATTATGCATATCATTATCTTAATTGATTTCACATATGCATGATGAATTGTCTTCATACATTGGAGATGGCCTCCACAGAAAAAACCTGCCATGTGCATTTGCATTCAAAAGCAAACTACTTATATGCACATCTTTCGGGGGAGCCTCTTATGATCTACGAAGAGAATGCTCACAAAACTGAACTTTCACATATGTTTATCCCTGTTGAAAACTTCAACCAGTTTGTCATCAATCACCAAAAAGGAGGAGATTATAAGTGGATCTAGTGCCACCCCTAGTTGGTTTTGGAGTATTAACGACAAACATGGTTGAGGGACTAATGTGTTTGTGAGAATTGCAGGATAACACAGGTAGTAGTCCCTCATTGATTCGGTTTACCTACCAGAGATGACCCCTAAAAATGTGTGAAGAAATTGAAGACAATGGTGGTTTGTGAAGACATTCGCGACGAAGATTATGACGTGTGAAGATATTTGCTTGAAGACTATCAAGTGCGAAGACATAGCTGTTTCGTAGTTTCCTTTCTTCTTTATTGAGTCATAGGAACCACCGTACTGTTAAGTGGGGTCCAACTGAACAAAGTTAGAGTAACTGATGTGATGCTCAACCAAACCCTATGTCTTCGAGAGAAGACAATGAGATAAAACCTTATCCAGACCTAGATGAGTCAGCTTTGCTTGTAGCCCAAGCCAAGCTGCCGCATGTGTTTGAAATCCGACCATTTAACACGTGTCGGTTCCTTAGTGACCTAGGGTCATTTCGGACATATCAGGTCGGTTTGTCACTTGGCTATAAACGGCCTACCCCCTACACCATAAATTGGTAGCTGCTCAGAGTTAATGCACGGCTTTTGTCGTTTGAGAGCAACCCACCTCCGAAGCATTTGAGAGAGAGATCATTGCGAGGACTAAGCCCAAAACACCCATAGCCAAAGAGTGTTAGGCATCACTGAAGTCTTTCTGTCCGCGTGATCTAAAGACTTGTTACACTTGAGGATTGCAAATGCTCCAGCCGGTTAGGCGTCGCGTTCTGAGCATCCAAGAGTCATTGTGAATTGCCGGTGAACGAAGTCTGTGAAGGTTTGGAAGTCTACCCTGAAGACTTACCAGAGCGATTGGGCGAGGATTGGGTGTCCTTAGCTCAAGGGGAATAAGGTGAAGACACGGTCTTCTGAGTTCAATCTCAACCTCCCTAACCAGACGTACAGTTGTCACAACAACTGGAACTGGTCTGCCAAATCCTTGTCTTCACCAAGCAACTGGTTCTATCCCTTACTCTCATCACTCTTCAATTTGTCTTCATGAAGTCATTGCTTGCCTGCCTGATTCATTTGACTTCACCGTGTGAAGACTTATATCGGTTTGGCTTCGTACTGCCTTCCATACTGATCCTGTCTACCTAGCTGCAGTTAGTCTTCATGCTTTCACTGTATTGTGTGCTTGACTAATGCTTGCCTAGTGTAGTTTTAATTCCGCTCCTTACTATATAGGTTCAGTATGCTTGTTTGTCTTCAAAGCCACCGTGTTTTGAAGACTCTCATAAAAATCGCCTATTCATCCCCCCTCTAGTCGATAACTAGCACTTTCAATATGAACTATGGTTTGGCAAAAAACCTAAGCTGTCATTTCTTAAAGTTTGGGGATGCGATGCTTATGTCAAATGGCTTCATCCTGATAAGCTCGAACCCAAATCGGAGAAGTGCATCTTCATAGGATACCCTGAGGAAAAAATTCAGTACACCTTCTACCACAAGTCCGAAGGCAAAATCTTTGTTGCTGAGAACGAAACCTTTCTAGAGAAGTAGTTTCTCTTGAAAGAAGTGAGTGGGAGGAAAGTAGAACTTGATGAGATAATTGTACCTGCTCTCAATTTGGAAAGTAGCTCATCTGAGGAATCTGTTCCCGTGAGGCCTACACCAACTAGAGAGGAAGCTAATGATAAAGATCATGAAACTTCAGATCAAGTTGCTACAGAACCTCGTAGGACAAACAGAGCACGATTCACACCAGAGTGGTACGACAATCCTATTCTGCATGTCATGTTACTTGACCATGATGAACCTAAGAACTATGAAGAAGCTATGATGAGCCCAAATTCCGATAAATGGCTTGAGGCCATGAAATATGAGATAGGATACATGTATGAGAACAAAGGGTGGACTTTGGTGGATCTGCCCGATGATCGGCGACCCATAGAGAATAAATGGATCTTCAAGAAGAAGACTGACGCTGATGTTAATGTTACTGTCTATAAAGCTCAACTTGTTGTAAAAGGTTTATGACAAGTTCAAGGAGTTGACTATGATGAGACTTTCTCACCCGTAGCGATGCTTAAGTCTAACCGAATCATGTTAGCAATTGCCGCATTTTATGATTATGAAATCTGGCAAATGGATGTCAAAACTGCATTCCTTAATGGATTTCTTAAAGAAGAGTTGTATATGATGCAACCAGAAGGTTTTGTCGATCCTAAAGGTGCTAACAAAGTGTGCAAGCTCTAGCGATCCATTTATGGACTGGTGCAAGCATCTCGGAGTTGGAATATACGCTTTGATGAAGTGATCAAAGCATATGGTTTTATACAGACTTTTGGAGAAGCCTGTATTTACAAGAAAGTGAGTGGGAGCTCTATAGCATTTCTAATATTATATGTGGATGACATATTGTTGATTTGGAATGATGTAGAATTTCTGGATAACATAAAAGGATACTTGAATAAGAGTTTTTCAATGAAAGACCTCGGTGAAGCTGCTTATATATTGGGCATCAAGATCTATAGAGATAGATCAAGACGCTTGATAGGACTTTCACAAAGCACATACCTTGATAAAGTTTTGAAAAAGTTCAAAATGGATCAGTCAAAGAAAGGGTTCTTGCCCATGTTACAAGGCGTGAAATTGAGTCAGACTCAATGCCCGACCACTGCAGAAGATAGAGAGAAAATAAAAGTCATTCCCTATGCCTCAGCCATAGGTTCTATCATGTATGCTATGCTGTGTACCAGACCTGATGTGTGCCTTGCTATAAGTTTAGCAGGGAGGTACCAAAGTAATCCAGGAGTGGATCACTAGACAGCGGTCAAGAACATCCTGAAGCACCTGAAAAGTACTAGGGATATGTTTCTCGTTTATGGAGGTGAAAAAGAGTTGTCGTAAGTGGTTACGTCGATGCTAGCTTTGACACTGATCCGGATGACTCAAAGTCGCAAACCGAATATGTATTTTTATTGAATGGTGGAGCTATTAGCTGGTGTAGTTCCAAGCAGAGCATTGTGGCGGGATCTACATGTTAAGCGAAGTACATAGCTGCTTCGGAAACAGCAAACGAAGGAGTCTGGATGAAGGAGTTCATATCCAATCTAGGTGTAATACCTAGTGGATCGGGTACAATGAAAATCTTTTGTGACAATACTGGAGCAATTGCCTTGGTGAAGGAATCCAGATTTCACAAAAAGACCAAACACATCCAGAGACGCTTCAACTCCATCCGAGATTTGGTCTAGGAGGGAGACATAGAGATTTGCAAAATACATATGGATCTGAATGTGGCAGACCCGTAGACTAAGCCTCTTCCACGAGAAAAACATGATCACCACCAAGACTTCATGGGTGTTAGATTCATTACAATGTAATCTAGATTATTGATTCTAGTGCAAGTGGGAGACTGAAGGAAATATGCCCTAGAGGCCATAATAAAGTTATTATTTTATATTTCCATATTCATGATAAATTTTTATTATTCATGCTAGAATTGTATTAACCGTAAACTTGATACATGTGTGAATACATAGACAAAACACCGTGTCCCTAGTATCCCTCTACCAGACTAGGTCGTTGATCAAGGATAGTTAAGTTTCCTAGCCATGGACATGAGTTGTCATTTGATAAATGGGATCACATCATTAGTGGAATGATGTGATGGACAAGACCCATCCGTTAGCTTAGCATAATGATCGTTCAGTTTTATTGCTACTGGTTTCTTCGTGTCAAATATATATTCCTCCGACTATGAGATTGTGCAACTTTTGGACACCAGAGGAATGCTTTGTGTGCTATCAAATGCCACAATGTAACTGGGTGATTATAAAGATGCTCTACCGGTATCTCCGAAGGTGTTTGTTGGGTTGGCATAGATCGAGATTAGGATTTGTCACTCCGAGTATAGGTGAGGTATCTATGGGCCCTCTCAGTAATGCACATCATATGAAGCCTTGAAAGCAATGTGACTAATGAGTTAGTTATGGGAGGATGCACTATGAAACGAGTAAAGAGACTTGCCGGTAACGAGATTGAACTAGGTATGAAGATATCGACGATCGAATCTCGGGCAAGTAACATATCGATGACAAAGGGAATAACGTATGTTGACATTGCGGTTTGACCGATAAAGATCTTCCTAGAATATGTGGGAACCAATATGAGCAGATAGGTTCCGCTATTGGCTATTATCCGGAGAGGTGTCTCGGTCATGTCTACATACTTCTCGAACCCATAGGGTCCGCACACTTAACATTCGATGACGATATGTATTATATGAGTTATGTTTTTTGGTGACCAAAGGTAGTTTGGAGTCCCAGATGATATCACGGACATGGCAAGGAGTCTCGAAATGATCAAGATGTAAAATTTGATATATTGGAAGGTTATATTCGGACATCGGAATGGTTCCGGAGTGTTTCGGTAAATATCGGAGTGCCGAGGGGTTACCAGAACACCCCTGGAAAAGTAATGGGCCTTAATGGGCCATAGGGGAGAGGAGAGGCAGACCATGAGGAGGTGGCACCCCCCCATGGGGAGTCCGAATTTGACTAGGGGAGGGGGTGCCCCCCCTTTCCCTCTCCCTCTCCCTCTCTTTCCCTTTTCCCCTTCCGTTCGAAGGAAGGGGGCCGACTAGGACTTGGAGTCCTAGTAGGACTCCCCCCGTGGCGCGCGCCCTAGGGCCGGCTTCCTCCCCTCTCCTCCTTTATATACGGGGGCGGGGGCACCTCTAGGAACAACATCAATTGTCTTAGCCGTGTGCGGTTCCCCCCTCCACCATTTACTCCTCCGGTCATATTGTCGTAGTGCTTAGGCAAAGCCCTGTGCACATCACATCACCATCACCATCACCATGCTGTCGTGCTGACGAAACTCATCTACTCCTTCGTACCTCTATTGGATCAAGAGTTCGAGGGACATCATCGAGTTGAACGTGTTCAAAACTCGGAGGTGCCGTACGTTCGGTGCTTGATCGGTTGATTCGAGAAGACGTTCGACTACATCAACCGTGTTAAGTTAACGCTTCTGCTTTCAGTCTATGAGGGTACATGGGCACACTCTCCCCCTCTCATTGCTATGCATCTCCTAGATAGATCTTGCGTGAGGGTAGAATTTTTTTTGAAATTGCATGCTACGTTTCCCAACAGGTAGGTGGGGGAGGAATCGAGACGCCGGAGGGGCGGTTGCTCTTATCCACCCGATGCGTTGCTAGCGGGGTGGTCAGGCGGCGACGAGCCCCTGTAGTGGCGCGCATCGGGGGAACAGAAGGGAGGGAAGAGCGACCGAGGAGGCTGGTGGGACAGGCCAACTGGGCCTGTTGGGATGGCCGAGGCCCAAGGGGAGGCCAGGGGCTCTCCCACCCATTTTTCTTTCCTTTTATTTTTCCTTTTTTTTCTTTTTTTATTTTAAAGCATCTATTTTTCCAAAATCCTTTATAACCAAATTTGTTTTATAAAATAAAACAACTGCACCTAAAATATCATTATAATTTAGGTTACTGTCACATTAAGTGTAGTAGTTAAATAATTTACTTTAGTATTTTTATAAAGTAAAAAGGCATTTAAAACATTATTTTCGCCACTGTTTCAAATATTTTAAGACATTTAATTTTTTTTTAAAAACATTGGTTAACCACCAATATTAATAAGTTAATATTTTCCACATGATGAACATTTTAGTTTTCATGTTTGAGCAAAGTTAAATTTCACTCATAATTTGAAATCAAATTCAACTTGAATTTGAAAGAGGTATTAGACAGTGATGATCAAACAATTGTTTAGCAAAAGCTTAACTTAACCCCAAGTGTTACTGTAGCATCATTACACAGGGGTGTTACAACTCTCCTCCTCTAAAAGAAATTCTCGTCCTGAAGAATTAAGAGGTAGAAGGGAAAAGATCGGGGTATTCAGCACGGAGGTTATCCTCGTGTTCCCAAGTGGCTTCATCTTTAGTATGATTCAATCATTGCACCTTGAGGAACTTGGTAACCTTCTGGCGGGTTCGGCGTTCAACTTCTTCAAGAATGCGGATCAGATGCTCTTTATAAGTGAGATCATCTTGCACTTCAATCAGTTCCGGATCCACTTCACATTTCGGATCCTTGAAGCAACGACGAAGTTGCGACACATGGAAGACATTATGGACATGAGAGAACTGAGGTGGCAACTCCAATTGATAAGCCACCAGTCCACGACGGGCGAGAATGCGGAAGGGACCAATGTAACGCGGAGCTAACTTGCCATTGACTCTGAACCGATGGGTGCCTCTCAAAGGAGTGACACGTAGATAAGCTTGTTCACCAGGTTGATAAGTTGAACCCCAGTGTTTCCGATCATAGTTGCTCTTCTGGTAGGAGTGGGCCGACTTGAGATTATCCCGGACAATGCGAACCTGCTCTTCAACTTGTTGGATGATGTCTGGACCAATGAGCATCTGTTCCCCAGTTTCTGACCAATTCAGAGGGGTTCGGCACTTACGTCCATAAAGCACTTTGAAGGGTGCCATCTTCAAGCTGGCTTGATAGCTGTTGTTATAAGAGAACTCCACATAAGGGAGAGATTCTTCCCACTTCTTGCCGAAAGAAATAACACAAGCCCGAAGAATGTCTTCGAGAATTTGATTGACTCGCTCGACTTGGCCTTGGGATTGGGGATGATAAGCAGTGCTCTAGGTAATATGAGTTCCCATTGCCTCTTGGAAACTAACCCAGAACTTTTAAGTGAATATACTACCACGGTCTGAACTAATCTCCTTCGGAATGCCGTGGAGTGACACAATTCTGGGGATATACAAGTTTGCTAATTGGCTAGTGATACGTCTCCAATGTATCTATAATTTATGAAGTATTCATGCCATATATTATCATTCTTGGATGTTTTACAATCATTTTATAGCAAATTTATATCATTTTCTGGGACTAACCTATTGACCCAGTGCCCAGTGCCAGTTGCTATTTTTTGCTTGTTTTTTACATCGCGGGAAATCAATATCAAGCATAGTATAAACACCGGGAAACTCCTTAAGGATTTTTTACGGACCATAAGAAAGCTAGTGGGCCAAGAAAGCACCTAGGGGGTTGCTCGAGGGGAGCAGCACCCACCAGGGCGCGCCAGGAGGCCCAGGCGCGCCCTGGTGGGTGCTGCCCACCTCGGGTGCCCCCTGGACCGCCTCCTCGCCCTATAAATTTTCAAATATTCTAAAACCCTTGGGGTAGCCCTAGATCAGAAGTTCCGCCGCCGCAAGGCCTTTGTATCCACGAGATCCAATCTAGACCGGTTCCGGCACCCTGCCGGAGGGGGTGAATCATCACCGGTGGCCATCTTCATCATCCCGGCGGCCACCACGATGAGGAGGGAGTAGTCCACACTCGGGGCTGAGGGTTTGTACCAGTAGCTATGTGTTTAATCTCTCTCTCTCTCTCTCTCTCTCTCTCGTGTTCTTGATATGTCACGGTCTTGACGTATCGCGGGCTTTGTTAATATAGTTGAATCATATGGTGTTTTCCCCTCTCTACCTTGTTGTGATGAATTGAGTTTTTCCCTTTGAGATTTCGTTGTTATCGGATTGAATACTTTTATGGATTTAGAACACTTGATATATGTCTTGTAAATGAATACTCGTGGTGACAATGGGGTATCATACTGATTCACTTGATATATGTTTTGGCACTCAACTCGCGGATTCCTGAGGTGACATTGGGGTAATCTATGCATAGGGGTTGATGCACGTTCTCGTCTTTGTTTCTCCGATAGAAATCTTGGGGCACTCTTTGAAGTTCTTTGTTCTGGATTGAATATTATAAATCTGAATTTGCTTTGGTGCTATTTTAGTACGAACTCTAGGATAGATCGAACGGAAAGAATAGATTTGTGTTATTTTAGTACAAACTCTTGAATAGATCGAATGGAAAGAATAGCTTTGAGGTAGTTCCGTATCCTACAAACAATTCCATCTTATGTTCTCCGCTAGATAGGAACTTTGGAGTGATTCTTCATTGCACTTTGAGGGATGGTTATATGATCCAATTATATTAGCACTGTTGAGAGATTGCACCAGTGAAAGTACGGATCCTAGGCCTTGTTTTCAAGCATTGCAATACCCTTTTTGTGCCCGTTTACTATTTGCTACCTTGCTGTTTTTATTTATTCAGATTATAAAAATATATTTCTACCATCCATATTACACTTTTATCACCATCTCTTCGCCAAACTAGTGCACCTATACAATTTGCCATTGTATTGGGTGTGTTGGGGACACAAGAGATTTCTTGTATTTGGTTGCAGGCTCGTTTGAGAGAGACTATCTATATCCTACGCCTCCCACAGATTGATAAACATTAGGTCATCCACTTGAGGGAAAATTTCTACTGTCCTACGAAACTCTGCGCTTGGAGGCCCAACATGTGTCTACAAGAATAAAGTTGCATAGTAGACATCAACCTCTTTTTTGGCGCCGTTGCCGGGGAGGTGAGTGCTTGAAGGTATATCTTTAGATCTTGCAATTGAATCTTTTAGTTTCTTGTTTTGTCACTAGTTTGGTTTATAAAATAAATAAAAAATGGAATTGAAGTTGCATCATCTTATTGATCATCTTTATAATATCTTTCTTGAAAATGATGGATCAAAAAATTGTGCTCAATTGTTAGAAGAAGAATGCTATAGAATGTTTGGCATAGAATCTTTGAATGATGACCATGATTTCAATGTTGTTGGCATGAACTGTTTGAATATGAATGATGCTAATGATATGCAAAGCCACAAGCTTGGGGATGCTATGTTTGATGAAGATGATGTTTTTAGTCCCCCAAGATTTGATGTGCAAATTTGTTATGATGATTTCATGCCTCCTATTTATGATGATTATAATGATGAAAGTGGATTCAGAGAGGTCATGACTTTATATAATGATGAGTCCACCATTTTGGATGAGGCCTCAATAGACTATGCGAACAAGGTCGCTATTATGATGATTATGGCGATGACATGTGTGCTATACTGAATAATTGTACCCATGAACCTTGTCATCATAATTTTAATTTTCAATCCCATGATAGTTATTTTGTTGAGTTTGTTCCCACTACTATTCATGAGAATAAATTTGCTTATGTCGAGAGTAATAAAATTTCTATGCTTGTGCATCATGAAAAGAATGCTTTATGTGATGGATATATTGTTGAATTCATTCATGATTCTACTGAAAATTATTATGAGGTAGTAATATATGCTTGTCGAAATTGCAATAATATCATGTTTCCTCTCTATGTGTTGAAAATTTTGAAGTTATGCATGTTTTGCCTTCCTATGCTAGTTGATTCTTGCTCCCATAAGTTGTTTGCTCACAAAAACCCTATGCATAGGAAGTGGGTTAGG
Source organism: Triticum dicoccoides (assembly GCF_002162155.2). Taxonomy (NCBI): domain Eukaryota; kingdom Viridiplantae; phylum Streptophyta; class Magnoliopsida; order Poales; family Poaceae; genus Triticum; species Triticum dicoccoides. The sequence goes on along the minus strand of NC_041393.1, from coordinate 199,807,793 downwards.
CTTAAATGTGCTAGTCATATGCTTCATGATGCTCTCTTTGTTTTTTAATTCTTTACTTTTATGTGAGCATAATTGAAATAATCATTCCTAGCTTAAAATGCATTAAAGAAAAGCGCTTGTTGGGAGAAAACCCAACACTTTTACCTACTCTTTCTGTGTGTTCACATGATTAGTCTACTGTAGTAATCATTTTTTATTGTTTTTGTTTCAATGAAGTGCCAAGTAAAGCCTTTGGGATCATGTTGGGTGATGGTTGATTTGATCTTGCTGAAAAATAGAAACTTTTACGCTCGCAAAAATAACTCTTATTCTTAACAAAAGAGTGCTTTTGAGTTGAATCTTTTTCCAGAAGATTAATATACAACTTTCTCATGTGTTCATATTTGTTTCATAATTTTTGGAGTAGTAGAAGTATGGTTTGAGTACAGATTACTACAGACTGTTCTGTTTTTGACAGATTCTATTTTCAATGCATAGTTTGCTTGTTTGCTTGTTTCTATGGCTTATATTTCTCAATATAATTTGTAGAAATGATATGCTACAGTGGTCATTGTGTGGAAAAAATTATGAATCTTGTCTTTGACAGTACCAAAAGTGAAATGGTTTGCTCTTTATCATACTAACCTATCTCACGAAGTTCCTTTATGTTTTGTGTGATTGAAGTTTTCAAGTTTTGGGTGAAATGTCGATATGATGAGAATAAGGAGTAACAAGACCCTAATCTTGGGGATGCCCAAGGCACCCCCAAAGTAATATTCAAGGAAGATCCAAGCAACTAAGCTTGGGGATGCCCCGGAAGGCGTCCCCTCTTTCGTCTCCAACATTATCGGTAACCTCACTTGGAGCTATATTTTCACTCGTCACATGATATGAGTTTTTCTTGGAGCATCATTTTATTTTGTTAGTATTTGCTTGCTATTATTTATAGTAATGTTTCGCATCTTTCATTTCAATAAAAATGTCGAGTATAACCATTGCCATGCTTATTTTGCAAGTATACATGTTGCTGTTTGAAAACATAAAGTTTATCATTGTTGCAAAAATTCCCTAGAAAATTCAGAATACGATAAAATGTTGACACTTTTGAAAAATAAGCTCTGATAAATTTTCTTTAGTGTGTAGTTTGTTTCATAATTTTTGGAGTTTAATAAGTATTGATACTATTGCATTCGTTACAGACTGTTCTGGTTTGGTAGATTGCTGTTATGTTTGCATTGTTTGCATATGTTTGCTTGTTTAATGATTCTATTTGAGGATAGGAGTATTAAATATGCAAGGCATTTAGTATGCAATGTTGAATAATAATTTTAGTGATTTGCTACAATAGAGAATGATAAGGTTTTTGCATTGGTTTATACTAACTTATCTCACGAGTTCTTGTTGAGTTTTTGTGGATGAAGTTTTTGAGATTTAGGGAAACCGTAATATGAGAGAAATTAAGAAGACACAAAAGCTCAAGCTTGGGGATTCCCAAGGCATCCCAAGTTAATATTCTAAGAATTCTCAAGCATCTAAGCTTGGGGATGCCCGGGTAGGCATCCCACCTTTCTTCTTCAACAATTATCGGTTAGTATCGGTTCAGCCTAAGTTTTTGCTTCTTCACATGATGTGTGCTATTCTTGGAATGTCATTTTGTTTTGTTTTGCTTGCTTTTTTAATAAAATACTTAGATCTGAAAGTTTTTAAATAAAAGAGAGTCCTCAAATAGCTACCCATTTACATAACTACTCACTTGATCTTCACTTATATCTTTTTGGAGTAGTTTGTCATTTACTCTCGTGCTTCACTTATATCCTATAAGTAAATTGTTAAATGAATTGAATATCATGAAGTTGAAATTATATGTTCATATCATGCCTAGTAGTGGCCTCACATTGGGTTTAGAAAGTGAAAGCTTTTCAAGCTTGACAATCACAATATTGGTCATACAAGCGATTCACGAATAAATAGTATAAGGAAGAGAACTTTCACATGCAAATACACTATCTTGGAAATCTTTTGTGATTGTGAGCCCCAATAAAAATATTATATGCCAAAATTGTTGATGTTGGACAAGGAAGACAATGTAATGATTTATGTTTGTTCATATTCACACAGAAGTTATATTGTCATAGATCCTTCAACATGTGGTGCTTGCCCCTATCTTTGCTAGCCAAAAATTCCGCACCAAGTAGAGATACTACTTGTGCATCCAAAAACCCTTAAAACAAAATCTTGTTTTGAAAGTCCACCATACCTACCTAAGGATTGAGCAAGATCCTTCAAGTAAGTTGTCATCGCTGCAATAAGGCAATAAAAATTGCTTCTAGAAGTGTTAGATCATTTAGTGTAAGAGAAAATTGAGCGTTGTACGAACTTGTGATGGGAAAGAATAAAAGAGACATACTGCATAATAAAGGTTGCTATCATAAGGGGAAATATAACGTGATGTTCTTTTGCACTAAGGGGTTGAGCATACAAACAAATAAGCGCATGGCAACCTCTGCTTCCCTCTGTGAAGGGCCTATATTTTACTTTATGTATTTACTTTTATGCAAGGGTCAAAGTTTTTCTTTCTATTCCTTTTTATTTTTCTCCTTTGGCAAGCATCATGTGGTGAGGAAAGATCTAGGCACATATATCCAGTTGAATATGGGTAGCATGAGTTATTATTGTTGACATCACCCAAAGTTGAATACATTGGGACATGAAATTATAAGCCCCTATCTTTCTATGTGTCCGGTTGAAACGTTTTGCTCATGTGTATGAGGTGAGTGTTAGAAATCATAGAAGACTATATGATGGTCTAGTATGTGGGGCTCTTACTCAGGCTCTGTTGAATAAGTTGAATTGCAATTGCTTGGTGACTGAGAACATTGGTTGTTGACTTTCAAGAGAATTCATTGTTTGGACCGTAACATTTGAATTGGTTGCTACTATAACATGAGAAGTTTTATAAGAAAGAATTGCTGTTATGATGCTAGGAAAAATGATTAAAATTATCATTGATCAAACTTATGCACTTTGCTAGCATTCACACTTCATAAATTATTTCTTTTATCATTTCCCTACTCGAGGACGAGTAGGAATTAAGCTTGGGGATGCTCATACGTCTCCAACGTATCTATCATTTATGAAGTATTCATGCCATTATATTATCATTCTTGGATGTTTTACAATCATTTCATAGCAACTTTATATCATTTTTGGGACTGACCTATTGACCCAGTGCCCATTGCCAGTTGCTGTTTTTTGCTTGTTTTTTACATCGCGGGAAATCAATATCAAACGGAGTCCAAACACCGCGAAACTCCTTGAGGATTTTTTATGGACCAGAAGAAAGCCAGTGGGCCAAGGAAGCACCTGGGGGGGGGCTGCTCGAGGGGAGCAACACCCACCACGGCATGCCAGGAGGCCTAAGCGCGCCTTGGTGGGTGCTGCCCACCTTGGGTGCCCCCTGGACCGCCTCTTCGCCCTATAAATTTCCAAATATTCCAAAACCCTTGGGGGTAGCCCTAGATCAGAAGTTCCACCGCCACAAGGCCTCTGTATCCACGAGATCCAATCTAGACCCCGTTCCGGCACCCTGCCGGAGGGGGAAATCATCACCGGTGGCCATCTTCATCATCCCGGCGGCCACCAAGACGAGGAGGGAGTAGTCCACCCTCGGGGCTGAGAGTTTGTACAAGTAGCTATGTGTTTAATCTCTCTCTTTCTCGTGTTCTTGAGATGTCACGATCTTGATGTATCGCGGGCTTTGTTAATATAGTCGTATCATATGGTGTTTTCCCCTCTCTACCTTGTTATGATGAATTGAGTTTTTCCCTTTGAGATTTCGTTGTTATCGGATTGAATACTTTTATGGATCTGAGAGCACTTGATATACGTCTTGCAATTGAATACTCATGGTGACAATGGGGTATCGTATTGATTCACTTGATATATGTTTTGGCACTCAACTCGCGGATTCCCGAGGTGACATTGGGGTAATCTATGCACAGGGGTTGATGCAGGTTCTTGTCTTTGTTTCTCCGATAGAAATCTTGGGGCACTCTTTGAAGTTCTTTTTGTTGGATTGAATATTATAAATCTGAATTTTATTTGGTGTTATTTTAGTATGAACTCTAGGATAGATCGAATGGAAATAATAGCGTTGTGTTATTTTAGTACGAACTCTTGAATAGATCGAATGGAAAGAATAGCTTTGATGTGGTTTCGTACCCTACAAACAATTCCGTCTTGTGTTCTCCGCTAGATAGGAACTTTGGAGTGATTCTTTATCACACTTTGAGGGATGGTTATATGATCCAATTATATTAGCACTTCTGAGAGATTGCACTAGCGAAAGTACGGATCCTAGGCCTTGTTTTCAAGCATTGCAATGCCGTTTTTGTGCCCGTTTAATATTTGCTACCTTGCTATTTTTATCTATTCAGATTATAAAAATATATTTCTACCATGCATATTACACTTTTATCACCATCTCTTCGCCGAACTAGTGCATCTATACAATTTGCCATTGTATTGGGTGTGTTGGGGACACAAGAGATTTCTTGTATTTGGTTGCAGGCTCGTTTGAGAGAGACTATCTTCATCCTACGCCTCCCACTGATTGATAAACCTTAGGTCATCCACTTGAGGGAAAATTGCTACTATCCTACAAAACTCTATGCTTGGAGGCCCAAGACGTGTCTACAAGAATAAATTGTGTAGTAGACATCAACTAGCAGTGATAGTCTCCTTGACTGGCAGAAAGTGAGCAACCTTCGAGAATTGATCGATGACAACGGAGATAGCATCATTACCTTTCTAAGACTTGGGAAGGCCTGTGACGAAGTCCATCTGAATCTTATCCCATTTCCATTCAGGAATAGGGAGAGGTTGCAGAAATCCAGCAGGTTTCTGATGTTCTGCTATGACGCGACGACAAATGTAACATTCTTCAATATATCGAGCAATGTCTTGCTTCATCTTAGACCACCAGTACTTCTGACGTATGTCTAAATACATCTTGGTACTTCCCAAATGAATAGAGAGAGGGGTGTCATGCGCTTCTTTCATCACCTTGCCTGTCATAAGCACGAACCGGGGTACTACAATATGATCTCTAAAGTATAAGGTTCCACCTTCACCAAGTGAGAAGTCTCTGGATTTCTCTAAGGCGAGATCCATTTTCATCATATCAACATGAGCATCCTTGGCTTGAGCAAACTTGATTGCTTTCAGAAGAGTTGGTTTCAAGACAAGGTTATTTAGACAACCCTGCGGAACTAGTTGAAGGTTCAGCTTGCAAAGTTATTCATAAAGGCGGGGTTGAGCTTTTTGAACCATGTGGTTATTGCAATAAGACTTGTGGCTCAGGGCATCGGCCATGACATTAGCCTTGCTAGGTGTATAAGATATACTGCAGTTGTAGTCAGCAATAACTTCCATCCATCACTGTTGACGGAGGTTCAGATCTGGCTAGGTAAACAGGTACATAAGACTCTGATGACTAGTGAAGATCTCACAATAATTACTGAGAAGGTACTGTCACCATAGCTTTAGTGCATAGATAACCGCAGCAAGCTCGAGGTCGTGAATTGGGTAGTTCTCTTCATGAGGACGCACTTGACGGGAGGCATAAGCAATCACTCTACGCTCTTACATTAGGACACAGCCTAATCCTTATCGTGAAGCATCGCAATAGATGACAAAGTCCTTGCGAGAATCGGGGGGAGCAAGCACTGGGGTAGAAGTCAACTTGTCCTTGAGTGCCTAGCTTTCCTGGCATTTGTCTGTCCGATCGAACTTAACACCCTTGTGAAGCAGATTAGTCAGGGGCTTGGCGATCTTGGAGAAGTTCTCGATGAAACGGCGGCAATAGCTGGTGAGTCCGAGAAAGCTTCTGACTTGCTTGACATTCTTCGGAGGGGTCCAGTAAAGAATAGCCTGAACTCGCTCTAGGTTAACGGCAATACCATCCTTGGAGATCACATGTCCAAGGTAGGTTACTACGGGTAGCCAGAATTCACACTTAGAATACTTGGCATATAGCTGATGCTCCCAAAGTTTTTCTAGAACAAGACGAAGATGTTCAGCATGTTCTTCTTTGTTCTTGGAATAAACAAGGATATCATCCAGATAAACCACGACAAACTTGTCGAGGTATTCCATGAATATATAGTTCATCAGATGAGATAATGTAGATGGAGTGTTGGTCAAGCCGAAAGACATAATGGTGTACTCGTAAGAACCATAACGAGTGATGAATGCGTTCTTGGGAATATCCTCTTCACGGACACGGATCTGGTGATAACCCAACCTCAGGTCGAGTTTAGAGAATACTGAGGAACCAACCAGTTGATCATACATATCATTGATTCGAGGGAGGGGATACTTGTTCTGAATAGTTGCTTGGTTGATAGGACGATAGTCTTGGACCAAACGATTCGTTCCATCCTTCTTCTTCTTCACAAAGGGAGAAGGTGCTCCCCAAGCAGAGTAACTTGGACGAATGAAACCACTGCGAAGAGATTTGTTGATTTCCTCCTTAAGCTCAAGGAGTTCATGAGGTGGCATCTTGTATGGTCATTTGGCGATAGGAACAGTGCCTGGTTTCATATCAATGATGAACTCGATAGCCCGAGCAGGGGGTATTCCTGGAAGTTCTTCTGGAAAAATGTCTAGGAAGTCGTGACCGACTGGAACCTTTTCAATTCCCTCAAGAGGTGATGCATTCAACGCACTCAAGGCATAAAGCCGTGCTTCAGCATTTTGAATAATCTGAGCATGGTAGCTTACTATCTCATCAGAAGGATGTAGGAGATGAACGACTTTGGTGGCGCAAACGATAGAGGCAGTATGTGCTTTCAACCATTCCATTCCCAGAATGAGGTCAATATTGGAAGACTCCAGAATAATGGGAGAAACAAGGTATTCCAAGCCTTCAATCTCAACAGGAACGTCGCGACCAATCATGGTAGTTTGACACCGGCCTGCAGGGGTGCGTACCACTATTGTAGTGTTCATGGGCTTGCATCGAATGTCATGTGAGTATGCAAAATTTTCTGACATGAATGAATGCGATGCTCCTAAATCAAATAAAACAGAAGCGGGTACTGAATTAACGAGAAGATTACCCATCACAGTAGCAGGCTGGTTTTGAGCTTCATTCTGATCAATGTTGTTAGCCTGACCACGACCATAAGGCCTGACATTGTTGTTAAGGAGATGATTGTTTTCACGGGCATTAGAAGGCAGAGCCAGCTGATTCTGATTTTGAGGGAAGTTCCTAGAACAGTGACCTGGAAGGCCACACTTGAAGCACAAACCATCATTGGGATTGGAAGCAGGAGCTCGGAGTGGTGCAGTCCAAAGAGGCTGCCTCGGCGGTGGAGGAGGCAGGCGAGGTGCATCATAGGACTGTCTTGGTGCAAGTGCAGTTGGACGATACATGCTATGGGGAATCCATATCCGAAGCTTCTGCGCTGACAGGCCCGAAGATGGTCCGGCATCACGGCTGCGCCTGAGGGATCCCTGGTGTTCCGGAAGACCAATCTCAGCCTGAATTGCCTTGTTCACCAAGGTGGCGAAGTCGGCAAAGTCATGAACGAGCAGTGCTAGCTTGATATCAGTGTGAAGTCCACCACAAAACTTTTCCTGTCTGCAAGCATCAGTTGTAATGTCTTCTTCGGCATAACGTGACAAGTCCAGAAATTTCTGCTGATAAGCATCAACTGTCTTGTTGCCTTGGGTGAGGTTACGAAACTCGCGCTTCTTCCTGTCCATGATTCCCTGAGGAATGAAGCGGGCACGAAAGACAACTTGGAAATCAGGCCAAGTGATGACTGTTCTAGTAGGTAGGGTACGCCTGAGGTTGTCCCATCATTGAGCAGCGGGACCCTTGAGGAAGAAGGATGCGAAGGTGACATAGCCGGCAGGCGCAACACTAGCAGACTCCATTTCATATGTGATGTCACGGAGCCAGTCATCAGCATCAAGGGGCTGAGTTGAGCTGTGGTAGATGGTCGGGTTGAGGTGCATGAAGTCCTGCAGAGTTACTGGGGCTGGCTGTTGATTCATATTCAGACGAGGGAACTGAGCCATCATTCCTTCCATGAACTGGCGATTCAGCTCAAACTGTTGTAGCACCCCAGCCAAGAATTTGGGCGGTGGTGGATCGTTGGCACCACGGCCACGACCAGCGGGTCTAACCATCCTGCTAGCATGTAACAGGGGTAGTTCAGCATCGAGCATTTATAAGGACAAAGGATCATTCATGATGAAACATGCATAATGAAAGAGGTGCGATGGATACCACATAGTAGTCAACACGACAGTGTGTGTACTATTCAAGATACTATTCTAAGGAATAACTATGGCTTATCCAACTTTTGGGTGAATGTGGTCACGGGATCCTAATGTTAGAGTTAGTAAATTCATTTAACCCGAATAGAAGAGAGATTAGAGTCCCAGAGTATAGACAAGGAGTAAAAGATCATAATACCACCCAATGGCGACGTGGGCCCATAAGCCGCACAACCATGTTAGTAAAAGTTTTTTCGTGACTAGACTCCACTTCGTCCAAGGAATTCGGAAGGGGGCTACCTACAGGCAGTCGTCTCTGATACCAACTTGTGATGCCCCCAATTCAATCGTACACTAATCATACACGCAAATGTGTATGATCAAGATCAGGGACTCACCGGAAGATATCACAACACAACTCTAGACACAAATTAAAATAAAACAAGCTTTATATTACAAGCCAGGGGCCTCGAGGGATCGAATACATAAGCTCGAATACAAACGAGTCAGCGGAAGCAACAATATCTGAGTACAGACATAAGTTAAACAAGTTTGCCTTAAGAAGGCTAGCGCAAAAGTATCAACGATCGAAAAGGCAAGGCCTCCTGCCCGGGAGCCTCCTAACTACTCCTGGTCATCAGCGTCCGTCATGTAGTAGTAGGCACCCTCGGTGTAGTAGTAGTCGTTAGTGGTGGCATCTGGATCCCGGGCTCCGCCATCTGGTTGCAGCATCCGAGAAGAAAGGAAAGAGGTGAAAAAGGGGAGCAAAGCAACCACGGGTACTCATCCAAAGTACTCGCTGATACGTCTCCATCGTATCTACTTTTCCTAACACTTTTCAGCTTGTTTTGGACTCTAATTTGCATGATTTCAATGAAACTAACCCCGGACTGATATTGTTTTCAACAGAACTATCATGGTGTTGTTTTTGTGCAGAAATAAAACTTCTCGGAATGGAATGAAACTTTGCGAGGATTTTTTATATCAATAAAGAGAATTTCTGGAGCCAAGAGCCACCTGAGGGGGCACCTAGGTGGGCACAACCCACCAGGGCACACTTTCCCCCAGGCGCGCCCCGGTCTATTATTCCCACCTGGTGGCCCCGATGACCCTAAAACCAACGCTATAAAATCACATATTTCCAGAAAAGAAATCAGGGAGAAAGAATTATCGCGTTTCACGAGACAGAGCCGCCGCCGTCTCCTGTTCTTCATCGGGAGGCCAGATCTGGAGTCCGTTTGGGGCTCCGGAGAGGGGGGTCTTCATTCTTCGTCATCACCAACACATCTCCATCGCTAATTCCATGATGTTCCCCACCGGGAGTGAGTAATTCCTTCGTAGGCTTGCTGGTCGGTGAGGAGTTGGATGAAATTCATCATGTAATCGAGTTAGTTTTGTTAGGGCCTGATCCCTAGTATCCATTATGTTCTGAGATTGATGTTGCTATGACTTTGCCATGCTTAATGCTTGTCACTTTGGGCCCGGGTGCCATGATTTCAGATCTGAACCATTTATGTTATCACCATTATATCCATGTTCTAGATCCGATCTTGCAAGTTATAGTCACCTACTACGTTGAGGGAGTCCCGGACTAGGGGGTGTCCGGATAGCCGAACTATCATCATCGGCCGGACTCCAAAACTATGAAGATACAAGATTGAAGACTTTGTCCCGTGTTCGGATGGGACTTTCCTTGGCGTGGAAGGCAAGCTTGGCGATACGGATATGTAGATCTCCTACCATTGTAACCAACTCTGTGTAACCCTAGCCCTCTCCGGTGTCTATATAAACCGGATGGTCTTAGTCCATAGGACGAACAACAATCAAACCATAGGCTAGCTTCTAGGGTTTAGCCTCCTTGATCTCGTGGTAGATCTACTCTTGTAATACCCACATCATCAATATCAATCAAGCAGGACGTAGGGTTTTACCTCCATCAAGAGGGCCCGAACCTGGGTAAAACATCGTGTTCCTTGTCTCCTATTACCATCCGCCTAGACGCACAGTTCGGGACCCCCTACCCGAGATCCGCCGTTTTTGACACCGACATTGGTGCTTTCATTGAGAGTTCCTCTGTGTCGTCACCGATAGGCTCGATGGCTTCTTTGATCATCAACAACTACGCAGTCCAGGGTGAGACTTTTCTCCCCGGACAGATCTTCGTATTCGGAGGCTTTGCACTACGGGCCAATTCGCTTGGCCATCTGGAGCAGATCGAAAGCTACACCCCTGGCCGTCAGGTCAGATTTGGAAGTTTGAACTTCACGGCTGACATCCGTGGAGACTTGATCTTCGATGGATTCGAGCCACAGCCGAGCGTGCCGCACTTTCACGATGAGCATGATTTAGCTCCGCAGCCGGACAGTGCCCTGGAGGCCGCACACGAGTCCGCTCCGACCCTCGATTCGGAGCCAGCTACGCAGATCGAGGACGGGTGGCTAGACACCGCCTCGGGGGCTGCAACCTCTACGGCGATGGAGCCGAATACTGACCTTGTCCCTCGTAAAGCTCGTGACTCCGAGGTGCCAGACTACCCGCCGGACTCCGAACCTCCCGAGCCCCCTCCAATCGAATCCAATTGGGCGCCGATCATGGAGTTCACCGCTGCGGACATCTTTCAAGACTCACCTTTCGGCGACATCTTGAGTTCGCTAAAGTATCTCTCGTTATCAGGAGAGCCCTGGCCGAACTGCGGTCTGGACGGTTGGGATGTGGACGACGGAGAAATTCAAAGCCCACCCACCACCCACTTAGTAGCCACTGTCAACGATCTAACCGACATGCTAGACTTCGACTCCAAAGACATCGACGGTATGGACGACGATGCCGGAGACAATCAAGGACTAGCGCCTACAGGGCACTGGAAAGCCACCTCAACTCACGACGTATATATGGTGGATACACCAAAAGGAAGCGATAACGAGGAACAACGGGACGTGGCGAAGGACAACTCCCTCAACAAACAACCAAAACGGCGACGCAAGCGCCGCCCGAAGTCCCGCCTCGATAACAATGGCACTCATACTGGCCCAGCCCTAGAGCAGGGCGAAGCAGCGAACGACGAACATGCCACCAAGCAACCATCCGAACAGGATGAATTGGACAAGCAACCCATCCCCGGCGAAAACAACAGTCCAGACGATCTCACGCCGGACACATCACCGGAGCATAAGAACCTTCATAAAAGGCTCGTCGCCACTGCAAGAAGTTTGAAGAAGCAAAAGCGGAAGCTCAAAACAGCGCAGGACGCACTCAGAATGAGATGGAGTAAATTACTCAATACCGCAGACAAATACCGCGATAGCCACCGGGAAAAGAGCTACCCGAAGCGCAAGCTGTTGCCCGAATTTGACGAGGAGGCCATAGAGCCCCCACAGTCAAAAAAGAAAGGAGCCGCCTGGCCGGATAGACGACCAGAGGACAGGCTAAGAACGGCAAGCGGCGCCGAACACAAGCCGGCACACGGTCCACATAAGGATCCTCGCAAAAAGGATGGCCCGGTCAGGTCCATCTATGGGCCAAAAAAGAAGACTCCAGGAAGCAACACAACCCGCCGAGTGTTTGAAGACAACGGCACACCTAAATACAGGGGCGCCGCACACCCACTATGTTTCACCGATGAGGTACTCTATCATGAATTTCCAGCGGGATTCAAACCCATAAACATGGAGGCATATGACGGAACAACAGACCCCGGAGTCTGGATTGAGGATTATATCCTACACATACATATGGCCAGAGGAGACGATCTCCATGCCATAAAATACATACCCCTCAATCTCAAAGGGCCAGCTCGGCATTGGCTCAAAAGCCTCCCAGAAAATACCATTGGAAGTTGGGAAGAGCTCGAGGATGAGTTTCGAGCAAATTTTCAGGGGACTTATGTCCGCCCTCCGGATGCAGACGATTTAAGTCACATAACTCAACAGCCCGGAGAGTCTGCACGCAAATTCTGGAACATGTTCCTCACCAAAAAGAACCAAATAGTCGACTGTCCGGACGCCGAAGCCTTAGCAGCCTTTAAGCATAACGTCCGAGACGAATGGCTCGCCCAACACCTCGGCCAGGAAAAACCAAGAACAATGGCCGCACTAACAAGCCTCATGATCCACTTTTGCGCGGGGGAAGATAGCTGGCTGGCAAGATGCAGCACCAGCGACCCGAGTACATCCGAGGTCAGGGATGGAAATGGAAAATCACGACGTAGAAAAGATCAGCGCCGGAATAAGGAAAATGGCCCAAATAGCACGGCGGTCAACACTGGGTTCAAAAGCTCTCGGCCGAATAATAAAACACTGCCTCTTAAGGACAACAGTGATGAGCTATCCAACCTAAATAAAATCTTGGATAGGATATGTCAAATCCATAGTACCCCCGAGAAGCCTGCAAACCATACCCACAGAGATTGTTGGGTCTTCAAGCAGTCCGGCCGACTTAATGTCGAACACAAGGGGCTCGACACACCAAGCGAAGACGACGAACCCCACAAGCAGCACGCCGGAAAAAAGAAGACTTTCCCACTAGAAGTCAAAACAGTGAACTCACTTCATGTGATAAATAGTGCGGCACCTGCTGAAACACACGCCGCACGGTCCACCCCAGCAGAATCCCGAAATTGGATGTTTAAACCAATTACTTTCGACCATCAGGATTACTCCAGAAGTGTTCGAAACGCAGGAGGGACTGCTTTGGTATTGGATCCCATAATCAACGGACTACAATTCACACAAGTCCTAATGGATGGCGACGGCGATATAAACCTGCTATACCAGGACACCATCCCCAGAATGGGGATAGACCCCACCAAAATTCACCATAGCAGCACTTCCTTCAAAGGAGTGACGCCTGGCCTTTACGCCAATTGTACAGGCTCTATACTACTAGAGGTTGTGTTCGGTTCATCCGGTAACCTCCGTCGTGAAAAGCTCATTTTCCATATCGCCCCATTCAAAAGTAGCCATCAAGCACTACTGGGACGCGAAGCTTTCGCCCGCTTTAACGCAATACCGCATTACGCGTCTCTTATGCTCAAAATGCCTGGTCCACGTGGCATAATCTCATTAAAGGGTAACTCCGAGTCTTCCCCGACCATGGAAAACGTGAGACGGCCTTGACAGCCACACACTAACCCGACCTTGCTAGTCAAAGCCCCTAAAAGCAGGTCATTCGGGCATGGGACACGGTCAGGCGAGTCTGGCATAAATAAACAAGGGGCTTCCCAGCCGCATACCTCTTTACAAGGGGCTGCACGTATAAACAATGAGAGCCCATAAAGCTCAACTCTATTCATCTTCCAAATCATACTTTATTTTTAATACATCTTTGGCACGATATTTTTTCCAAACTAAGTTCTTCTCTTTCACAGATGAAGCACGTGCTACACCCGTCCAGGATACAGCACAACGGAGACACAGGCGCAGACGTGCAGCAGGGACCCGTTGCAAGGATTCTTTTCAGATTAAGACCCTGCGTAAACCTTTCTTACTGTCTCTTGTTGATACACATCCCCCAGTTTCTTACCATAACCGAGGAGGAGGCTGGCGTTTTGGCATCGGCCGCGTCAGAGGTTCTCGCCCATACCTGGACACTAGGGGCTTAGGGCATCGTTCTGCCCGGTATCATAAAGACCGAATACCTCAGGGAGTGTTCGGCGTCTCGAGTTAGGCCTTATATGCATCAGCTCCGAATCATGTCTTTGGTCAAATGTTTGGTTTGCCCGGCTCCTGTGTTTTGCTGCCTTACGTTCCGCTCCATCGGCTAACGCGGCACTAGGAGAACTACTGCGATTGTGCCCCGGTTCGGCCGGGCGAGCGCCTCAGTAGAGAAAGCCGAAAACTGACTGTCATGATATAGCGAGAGACTGGTCAACCACTCGATCGACTACTGGAATGTTTAGAATTCCTCCGCTTTGACGAAGGACCGCTTTCCGGTCAGGCACATACGCGCCCGAGTTCGGAGAGCACGGTGCCTCTAGGGGCTATATAGTAGCCCCACCATCGAGCTCCTATGGCTAAGTGAAAGTGATAAAGCATTATAGTCCGGTTGCCTAGTTTGCTATGCTATCACCTCCTTCAAAGGACCAAGATGTTGGATTAAGTGTGAAAAAGCGCTTTTTTTTGCAAACACCCCCGCACCATGTGCGTGGGGGCTGAAGCCAAAGACTGCCATCTTTCAGGTTATACATACCTATACGGCCGCACAGGAGATAGTTCAATACTTGAACGCACAAGTATAAAAAGCCGTTACATTATAAACATGATATCACAAATCATACATGTCATTTGAACATAACATCTTTCGAGCACTGTGACTCTATTAAACGAGCGCCCTGTAGGACTTCCTCAAAATAGTGCTTGGCGAGTAGTCGGCTTTTGTCCGAACCCCGGGACGCAACATCGGTGGCATTCATCTCCGCCCAGTATGTCTTAACACGGGCGAGAGCCATTCGTGCACCCTCTATGCATGCCGACCGCTTCATCACCTCGATATGCGGCACCGCCCCAAGGAATTGCTGCAACAAGCCAAAATAACTCTCCGGCTTCGGCCTTTCTGGCCATAGATGAGCCACCACATCCGTCATGGCAAGTCCGGACAATCTATTCAGCTCAGCCCACTCCGCCAACCGATCAGCCAACGGAAGTGGACGCTCCAGACTATGGAATTGAGACCAGAAAAGCTCTTCCATTTCGTGATCCTTCTGGCTTCGGAAGTGCATGACTGCGTCCGCCGCACTCGCCGCCAAATCCAGATAAGGATCCTCCGCACCACACAATTGGCCCAACTGAGCATACTTCGGATCCGTGAACTTCCTACGCAGCAGAAAGGGCTTTCCAGCCGTAATGTCTCTGGCCTGACGCAGTTCCTCCTTCATAGCTCGCATTGCACTACGGGCATCCTTGGCTTCGGCGGCAGCCTTATTCAGGTCCTCTTGCTCCGCTCGGCGTTCTCTTTCAAGAACCTCACAGCAGTCGGTAGCATCTTTTAATTTCATGGCCATTACGGCCATCTCCTCCCTGCTTCGGCAGTGAGCAGCCTTTTCGGCTTTTAGCTCTTCCGCTGCCTTCGAGGCAGCCGCATCACTTTTTCTGGCTTGCTTCTTGGCTCGAGCAAGCTCTGCTCGAAGGTCTTCCACAGCAGCGGCACCATCTGCATCAAGCATACAAATTGTAAGGAACGGGCATCAGCTCCCTTACTAGGTGACCGTGGAGCAACCACCTACCTTGCGACTCGTTAAGTCGTTTATTGACCAGCGCGGTGTATGCATCCGCAATGTCGAGTTGCCACTTCAGCTCGGCAACTCCATCAGTCCGGCTGGCCACCGACGTTCCGCCACCTGCATAGGAAAGGCGACATTCTATAACTGAGATTATGATCCTCGGCACGCTGTCGCTTCCGACAGCATACCAAGTCTCAGGGGCTACTATCTATACAGGGCGCACTCCATGTGCAAAACTGTCAAAAGGTATGTCAGTTTTTGCGTACCTCAAACCCCGTCAGCAAACTTCCGACGGCCTCATGCAACCCGCTCTTGGCGAAGGAGATCTTTTCAATCACCATACTCATTAATGTGCGGTGATCTTCTGAGATAGACGCCCTCTCAAGCAAATCCTGCAGCTCCACCGGCCGTACTCCAGTGGGTGCCGAACTCCCCGGCCCCGCCGGACTTGGGGAGACCCTCCGTGACGACACCTCAGGGTCGTCCGCCCCGCCCGACGGGGCGGCAGATGGAGGCGTTTCGCTCTCCACCATCTCCGGACGAAGGTCCCCCGAAGATGAGCTCTGCTGAGATGGGCTGAGATCCAAACTACAAGGTGAAAACTTCGGTTACCCTTAGAAATAAAGTAGGGGTGTCCCCTATTACAAAATTCCCCCTTTTTTACTTACGTCTCGCTGGAGGGCTGATTCCTCTGGGGAGACTGTGCGACCGGGGCTCTTCCCGGCACAGGACCTTCCGGTGCAGGTTTCTTTCCCCGCTTTGAGGCCTTGTCCTCCGGGTCTTCGGAAGCGGTCCTCTTCTCCCCCTGGGGGGAGGGATTCTCGATTCCCCCCCTTACTGACAGCCTCCTTGGCAAAGGTGGTAATTTCCCTGTTCCCCTCTTCGCCCTCCTCCGAAGGTGCAACCTCCAACATTTTGATCAATACGGGATCCGGCGTGGTCTCAGGGAGGGGGGCCGGACACCGTATCAGTTTTGCTTGCGCTATCCACTCCTATCCAAGGGATAGCTGGTTAAAAGGCAAACCCATGATAAATAAATGGACAATGTGTCTGGACACAGGGCTACTTACTTGAGTATCCGGGCGATTGCAGCTTAGGCCAGCGTCCTCGGTCAAGTCCGGGCGCATCTCTTGTGATCCGAAGAACAGTTTGTACATCTCCACGGGTGTCAAACCCATGGAGTGTTGGAGAGCTCGTGGCCCCTCCGGATTAAATTCCCACAAGCGGAGGGGGCGACGTTTGCAGGGCAGAAGGCGCCGAATTAGCATAACCTACGCCACTACGACCAGATTGATCTCCCTTTCTTGGAGGTATTGAATCCGGCCCTGCAACAGGGGTACGTCTTTGGACGACCCCCAGTCAAGCCCTTTGTTGACCCATGATGTCAGCCGTTGT
Organism: Triticum dicoccoides; assembly: GCF_002162155.2. Classification (NCBI taxonomy): domain Eukaryota; kingdom Viridiplantae; phylum Streptophyta; class Magnoliopsida; order Poales; family Poaceae; genus Triticum; species Triticum dicoccoides. The sequence goes on along the minus strand of NC_041393.1, from coordinate 199,790,914 downwards.
GGAGGGCCCGGGCGAAAGGCGGGCGGCGGCCTCTGCCTGCCGCCCCTGGGAGCGGTGACATAGAACCACTCCTGTTGCCACAAGCCGAGCTCCTCCTAAAAAGAGCCCTCGGGCCATGGAGCATCGGCCCTCTTGCTTATAACTGCCCCGCCGCACTCTGCCTGACGCCCCTCGATCATCTTTGGGTCCACGTTGAAGGTTTTGAGCCACAAGCCGAAGTGATGGGTTGAGCGGAGGAAGGCTTCGCAGATGACAATAAATGATGAGATGTGCAGGATGGACTCCGGAGCCAAGTCATGGAATTCCAGCCCATAGTAAAACATGAGCCCCCTCACGAAGGGATCCATCGGGAAGCCTAAACCCCGACAGAGGTGAGACACGAACACGACGCTCTCGCCGGGCTCAGGAGTAGGAATAACTTGCCCTCGGGCAGGCAACCTATGCGAAATCTCATAGGTTAAGTACCTGGCGTCTCTCAGCTTTAGCACGTCCTCTTCCGTGACGGAGGAGGGCATCCACCGGCCTCGTAGGTCGGAGCCAGACATTGTCGAAGGTCGAAAGTACCCGAATCTGGAGCCCTGGGTGTTGGAACTCGGAGCGAGGGGCGGATTCGATTGAGGATTGAAGAAAAAGAACGGGCCTTGGTCTCATTATAAAGAGGAAGACTACCAAGAGCCGTCCCCGTGACCGTTTGGAACCCGCCTTCGATGGAGGGGGCGTGGCAACGGGCGCGGTTGGGTTACCCACGTCCGTATTGATGAGAATCCCGAAATAAGGGGAATACGATCTCTGCTTTGACAGGACGTGCCAAGGAAACCGCCTCGCTAAATGCGCAGAGGTGGTATAATAAAAACGATTCGAGTAAAGGCTTGGTTACGGTGTGATGTCACGCCACGAAGTACGTCAGCAGATTGAACTTGTGTAAATATTATTCTCTCTACGGTGGTATGTGGAATTTATTTTGCAGAGCCGGACACTATCCTGGTGTTCACAATCTTCTATAAATTATTCGGAGGAGGAACCCGCCTTGCAATGCCAAAGACAATATGCACGCCAGACTCGTCGTCATTGAAGCCTGGTTCAGGGGCTACTAAGCGAGTCCCGGACTAGGGGGTGTCCGGATAGCCGAACTATCATCATCGGTCGGACTCCAAGACCATGAAGATACAAGATTGAAGACTTCGTCCCGTGTCCGGATGGGACTTTCCTTGGCGTGGAAGGCAAGCTTGGCGATACGGATATGTAGATCTCCTACCATAGTAAGCGACTCTATGTAACCCTAGCCCTCTCCGGTGTCTATATAAACCGGATGGTCTTAGTCCATAGGACGAACAACAATCATACCATAGGCTAGCTTCTAGGGTTTAGCCTCCTTGATCTCATGGTAGATCTACTCTTGTAATACCCACATCATCAATATCAATCAAGCAGGACGTAGGGTTTTACCTCCATCAAGAGGGCCCGAACCTGGGTAAAACATCGTGTCCCTTGTCTCCTATTACCATCCGCCTAGACGCACAGTTCGGGACCCCTTACCCAAGATCCGCCGGTTTTGACACCGACATACGTGTTATGATCCGGCAACCCCGGAGTGACAATAGTCGGGACCACTCCCGGTGATGAACGTAGTTTGAGGAGTTCATGTATTCACCATGTGCTAATGCTTTGTTCCGGTTCTCTATTAAAAGGAGGCCTTAATATCTCTTAGTTTCCATTAGTACCCCGCTGCCACGGGAGGGTAGGACAAAAGATGCCATGCAAGTTCTTTCCATAAGCACGTATGACTATTTACGGAATACATGCCTACATTATATTTATGAACTGGAGCTAGTGCCGTATAGCCCTAGGTTATAATTGTCTCATGATGAATATCATTCAACGAGTCACCGATCCAATACCTACGAAATTACCTTATATTGTTCTTGCTAGGTTACTATTGTTGCTATTGCTATCGTTACTGCTACAAAATCACTGCTATCACTGTTACTGTTACTATTGCTGCTGCTACTATCATCAAAACTATCATATTACCGTGCTACTAATCACTTCGCTGCAGATAATTAATCTCCATGTGTGGTTGAATTGACAACTCAGCTGCTAATACCTTTGAATATTCTTTGGCTCCCCTTGTGTCGAATCCATAAATTTGGGTTGAATACTCTACCCTCGAAAACTGTTGTGATCCCCTATACTTGTGGGTTATCAAGACCTTTTTCTGGCGCCGTTGCCGGGGAGCATAGCTATATTTGTTGAGTCATTTGGGATTATTATCATATTATCACTATGAAGAATCTGAAGGATGTTAAGACTAAGATTTTTCCCTCAAAGACGAGGGGAGGTAAGGAACTGCCATCCAGCTCCACTTTAGATTCACCTTCTGTTATAAGTAAACTTGCAACACCACCACATGCTATTAATTCTTATATGTCTCAAGTTATTGATGATGCTACTTCTACTATGAATGCTACTCATGATGATGCTAGTACCTTGCTTGATGATGATGTTCCACTAGATGAATTTCTTGATGAACAAATTGCTAGATTAAGACATCATGATATTGTTGAATCTGATGATGAACTTGAAACTGAAAATCTTGAAACACCTACTAGAACTAGTCCTCCTAGATATGAATTGCCAAAGGTACCGGAAGGTTATACTATGAGTGAGGAGGCAACTAGAGATATTCTTGCTTGTAAGGATAGAGATGATCTAGAGAAATTACTACGCAAGTATAAATAAAGATCTCTGAATGCTAAAATGAAATGTGGTCCTGAGTTTGCTACTTCACCTATCTTTATTGATGATAAGGATTATGAATTCTCTGTCGACCCGGAGTTAATTACTTTGGTTGAATCTGATCCTTTCCATGGTTATGAAACTGAAACTGTTGTGGCACATCTTACTAAGTTCAATGATATAGCCACCCTTTTTGCTCATGATGAGAAGATTCGCTATTATTATATTCTCAAGTTATTTCCGTTCTCATTAAAGGGTGATGCTAAGGCTTGGTACAATACTCTTGCTCCTGGTTGTGTGCGTAGTCCCCAGGATATGATCTATTACTTCCCTGAAAAATATTTCCCTGCTCATAAGAAACAAGCTGCCTTGCAGGAAATATTTAACTTTGCGCAAATTGAAGAAGAGAGTCTCCCACAAGCTTGGGGGAGGCTTCTCCAATTGCTTAATGCTTTGCCCGATCATCCTCTTAAGAAAAATGAAATACTTGATATCTTCTATAATGGACTAACTGATGCTTCTTGGGATTTCCTAGATAGTTGTGCTGGTTGTGTTTTCAGGGAACGGACTATTGGGCAAGCTGAAGAATTATTGAATAACATATTGACAAATTATGATGATTGGACTCCTCCTAAAACACCTATTAAACCCACTCCAAAGAAGATGGGTATCTTATATCTTAGTCCTGAAGATATGCAAGAGGCAAATAAATCTATGAAGAAAAAAGGTATTAAAGCAGAGGATGTTAAAAGTTTACCACCTATCGAAGAAATACATGGGCTTGAAGCACCACCACCACCTAAGGTGGTAGAGGTAAAATCTTTATGAAATTCAATGATAGTGATGATCCTCGTAATAAACATGCTAGTCAATGCCATTATGAGTTTGATGATTACATTAGAAAGCAAGATCACTTCAATGAACATGTTATGAAACAATTGAAATACAACTCTAATATGATTGCTCGCTTAAGTGACTTGTTATTTAGAATCTCAAATGATTTTAGAGGTGTAGGAAAGCATGCATCTATGGTTCAAACTCAATTAGAACAAGTTGCTAAATCTCAAAGAGAGTTACTTGATGAAATGAACAATAATATAAGTGACTTTGCTGTTAGAGTAGCAACTAGAGGAGGTAAAATGACTCAGGAACCACTTTATTCCGAGGGACACCCAAAGATAATTGAACAAGACTCTCAAATAATTAACATTGATGCACCTAGTCCTTCTAAAAAGAAAAAGAAGAAGAAAAATAATAGGACTTTGCATGCCTCTAGTGAACCTGAAATAGAAAAACCTCCTGATAATGATAATGAAGTTTCTATCTCTGATGCTGAAACTCAATCTAGTAATGAGCACTCACCTTCTAATAATGAAAAATATAATGATGAGGTTCATGAGGACACTCAACCGAATGATAAAGAACCAAATAATGATGTTGAGATAGAACCAGTTGTTGATCTTCATAACCCACAACCTAAGAATAAAAGATATGATAAAAGAGACTTTGTTGCTAGAAAACATGGTAAGGAAAGAGAACCATGGGTTCAAAATCCTATGCCCTTTCCACCTAAGTCAACTAAAAAGAAAGATGATGAAGAATTTGAACGCTTTGCTGAAATGATTAGGCCAGTCTTTTTGCGAACTCGCTTGACTGATATCTTAAAAATGCCTCCTTATGCAAAGTATATGAAAGACATCATCACTAATAAGAGAAAAAATCTGGAAGCTGAAATCTCCACTATGCTTGCTAATTACACTTTTAAAGATGGAGTACCTAAAAAACTTGGAGATCCGGGAATACCAATTATACTTTGCTCCATTAAAAGAAACTATGTGAAAACTGTTATGTGTGATTTGGGAGTTGGTTTTAGTGTTATGCCTTTCTCTTTATACAAAAGACTTGATTTGAATGAACTCACACCTACTGAAATATCTTTGCAAATGGCTGACAAATCAACTGTCATACCTATCGGTATTTGTGAGGATGTGCCCGTTGTTGTTGCTAATGTTACTATTTTGACTGACTTTGTTATACCAACATGGCGATTATCCTTGGTAGACCCTTCTTAAATACTGCAGGGCTGTTATTGATTGCAATAAAAGAAAGATCACTTTTCATATCAATGGTAATGAGCATACGGTGCACTTTCCGAAGAAACAATTCCAAGTGAATGGTATTAATGTTATTGAAAAATCTCCAACAATCACTATTGGAAGTTTTCAACTACCTCTACCTACTGTTAGAAAGAAATATGAAATGCTTATTGTTGGGGACATTCATATCCCTATTGAGGTAACTTAGTGATTACTAAAGTTCTTCGGTTTCATGCTAATCGGAAGTGGTCGTTAATAAGACTTGATCAACCTTATTAATGAATCATTTTTGAGAGGTATGAAGTTGATGAATTTAGTAAGCACTACCTTCTGTCCCTACCCTTTTGTTTTATGTCTTTCTTAGTTAAATAAAATAAAATGCCATGCTTTGTCTGTTTTCCGAGTTTTCCGTACAATAAAAAATGACCCAAAAATAAAAGTTCTCAGAATGCCGTGAAAATTTAACATGATTTTTTTCTGAATATTTCTAAATTTCTCGTGCAAATAATATCAGAGGGAGGTGCACCAGGTGGGCACAACCCACCTGGGCACGCTAGGACCCCCAGGTGCGCCCTAGTGGGTTGTGGTCCCCACGTGGGCCCCCTCACTTACTTCTTCTTCCCATATCACCACATTCACCCAGAAAAAAATCACTATCACTCTCTCCCTCGTGTTCTTGTTCCCGAAACCGCGGATTTCAATCTCTTTGCTCGAAGCTCCGTTTCCGAAACTGTTTCGGGGAATTGTTGTTTGGTATATGACTCCTCCATGTGTCCAATTAGTTTTTGTTTTATTTGTTTATATTTGGAGTAATTAGCTACTCTTGGTGCTGTTGTAGATGAGCTTGCTTGTTGAATTCTTAGAGTTCTATGTAGTTTGAATGCTTGCTATGGACTCTATACATCCATATGAGTAGTTGCTATCATTTTTGTGAAGTTTTGTTAATAAATTTTTGTGTGACCAAAAAAATTTAGAAAATTGTACGCGAACATTATGAATTTCTTTGGAAGGAGTTCTTCGAGAAGGAAATCCTTGGAGGCATCTTCTAGCAGTAGCTCCACTCGTCGGTCTTATGTTGAACCAAGTGAGAGTTCCATTCGAAGTGCCACCACCAAAACATGCTTATGGTCGTGCACCGATTATATGATGACTGTGGGCATTAAGGAGGAATTTGACAATATGTTCACAATGCCGATCTTGGTGTCTACAATTCAGATAAGTGTGACCAACACCTCATTCTCACTGAATCATTTGTCAAAGGATTTAAATTCCTTCCCCGCGAGTCTAGGGTGTCATTTAAACTGTATGAAAATTCATTTACCATATCTCTAGAAATGTTTGCTCACCTCTGCAAAATCCCATTCTGGGGTTCGCTTGATGAGCCACTGAGGTCTGAATTTGAAATATTCTTGACTAGTCTTTGCTATGGTGAAACTAGGGGAGTGATGCAAGGTAGAATAAATAGCATACATTTTCCTGCAATTCAGTACTTCGCATTATTTAATGGAAAATGTATTGTAGGCAAACAAGATTGTAGTACACTTTGTGCTCCTGATCTGAGCCTCATACACACCGCTCTCCACGGTGATAGAAGTTATAATCTTGGAGCGATTATTGCACATAGGTTATAGCACAACTCTGGCAGTGGATATTTTTATGGTGGAATTTATGCCACACGCTTAGCAAGAGGGCTGGGTGTTTCACCTTTGCCCTATGAACCTATTTTACCCACGCAGTACCTAGATTTTGATGCTATGAAATGTCATAACATCCTCAAAGGTGATCCTCATAATTTCACTTATAATTTGACATTTAACAAGGAATCCATGGTAGATACATATTTGCCTGCACCTGCTCCCTTTGATGCTCATAATGGGAAGATACTATGTTCTTGAGAGCGAGGGCCGAGCTCATAACGCAGCGGCTGTGGCTGCACAGCGGGCTGACGCATCTGCACCGGGAGCCTCCGTGAGCTACCACTCTGACCATTACATAGGCTACTGACTGATTACCAAGTTAGGCCAAAAGCCTAAGCTTGGGGGAGTACGTATTCCCACCGATATTACATTCATGTTCAGACATTTCATTCCAGTTGTCGATGTTCACATTTTTTTCATTATACCATCCATGTTAAATTTATTTTCTCGCTTTCTTCTTGTGTGTCTGAAAAACTTTGAGAAAATCCAAAATTAGTTTTCTTGCTTCTTTTTGATTTTTCTTCCTAGTTTAAATTGTTGTAGCACTAAAAAGAAATCCCAAAAAGATTTCCTTGTTCTTCTTTTACTGGTTGGGAGCTTTCCTGTGTAAATAGTTTTTTCGTTTTTGCTTTTCTCTTTTCATTTGCTCGTTTACGAAAAAACAAAAACTCCAAAAATATTTCAATGTGTTTCTTTGAATTTCTTTTCTTTTTGTTGAGTCATACCGAGTAGAAGACCACGATGAAAATGTTGAGTGGCTCTCATTTGCATTATTGTTGATCTAACAAAGAGCCCATATTACCTTGTCTTCTCCTCTCACTACAGAAAAAGACACATCCATGACATTTTGGGCCGAATGAATTTTTTTCTGTCATACTTATGACACTTCTATGATGATAATTATGACAAAACCCGGTATCATCATAGATGTGGTGGGCTCCTACTTCTATGACAAAAAATCATGACAAAAAATGGGCTTTTCGTCCTGCGCGGGCCAGAGACGCAGCTGCATGACATTCTTTGGGCCGTCCATGACGGAAAAAAACCGTGTTAGAAGCGAGGGCGAGGAAAATTTCGGCGAGTTCCCGGTTACGGTGGGTGGTCGGGAGCGATGCGTGTTTCTCTCGTACACGTACGCGCGTGTGTGCGAGGCGTTGGGCTCTAACTAAACCTGAGCGATTGCACTGCAGGCTACGCGTTACTGAACCCGAGAGATCGATCGATGGCTGTTAACTGAACCCGATCGAGTGATTCCTTCACTACAGCTGCTAACTGAAGCCGATCGATGCTGCCTCTGGATGAATAGTGAGCATTGCGGGAGGGGGGGGTGATGAACAGTGAGTGGTGGGGGTGGATGAACAGGATCCCGTGGTGTTGCCTCTGGATGAACAGCGCCCTGATCGATCGAGCCGGTTGGGGCTGGATGAACAGGACCCCGTGGAGGGCTAGATGAACAGGACGACCCCGTGGAGGGCTGGATGAATAGTAGATGGTGGAGGGGTGGATGAACAGTAGCCCATGGAGGGGTGGTTGAACAGGAGCCCGTGGAGAGGGGTGGTTGAACAGTAGCCGGTGGAGTAGCGCACGGTGGAGGCTGGATGAACAGGAGTCCGTGAATGAACATTCGCATGTGGAGGCTGGAGGAGGTCAATGGTGGATGAACAGTAGCCCGTGGAGGCTGGAGGAGGTCGACGGTGGAGATGAACAGTATCCCATGGAGTCCCGTTTTGCGGTACGCCACACCCTCCCGATGAACAGGACCCCTGTCAACACAAGTCCGTTTCCTCCGTTTTGCGGTACGCCACACCCCTCCTGATCAACAGGACCCCATTTCGACCGTAGGAGGTCCAACACAAGTCTGTTTCCTCTGTTTTGCGGTAAGCCAAACCCCTCCCAATGAACAGGATCCTGTTTCAAACGTGGCTGGTCGAATGCAAGGCCGTTTCCTCCATTCTACGGTACACCAGGCCTCGTTTCCATCAGCTGTTCCATCCAAGCCGGTTGGCTCCCACGCGTTCTGTTGCCTCCCGATGAACACGACACATTCCGTTGCCTCCCGATGAACATGACGCATTCCGTTGCCTTCCCATGAACATGACGGCGACGCAGTTTCTCCGTTCCGACCCAGTCATGTACACGAGCCCTGGCCGTACGTAGCGTGAGTAGGCGTTCGAGACCCCGCCCATATGTACGTACGTGGCCGTATTTTCTTTCTTGCACACTGGCCGCTATACGTACGTGTACTTGCTACGTGCACGCCTCTACTACGACACGTGCGCACCTCTACTACGACACGTGCGCGCCTCTACATCGACCAGTATATACGTACATGTTCGCGACCAGAATAACAACACTATGTATGCTTCGACCAGGTGGGTCCCGACTGTCAGGCACTTCCTTGTGTGCGAAGATGTAGATGGTGGGTCCCAGCAGTCAGGGGGGTGAATCGTTTTTTTTTTGCCCAGACGCACTTCCTTGCGTGCGAAGATGTAGCTGGTGGGTCCCAGCAGTCAGGGGGGAAACATTTTTTTCTTGAAATACGGTTGCTCATCCGGTGGGTCCCTACTGTCAGGTGGAGGAATAATTATTTTGCGCGTAATAAGGAGGCACTTCCTTGCAGCCGCTGTGGACCCAGCTGTCAGCCTCTCCACGTATAGTACTCTTTCGATGGAAGTCGTTCCTTGACCATGTTGACCACGCCACGCAGAGAGCACCAGGGTGGTGGACGACAGCGAGGCCAAGGAAGGGGACGACGTGGAGCCGGGGAAGACGCGGCAGTGGAAGCCCGCACAGAGAGGAGTACGAGGGTTCACTGGTTCGGCTACGGTGTGAGGCTGCCGTCACCGCAGGGCCTGGCCCGCGGTGGGAATAGTAGGGGGCGGTAAGGCCTCTGCGGCAGCACAGCCGACCACGGGAGGCAGGAGCATGCGGCACGACCAACACTGCTTTGGGCGGCTGGAGCAAGAAGACCAGAGGTTGAAGAAGCACTACGGCCGTTGGATGGACATCGTACGGTCACTTGAGGTAGAACCGTTCATATTAACTAAGTTGACAAAGCCCTCCGTCCCCGTCAACTTAGTAGGCCCACAAGTCAGCCTCCCACTAAGGTGGGTCCCAGCTAGCAGGGGGAGTATTCATTTTTTTGTGCGTAATAAGGAGGCACTTCCGGTGGGTCCGAGCTGACGGCGGGGGTAACTTTTTTTCACGAAATACGGTGGCCCGTCCGATGGGTCCCAGCAGTCAGGGGGGAACGTTTTTTCATGAAATACGGTGGCCCGTCCGATGGGTCCCTGCTGTCAGGTGGAGGAATAATTATTTTCCGCGTAATAAGGAGGCACTTCCTTGCGGCTGTCGTGGACCCAGCTGTCAGCCTCTCCACATACAGTACTCTTTCGATGGAAGTCGGTCATTGACCACGCTGCTCCGAGAGCACCATGGCGGTGGACGACGGTGAGGCCTAGGAAGGGGACGACACGGAGCCGGGGAAGACGCGACAGTGGAATCCCGCGCGGAGAGGAGTACGAGGGTTCACTAGTTCGGCTGCGGTGTGAGGCTTCCGATGACTCTCGTTTGTTGACCACGTTGACCACACCGTGCCGAGCGCACCAAGGCCGGTGGACGACGGAGAGGCCCCAGACTGGAACGACCCGGAGATGGGGAAGTCGCGGCAGTGGAAGCGCAGATGGAGAGGAGTGGGAAACTTGATTGGTTCGGGTGCGCGGCAGCACTGCCACCCACGGGAGACAGGAGCAAGAACCTAGGTTGAAGAAGAAGCACGGCTGTTGGATTAACATCCAACGGTCCAGCTGCTAGAATCATTTGTTGACTAAGTTGACAAATCCCTGCGTACACGTCTGCTAAGTAGCCCCACAAGTCAGCCACCAAATCTATCGGGTCCCAGCAGTCATCAGGAGGAATAGTTTTTTTGCATAACAAGGAAGGAAACAACTGTCAGGGGAAGGCCACATCGTCTCCCTTCCACGCGAAGATACAGCCGGTGGGTCCCAGCTGTCAGGGGAAGGAAACAACTTAATAAGGAGGAACTTTCCTTGCGTGCGACCATGGACCTCATGGGTCCCAGCCGTCAGGCTCTCATGTACAATCCTCTTCCGATGACTCTCGTTTGTTGACCATGCTGCGCCGAGCGCAGGGAGACGATGGATGATGGCGAGGCCCCAGACTGGAATGACCCGGAGATGGGGAAGACGCGGCAGTGGAGTCACAGACGGGGAGGAGTTGGAAACTTGACTGGTTCAGGTGCGGGGTGGGCCTACACTCGGCAGAGAATAACAGGAGGTTCAGAGTGGAGGGATGGCCTGGCCGTCGGCGGGGTAGCATTTCGCTGCGAGGCGGGAAAAACAACGCCGCTGGATGCCGCAGGCTGGAGCAGGCGGTCCCGGCAACGATGGGGGAAGAAGAAGAGAGATTGAAGAAGAATGTCGGCCGTTGGATGTAAATCCAACGCCTTGCTTAGGCTTCGACCTACTGGCCCACATGTCAGCCAGTCCATTTGTTTTTTAGTCCATTTGGTGGGCTGGGTGAAACAATGATGTAGCATATATGCAGCTCGTTTATATATATGGTAGAATTTAAAGCCCATTTGCATTTTTCTCGAAATCCATGACTTGCAGGGCTGGGTGAAAATATCAAGTTGGGCTAGACGGAGAAATGTTATAAAAACATAAACACATGATTGCACGTCTATTACTGCATTGGTCAGTAAAATCTTTGCAAGCTTATGTACGCTATCACTAGGAGTTAACTTGCCAAGTTATATATAAACAATTATTATTATTATTTTGTAAGAACTTTACGACATAAAATATCATTTTAATTTGATGAGTTAATAGGACGTGGGGTATTATTATTTTTTAGGCTAGACGTGGGACAGTTGAGTTGGTTCTAGGGAAAAGTACTGAGAGAAAAATCAGTTTACATCGAAAAAGAAAGAGCAAGAAAATTCAGATATAGGATTAATGAAAACAAAAAATCAAGGAAGTGGGAAGGTCTATAAAATGGTTGGACGAACGACAGGTTTAACGGAACCTTATGTTGTTTCTATATATATATATATATATATATATATATATATATATATATATAATAAAATAAGATATATATCTATATATTATTATTATTGAAGGGAAATCATAGGTTCAGTTTTGCATTCTTATAGGAAAAAAGAACTGAGTTGTGCGTCGTCTTGAAAAAACAAACATAACTTGGGCTGCTGATGTTATAGATAAGCTAGGTTGGGAGGCCCATAGGCTGCTTGATCCAAAAAACGTTGAAACATGTCGTGGGCTGCCCATGTTAAACAACAAAACCTAGGCCATGGACCTGGTGGGCCCGCGACTGTCAGCCTCTCGACGAACAGTTGTCTCCTGATTCCTCTTGTTTTGCTGACCATGTTGGGAACGACAGACGGCGGCGCCACGGCGGGAGCACCGAGGTGGAGGACGACGTCGAGACCATGGACTGAATGAACCGGAGTGGGGGAAGACGCAGGCGGAGGGGAGTATGACGGTTGACTTGTTCGGATGCAGGGTGGCCGGTGGAGCTCCTTGGTATCGTTATCTTCTTTCATGTTGGTGTAGCAGGGGTTGATGATGGTCTCGGCGAGGTCAACCACAGAGTCCTTCTCCTGCCCGTTGCCGATGATCTTGTATTGCTTCTGGATGTCGACAAGCTTGCTGCACTAGATGGCCAAATCGTCGCGTTCTTCCTTCTCTCCACCGTATCAAAGGTGCAATCGGCGATGCCGATGAAACGGGTGAATGCTCCAGAACCTCTGATGGCGCTACAACAGTGGTAGACGAGAACCTCATCTCGCACACATACCTGGGCGACCGCGATCCGCTGGTCCCTATCAGGAGATGAATGGATGGGCACAAGGTCTAGTCCTGCAACCTTGTGCTTTCTCCTCCTGGAGGTACTGCTTGAACTCGGCGAGGCAGAGCTTCACCGAGTCCGGATCGTTGGTGTACATCACATTCAACTTGGTGCCGCCATGGGATTGAATGGAGAACTCAAAAGTGAACTCTTTGCCGAAGTCCATATCCAGCAGGCTCACCCCTTGGATTGCCATTGGAGTCTCTTCAAGTGAACGAGTGAGTAGGCGGCAGCAGCAATTCGTTTTTCAGCTCTTGGGGAACTGGATTCAACAGTAAACTGAGTGTGTATAGGCGACAACAGTTACTACCCCTCCTTCGCCCGCTGCACGCCCGACAGAATATGCACCCTCGGCGCATTCAAACGCCTCCATTAAGAAACCTATTCCGTCCACACATGTCGGTTCACGAGTGGGTCTATATTGGTACTGTAGTAACAAGTGTTAGTGGTCACTTTACTTAAATTTAATTAGCTTTGATTAAAATTTATTCTTAAAACAAGCAATGCATTGGCTCGTTCTATCAGTGCCACATGATCAACATGCACAACAATTAGAACTATTATTCTAAGGACGCACATGATCAGCACATTGCCGCAGTTTCACACAGAAAATACTACCATGTTTGAACAGTTTGTTATGGTTGCTGTCCTCTGCATCATCATGCCGTGTTTCCCAGCTTGCAAGATTCAGAACCAACAAATAAGATTCAAATAATAAGTACAACAAAGATGCCTACACATCTCATTGATTCCCAGCTTCCAAGATTCAGAACCAACAAATAAGATTCAAATAATAATTACAACAAAGATGCCTACACATCTCATTGATTCCCAGCTTGCAAGATTCAAAACCAACCCATTAGAGCTTGTTGATAAAGTGAATATCGGGATTAAATCCATCTTGGCTAGCCGTGCCATACAACCCAAGAACTTGGCGAATGCTCTTGACCATCACAACATCTGTAGTTGAGTATTCCTGTTTGCACAGATAAGAAAGAGCATGGATTTAGGACTCTAGCAGCCGTCGAGATGGTTGTACAAACATTAGCCTTTTCTTTTGGCCACCAATTCTATCTATGTTCCTGATGCGTCAATCTTTGACGCACCCCTTGAAATTACTATAATAGCGGCACTAGTTGAAGCAAATTTTATTTCCAAAACGAGAAAAGATTGCGATAGAATAGCTTTATTTAAAAAATACAACTTTGGCACAGCATGACAATGCACAATCATGTTGATAAAGGACAGTACTGACCGGTGTGAGGGGTCCTATGCCGCCACGACTCGATCTGGTGAACCTGCAACTCCACTCGGATGAGGTCAACCTCCAGCTCCATGATTCAATTCATGGGCCTTTTTCTGTAGTTCACCTGAAATGAAGCAAAGATTGCATCATTCAGCTAGCAAGAAGTACTTGCTCTCGTGAGCTGGCAGGTTATTCTTTAGTAGTTGCACTAAAATTCAGCAACATTGAGGTTGGCTGTCCTGCTCATGTAAGGTGCAACTATAATTTGCTTATCCTTTTGTGCATTTCCACTAAAATAAAGTGCCATTGTGGTGACAGTGACAACTCATCTTGCAAAAGCTAATAAAATGTTGTACGAGATTACCAACATAATTTGATGGAGGCTTTGGAAACTCTAATTGCCATTTTGTGCAGTTCCACCAAAATTGAGAGATGTTGCCCACATGACATTTTAGTTGAACTGCACAAGACACTCATTCCAAAAGAAAGTGTTTTGTGCAGTTCACCAAAAGGTCACAATAGCAACAGGTGAAATGGATATACCTATCTGCACAAAAAGATAGAAAGTAGGCAGTTGTTGGTCAATAAGAATATACAAAACATACACGAAATGAAAAGAAGCATATTAATTATGTTCATGGCAATCACGCAAGGACAGTAGAGATTTTAAAACGTCAGCAATGCTTCATGTTACCGGAAGCATTATGATCAACTATGACATTCGTCAAATATGGGATTACTTTAATGCTGGCATTGCTTATTTACCAGATACAGTAAATCTCAAGGCCAAGGAGCAACATGAATCCTATGATAGAGCCAATCGGATGGTTGAGAACACTACAATTCATAGCTACAGATGCGTGTGTGACCTCCTAGATGCAGAGGCCGGGAGTCATCATCCACCTTTTCGAGAAAAAAACAGATGCGTGTGTGACGAGTGCGTGCGTGCACCTCTTCTCTTCCTGTATAACGTAGTAAACTCAGACTACAAGTGTATGTGGGTGGCACGATGGTGCGTGCGAGAAGTCCCGAGAGATAGGTTTAATGTGTCTGAAAAAAAGACTAGCCTATAGCTCCCCATGCGGCTATTCCTGTCGAACGCCCCATTAACCGTAAGATATGTATACGGCGGTGCCAGTTATTGCACGTACACAGAAGTAGAAAAAGAACTACCATGGCATATGCTACACCACGACCGAGAACACGTGCCCATGTTACGCCATCCGGGAATAGTGCCACACTTCGAAACTAGAACCGTCAAAAAAATTTGAGCTTTCGTCTCGTCACATTCCAAATTACTACTACTACCACGCTATATTGAATTGCAAACCTATTCACACTGATCACAACCTAAACGGTTTCCCACATAGGAGCGCATTAGTACTCGGTTATAAATACTACTATGCCAAGATAACTGCACTTTCCTCCTCAACTCCTCATCCACAAAAACAAACAAGTCATTCAGCATACTTCCCTCCTGTCTGCCATGGCCAGCGTGAGTTCTGGGTCGAGAGATTACCACCAGGGAGAGGCGAGCATGGATGCGGAAGCACGAGAGATGTCCCGCCTCGCTGCGAAAGCAGCCAACATGTCTCGCCGCACGAAAGTAGCAGCACAGAGGTCCTGCCGTGCCGCCGAAGCAGCACGGAGGTCCCGCCGCGTCGTCGATGCAGCGGACTGGTCCAGCCCCACTGCGGAAGCAGCAGAGATGTCCCGCTGTGTTGCGAATGCAGCAGAGATGTCCCGCCGCGCCACGGCGGCCTGGGAAAATGTCTCGCGGGCAGGCGACGACTCTTACAGGCGCATGCATGCGATCGTCCATAGCTAGATGGATCAGATCTCCGGCTGGGCGAGTGAGGGAGTCCTGGATAAGGGGGTATCCAGACAGCCGGACTATATTCATCGTCTGGACTATAGAAGCGTCAAGATACAAGACTCAAGACTTCGGCTCGTGTCTGGATGGGACTCTCCTTTGCGTGGAAGACAAGCTTGGCGATCCGGATATTATATTTCCTTCCTTGTAACCGACTCCATGTAAACCCTAGCTCTCCGGTGTCTATATAAACCGGAGAGGATGGTCCTTAGAAGGACGATCACAATTACAATCATACCATCATAGGCTAGCTCTTAGGGTTTAGCCTCTACGATCTCATGGTAGATCTACTCTTGTACTACACATATCTTCAATATTAATCAAGCAGGAAGTAGGGTTTTACCTCCATCGAGAGGGCCCGAACCAGGGTAAACATTGTGTCCCTCGCTTCCTGTTACCATCATCCTAAGACGCACAGATCGGGACCCCCTACCCGAGATCCACCGGTTTTGACACCGACATTGGTGCTTTCATTGAGAGTTCCTCTGTGTCGTCACTTCGAGGCTTGATGGCGTCTTCAGTCATCAACAACACGGTCCAGGGTGAGACTTTTCTCCTCGGACAGATCTTTGTGTTCGGCGGCTTCGCACTGCGGGCCAATTCGCTTGGCTAGTTGGAGCAGATCGATAGCTTTGCCCCTGGCCACCAGATCAGGTTCGGAAACTTGAACTACATGGCAGATGTCCGGGGAGACTTGATCTTCGATGAATTCGAGCCTGCGCCAGGAATGCCGGACGGTCACGACGAGCACGGCCTAGACCTGCTGTCGGACAATGCTCGGGACATCATCCCTGAAGCAGCCCCGGATCTACATCCAGGGCAGGTTGCGTTGCCTATGGACGAAGGGCTGGACCCCGCCCCGCAGGCCGCACACTCATTGGCGGTGGAGCGGAACACAGGTCTCACCTCTGTGGAGGCCTGTAACCCTGGGCCCCTGGACTCATATCCGGCTGTTGGTCCTGGTTCGCACACTCTCGAGCCAGTCGAGCCAGGTTGGGCTCCGGTAAAGGAGTTTACCGCTACGGACATCTTTCAGCACTCGCCTTTTGGCGACAGTTGAACTCATTAAAGTCTCTCTCTCTCTGTCAGGAGGCTCTGAGCCGAACTATGTCCGGCTTGAGTGGGAAGCAGGCGACGAAGGAATTCGCTGCCCACCCACCACCCACTTTGTCGCCACGATCGATGATTTAACCGACGTGCTCGACTTCGACTTTGAAGACATCGACTGTATGGACGACGATGCAGGAGACATACAGGAGCCACCGCTCATAGGGCGGTGGACAGCCACTTCTTCATATGATATATATATGTTGGACACTCCAAAAGAAACCAATGGCGATGAGGCAACGGAGGCTAACCCCTCCAAGAAAAAAGCAAAGTATGGGCGTCGCCAGTTCAACTCCAAGCCCCGTCAAGGCAATATCGGCACCGAAGACGATAATAATTCAGACGGTGCCGACAATGAATACAACCCCGAACAGCCCGCCTTCGAGCAGGCCAAACAGGAAGACGGGCATGACAGCCCAGATGAACAGGCGACAGACGGGTATTCGGAGGGGGAAAAGTACATGCCCCTCTCCGAAGACGATATTAGCCTCGGCGACGATGAGTTTGGCATACCCGAAGACCCCGCAGAGCAGAAGCGCTTCAAGCGTCGGCTCATTGCCACTGCGAGAAGCCTGGAGAAGAAGCAGCAGCAGCTTCAAGCTGATCAAGATCTGCTCACAGATAGATGGACAGAAGTCCTGGTAGCCGAGGAATATGGACTCGAGAGCCACACGGCTGACCGACCGCCTCGAGGTCGGGATAAATCGGCATATCAGCCCGAATACCAGCCCCCACACCTGCGCCGGTTTACCATGGCCTGGGGCAATACCCCGGACCTGCGCGATAAACTGGATAACACCACAGGACAACCAAGATCGATCTATGGATCACGGGGGCGCACCGCAACACATGAAGATGACTGTCATACCAGATACACTAACAGCAAATCCGGCCGGGCCGAATACAACCAGTCAGACGCAGCCAGACTGCGTCGCGACATAGCCCGGCACAGAGGCGCCGCACACCCCCTCTGCTTCACCGATGAAGTGATGGATAATGAATTCCCAGAAGGGTTTAAACCCGTAAACATCGAATCATACGATGGCACAACAGACCCCGCGGTATGGATCGAGGATTTCCTTTTCCACATTCGCATGGCCCGTGGAGATGATCTACATGCCATCAAGTATCTTCCCCTTAAACTCAAAGGACCTGCCTGGCACTGGCTAAACAGCCTGCCCGCAAATTCCATTGGCAGTTGGGAAAATCTGGAAGACGCATTTCTTGACAACTTCCAGGGCACATATGTGCGACCTCCGGATGCCGATGACTTGAGCCACATTACTCAACAGCCCGGAGAATCAGCCAGGAAATTCTGGACTCGGTTCCTAACTAAAAAGAACCAAATAGTCGATTGTCCGGATGCCGAAGCCCTGGCGGCCTTCAAGCATAATATCTGTGACGAGTGGCTCGCCAGACACCTCGGCCAGGAGAAACCAAAGTCCATGGCAGCTCTCACGACACTAATGACCCGCTTTTGCGCAGGCGAAGACAGCTGGTTGGCTCGCAGTAGCACCACACCACATTCTGGAACTTCAGATGTCCGGGACAATAATGGCAAGCCATGGTGCAACAGACACAAGCGACATAACAACGGAGATAACAACGAAGACACGGCGGTCAACGCCGAATTCAGCGGATCCAAATCCGGTCAACGGAAGAAGCCCTTCAAACGCAACAATCAAGGACCGTCCAGTCTAGACCGCATACTGGAGCGCTCGTGCCAAATTCGTGGCACCCCGGACAAGCTAGCCAACCACACCAATAGAGAGTGCTGGGTATTCAAATAGGCCAGCAAAATAAACGCTGAAAACAAGGACAAGGTGCTGCACAGCAACGATGACGATGAGCCCCGGCATCCGAACATGGCGGGACAGAAGAAATCCCCCCCCCCGGGTGAAAATGGTCAACATGATCTACGCCACCCACATCCCCAAACGGGAACGGAAGCGAGCACTATGGGACGTATACGCGATGGAGCCAGTCATCCCCAAATTCAACCCATGGTCAGCTTTTCCGATCACCTTTGATCATAGGGATCATCCTACTAGCATCCGCCATGGCGGCTCAGTTGCATTGGTCCTAGACCCAATCATCGACAGATTCCACCTCATGTGAGTCCTTATGGACGGCGGCAGCAGCCTGAACCTGCTTTACCAGGATACAGTGCGAAAAATGGGCATTGATCCTTCAAGGATTAAGCCCACCAAAACCACCTTTAAAGGTGTCATTCCTGGAGTAGAGGCCCGCTGCACGGCTCTATAACACTGGAAGTGGTCTTCGGATCTCCGGATAACTTCCGAAGCGAAGAGCTAATCTTCGACATCGTCCATTTCCGCAGTGGTTACCACGCACTGCTCGGATGAACCGCATTCGCTAGATTCAATGCGGTACCACACTATGCGTACCTCAAGCTCAAGATGCCAGGCCCGCGCGGGGTCATAACAGTCAACAGAAATATGGACCGCTCTCTCCGTATAGAAGAGCACACTGCAGCCCTTGCAGCCGAAGTACAATGCGGCCTCCTCCGGCAAACCGCCCATCCGGCGACGACAACCTCAAGCTCCGTCAAGCGAGGGCGGAACACCCCGCAACAGGATCAGCAGACACGCCAAGAGCACGACTAGCAGTCCGGCCTCCGCTCAAATCCCATCAAAGCAGCATTCGTGCCACGCGTACACAATTACGCACTCAAAATACCATGGGCACAGGCGGAGGCGTATCAGTGGCTCAGTCAATAGTACGGTATCGCTTCGTAACCTTTCCATTTACCCTTAAGGACATTGCTTTAGTGTAGCTTCTCCAGAAGAGCCGGATTGTCGGACCTACATAGGAGAAGAAACCCAAAAGGCAACAGGCTTTGGGCACAGCAGGAAACACCCAAGTGGAATTAATTTACGATTGTTGTTCCTGCTTTATCTATATGTACATAGCCCGCCCCTGGATAGGATATGTCAAATAATCCTATTTGTCTCCGCTTAATGCATACATTGTAAACATACGCCTAAACGTATTATTCATCAAGGGGAGACCATGTATAGCATCAGCTTACTTATTTTTATTTTGAGCATTTTTTATAAATGTCCATTTGATTTTTGCATCAGTACACTTTGGTACTCTTAGTTTGCCAGGGGCTTCTTATGGCGCCCCACAAAACGGCAAGTCAAGTCCGAACACTTTGAACAGTGCGACACCCCGAACTTATAGCATTATATGCATCAGCTCCGAATCATGTCTTGGGTTACAGTTGGGATAGCCCAGCTCCCTTGTTTTGGTGCCTTACGTTCCGTTAATTCGGCTAAGGTAGCGCAAGGAGAACTACTGCGATTGTGCCCTGGTTTTTCCGGACGAGCACCTCAGTAGAGAAAGCACAAAGCTGTCCGGCATGATATGGCGAGAGCTGGTCGCTGTTCGAGAGGTCTTAAAATCCTTAAAGATTTTTCCGCTTTAGGCGATAATTCGGCTTTGTCCGATATAGGCGTGTATAGCGCCCCAATTCGGCCTTCCGGATTCTAGGGGCTTCGCTGAAATTTAAATTATAGACTTCTATGGCTAAATGAAGGTTGTAAAGTCGTATAGTCCGATTGCCTTGTTCGCGGCGCTGGACACCTCCTTAAGGGACCAAATATTTGGGTAAAGAGTGTCCAGGTTTTCCATGAACACCCCAGTACTAGTTACACGGGGGCGGAAGCCGACAACTGGCCTACTTTCAGAATTTGATAAACAGCCGCACAGAAGGTAATATTTTAAATAACAAAAGTGCTACATAGCGCAAGTAACTTCGTCTTTAAATTACAAACATGACAGAGGTGAATTCATTCAAAAATTATGTTTTTAGTACATTCATCGGCCACAAGGCAAGCACCCTTCATAACGCCATCATAATACTTCTTGGGAACGCGATGCGGCTTGCCCTCTGGCGAACCGTCCTTCACCAGCTTCTCTGCATCCAACTTGCCCCAATGCACCTTCGCGCAGGCAAGGGCCCGGCGGGCACCCTCAATGCAAATGGATCGCTTGGTAACTTCCAGTCGCGGACAGGCATTCACCATCCGCTTGATCAGGCCGAAGTAGCTGGTGGGCAGAAGCTCACCAGGCCATATCCGGACTATGAGATCCTTCATAGCCACTTCGGCCGCCTTGTGGAGTTCGACCAACTGCTTTAGTTGGTCACTCAGAGGCGTTGGATGTTCGGCCCCAGCATACTGGGACCAGAACAACTTCTCCGTTAAGCTCCCCTCCTGAGCACGGTAGAACTCCGCGGTATCTGAGACGCTGCATGGAAGATCTGCGAATGCCCCTGGAGAGCTCCGGATTCGAGTAAGTAAAAGAAATGCCTCCTCCACATGTTTGCTTTGCATAAAAAAATTCTTACCCGCCGCTATCTTTTTGGCCTCCTGGATCTCCTGTTGTGCCCTCTCGGCTTCGGCCTTGGCGTCTTTTATATTTGTAAGGGCCTTCGCAAGCTCGGCCTCTTTTGCTTTAAGCTCATGCTCCGCGGACTCGAGCTTCTTGCCGAGATCCTGGAGCTCTTCTTGTACCTCGCCCACTCGGGCCTCTTGCTTTCTGCGCTCCTTGAGTTCCAAGGCCGTTTTGTGTTCGGCCTCGGACAGCGCCTTCTTGAGAGACGCCACTTCGGTGGTGGCCTCTGTTACCATATCACAACATTTCGCCGTTAGCATAATCAAATCTTATTTACTATTCATTATATGAGAGAGGGGAATCATTCACCTTTGCTATCTTTGAGCTACCTCCTCGTGAGGCCGAGCTCTCCCTCTGCCCGCTCTAAGTCCTGCGTTAGGCCGGCGATTTCGGCCGTGCGAGCAGCAGCGGCCAGCAGCACAGCCTGTTTATTTACATTCAAACTTATTGTTAGGCTACTGTGGATTATAATTGACCCTCCGTTTGGTTTTTCTTTCCGAACACCAAACAGAGTATCAGGGGATACTACCTATCGGGTGGTAATTTCACACATTTTTACTTACCTCAAAGCCTGTCAGGAGGCTTGGTGCAGGCTTCGGTTAGTCCGCTCTTGGCGGACGAAACCTTCTAAATCACCGCACTCATAAGAGTACGGTGCTCTTCATCTAGGGAAGCGCCTCGAAGCGCTTCCAGCAGACAATCCGGCGCCTGGGGCGCAACGGAAGTCCTTGATACAGACGGTCCTCCCTCCATAACGAGGGGCTGCCCGCCTAAGTCCGGAACCACTGAAGGCTCCGGAACAATGTTCGGCTGACAGCCCGGCTAGCCGTGGCTCTCATCAACACGATCCGCGGGGACCTTGTACCCCGCGAGTCCGACATCTGGGACGCCGCCTTGAGGCACCTCCAGGGCCACCTCCGCCATCGCCGGGAGCCTTCGGGACAACACCTCCGTGTCGTCCGCAGGCCGAGGAGACGTGGCCGTCGGGAGTGAGTTCATTGCTGACTCACTCAAGGACCCGTCCGAAGACGACACTTTGGGATGGGCCCTGGCCGGACTGCATACAAGTTCGGCATTATAAACAAAACTATGAAGTGAAATTATGATGGAGTGCTGGTACTTACGATCGCACTAGGGGCTTCTTCCTGGGCAGCCACCCTTCCTCGCTATCGGCGGCAGTGGCGGAGTAGTCCGGAAGGGACCCCTTTCCCTTCTTGGACGTCCCAGTCTCCCCCATCGGGGCGGCCTTCCTCTCCCCCCCAGTACGGGGAGGTGGAGCTTCTCCCTGTTCCTCCCCGCCTCCGCGGGAGGAATCCGCCTCGTCGTCGTCGGACGACAAGGGTATGCTGGCTGTCGGTGTCAAAACCGGCGGATCTCGGGTAGGGGGTCCCGAACTGTGCGTCTAGGCGGATGGTAACAGGAGACAAGGGACACGATGTTTTTACCCAGGTTCGGGCCCTCTCGATGGAGGTAAAACCCTACTCCTGCTTGATTAATATTGATAGTATGGGTAGTACAAGAGTAGATCTACCACGAGATCAGAGAGGCTAAACCCTAGAAGCTAGCCTATGGTATGATTGTTGTTCGTCCTATGGACTAAAACTCTCCGATTTACACAGAGTCGGTTACAATGGGAGGAGATCTTCATATCGTATCGCCAAGCTTGCCTTCCACGCCAAGGAAAGTCCCATCCGGACACGGGATGGAGTCTTCAATCTTGTATCTTCATAGTCCGGGAGTCCGGCCGAAGGTCATAGTCTGGCCATCCGGACACCCCCTAATCCAGGACTCCCTCAGTAGCCCCTGAACCAGGCTACAATGACGACGAGTCCGGCGCGCAAATTGTCTTCGGCATTGCAAGGCGGGTTCCTCCTCCGAATACTTCATAGAAGATGTTGAACACCAGGATAGTGTCCGGCTCTGCAAAATAAGTTCCACATTCCACCATAGAGAGAATAATATTCGCCCCAATCGGATCTGCCGACATATTATGCAATGTGACATCACGCCACAGCCAGGCCTTTATTCGTTATACCGCTCCACCTCAACATGTTTAGCGAGGCGGTTTCCTTGGCACATCTTGTCAAAGCAGATATCGTGTCCCCTTATTCCGGGATTCTCATCAATACGGGCGTGGGTAAGCCAACCGCGCCATTAACCGCGGCGCTGGGGAGATAAGCGAGTTTTACTAAGCTGGTGGGGGCTCGTAGTTCCGGCCACCCACATAAGGGGATAAGAATCCACCCTTTCCATTCACGCCTTCTTCCTCCTTTGCTTATTCGTCCCTGCGCGCTCGAGCTCCAACGCCCAAGCCCGCACTTCCCACCTCAACCTTCTCCAATCATGTCCGGAGCGGGAGGTAGATGGATGGCCTCCTCCGTCACGGAGGGGCAAATCAAAAAACTAAGGAAGGCCGGATACTTGTCCGACGACATCACGCACCGGCTTCCAGATGAGGGGCAACTCATCCCCACCCCTAGGCCCCATGAGAGGGTTGTATTTCTCCCCCATTTCCTCCGCGGACTGGGTTTTCCTCTTCACCCATTCGTCCGGGGGCTCATGTTCTACTACGGCCTGGACTTCCACGATCTGGCCCCAAACTTCATCCTCAACATCTCGGCGTTTATCGTCGTGTGCGAGGCCTTCCTCTGCATCCAGCCCCACTTTGGCTTACGGCTGAAGACTTTTAATGTCAAGCCGAAGGTAGTGGGCGGGCGCCAAGCGGAGTGCGGATGTGCCATGGTGGGCCGGATGGCCAACGTCCTATGGCTCGAGGGCTCCTTCGTCGAGACTATAAAGGGATGGCAATCGGGGTGGTTCTACATCACCGAGCCGCGCGATCCCAAATGGGCGGCGGCCCCCGAATTTTGATCTGGCTTCCCCACACGGCTCAATTCCTGGAAAGAGACGGGCTTAACGTGGGGGGATTCGGAGGAGCTGACCGGACTTCAAACCTACGTCAAAAAGCTGGTGAACAAGAATCTCAAGATGGTCAACGTAGTCCAGGTCATGCTCATCCGCCGGATCCTCCCATGCCAACAACGGGCCTTCAAATTGTGGGAGTTTGATCCGGCACAGCACCAAACCTTGAGCAAGCTTTTTGACACTTCGTACGAAGACGCCTGGAAGGTGCTGTTTAAGGGTGTTGAGGCACCCGCATCCGCTACCGAAGATCGCGGATTCAGCTCGCGGCGCCAGGCCAGCAAGGTGAGCTATTCTACCCTTTACGGGACCTTTATCTTTCATAGACTGACTCTATGTGGGATCTAACCTCCCTTTCCTTTAACAGGACTGGCTGAAGACGTCCAGGCAGATGATCTATCCGGCTCCCTTACCAGAAGACCCAGCGGACGCCCAATTGACAGGGTTGCTGGTTCCGAGACCCCACGTGGTGCCGGAGAAGAAGGCCAAGAAGAAGGCCACGGAGACTCGCAAGAGCTCCCGGCGCCCGGGGGTGTCGGGTTCACCGCCCAACAACCCCGAAGCACCTTCCGCCTCTGAAGACGAGGAGGAGGAAGAAGAAGCCTCTCCCTCTCCGACGGGGGGAGGAAAGAAAAGAAAGGCTGCCCCAACTGGGGAGGCCGGAGGGTCCAAGAAGGGGAAAACCCTTCTACCGGACTACGCCTCCGGTGCCGAAGGCAGTGGGAAGGAATGGCCGTCCAGGGACAAGCCCCCGGCAAGATCGTAAGTGTCCGGCAATCCAAATAACTTACGACGCCCCTCCTTTATTTGGCATTTTCTGACGCCGTATTTGATCATGCAGTCCGCCCAGGTCTCAGCTCGACGATTCGACGAGCGGCTCCTTGCATTCGTCGGATGTGAATAGCGCTTCACTTCCGACGGCCTCCTCCCCTCTCCCTACGAACGACGCCGAGGTGGAGTCCCAAAAGGGACTAAACCAGGAGGAGGTGGTCCTGGGGGTGCCGCAAGGCAACCTCCCGGACTCTAGGCCCAAAGGGGGTAAAGCCTCGGAGGGATCCAAGTCCGGCCCCGGGCCGGACGCTGCTCTGGAACCATCAATGGTTCCAGAGTCCGACAGGCGGCGCCTTCATAAGAAGGGCAAGCCTACGATGCCGACGCCCTCCGTCCATCCGGAGGCGCCGGACAGTTTGCTGGAGGTGCTTAATGGCGCCTCCATCGACGAGGAGCACCGCACTGTTATGAGTGCGGTGATTCAGAAGGTTCGGTCCGCCAAGAGCGGGCTGACAGAAGCCTGTACAAGCCTGTTAACAGGCTTTGAGGTACGTGTTCAAAAACATATAAAAATGTTACCGCATAGACAATAGCCCCTGATGCTCAGTTCGGCGTTCGGAAAGAAAAGCCGAGCTGAGGATCTAAAAAGATATACGCAGGAGTCTAATAAAAATGTGTCAATATGGGAATGCAGGCTGCGCTGCTGACCTCTGCCGCACTGACTGCGGAGGTCAATGCATTGAAGGAAAGCCTCGAGCAGTCCGAGAGCGAGCTCGGCCGTGCCAAGAAGCAGCTCGAGGATAAAGAGGGTACGTAGTACCGCATGTAAATGTATATAGAAATACTTGGTTGCAAATAATGACAGGATCAACGTAAATGTTGCAGGGGCCACGACCGAGGTGGCGACCCTGAAGGAGGCGGTCTCCAAAGCTGAAAGCAGTGCGGCCTTAGAGCGCACCGAGCGAGAGAAGCAGGAGGCGCGGGTGGCGGAGGTGCGGCAAGAGCTCCAGGCTCTCGTGGAAAAACACGAGAGTTTGGAGCATGACTCGAAGACTCGAGAGTCCGAGCTCGCCTTGGATCTTGAGAGTGCCAAAAACGCTAAGGCCGAAGCCCAGAAGGCCCTCCAGGAGATCGAGGCGATAAAGAAAATAGCGGCGGGTAAGGCATTCTTTATGCAAAGCAAGCATGTAAGAGTAAATTATCTATTACTTACCCGAATCCGGAGCTCTCCAGGAGCGTTCGCCGATCTGCCCCGTAGTGTGTCTGATGCTGCCGCGTTCTACCGAGCCGAGGAGGGGAGCTCGATGGAAAAAGGTGTTCTGGTCTCAGTATGCTGAGGCCGAGCCTCCGGTGCCCTTGAGCGACCAGCTGAAGCAGCTGGTCGAGCTCCACAAGGTGGCCGAACAGGCCATGAAGGGCCTCATAGTTCGTCTATGGCCTGGGGAAGCCATGCCTGGGAGCTACTTCGGTCTGGTGCGGCGACTGGTGGACGCTTGTCCGTGGATTGAGGTCATCAAGCGCTCCATCTGCATTGAAGGTGCCCATCGGGCACTTGCCCGTGCTAAAGTGCACTGGGGCAAGCTGGATGCGGAGAAGCTTTTGACGGATGCGCCACCACCGGGCAAGGAGTATCGCACGCCCGAGATGTATTATTAGGGCGTCCCGAAGGGTGCCCGCCGTATAGCGGATGAGTGCTCCAAAGATGTATTTTTTGAGTAGACTCGCATTTGTTATCATGTACGCTGAAAACTTTGTTCATGTGCGTTAAGCAACGCTTGTTAATTTAAAATATTACCTTCTGTGCGGCCGTTTATCAAATCTGAGAGATGCAAGTCGTCGGCTTCGACCCCCATGCCACGAGTGCTGGGGTGTTTGGGATAAACCTGAGCGCTCTTGTTCCCATTCTTGGGTCCATCTAGGGAGGCGCTCAACATAACGAACCAGGCCGTCGGACTTATAATGCTTTATCACTCTCACTTAGCCATAGAATTCCATAATTTTAAATTTCGGCGAAGCCCCTAGTATTCGGAAGACCGAGTTCGGGGCGCTATCCACGCCTAGGCCGGATAAGTCCGTTCCTCGCTCTAAGCGGCATAAGTCTTTAAGGACTCGTAAAACCTCGTGAATAGCGACCGGTCTCTCGCACTATCATGACGGTCAGTTTTAGCTTTCTCTACTGAGGTGTTAACCCAGCTCAACTGGGGCACAATCGCAGTAGTTCTCCCAGCGCTACCTTAGCCAACATTGCGGAACATAAGGTACCAAAACATGGGAGCCGGGCAAACCCAACTATTGACCAAAGACATGATTCGGAGCCGATGCATATAGTGCTATAAGTTCGGGGTGCCGCACTCATGAGAGTGTTCGGTCTTCTCACACCATGTTAAGGGGTGTTTAAGCCCCTGGTGTATTGTCCGTACCAAAGTGTACGGTTGCAGAATGTCATGACTGAACATATTTGTATATAAAAAATAGATGAGCACAATAATAGATAAGAGCTATGTATTGTTTATTAAAAAAGGGCTGCTGCGAAAGCAGAACGATACAAGTAGTGCGATAAGCAAGAGATGGGATTATTTGACATGTTCCCCTCCAGGGGCAAGCTGCGGGATTTTAAGTAAAACAGGTATTAAGATCGTTATAGAGACCACCTGGACATTTGACGCGGCTTGTTCTCTCCCTGGTTGCTGCATCGTGTGTTCGGCGAGTGTATTGCCGGACAGGCCTTCCGAATAGTTGGGTCCTGAAAGTGTGTAAAAAGGAAACGGCAAAATAGGGAGCCCCTTAGTGCGATTGAGCCGCATTTTGGGCGTGCCGTAGTTGTGCCCCTCCCCTTATTCCCATGGTATCTCTAAGGCGTAATTATGTACGCGTGGTACCAATATCACCTTTTGGCAAGGGCTGGGGTTAGGGCCGCACTGCTATGCTTGCTCGGAACGTGCCAGCCGGGTTTGTTGTATGTTACTTCGGGCTCGCTTGACATTGTCCGGATGTTTGACACCTGGATTGGAGAATTTCCTTGAGAGACTACTCTGTACTTCCGCCGCTAGGGCTGCCGTGTGATCCTCCGTTCGGAGAGAGCGTTCGGTGTTTCCATTTACCGTGATGACTCCGCGAGGTCCTGGCATCTTGAGCTTGAGATATGCGTAGTGCGGCACCGCGTTGAATTTTGCAAATGCGGTTCGTCCGAGCAGGGCGTGATAGCCACTGCGGAATGGGACTATGTCGAAGATTAACTCTACACTTCGGAAATTATCCGGGGATCCGAACACCACTTCGAGTGTAACCGAGCCTGTACAACTGGCTTCTACACCTGGTATGACGCCTTTGAAGGTTGTCTTTGTGGGTTTAATCCTTGAGGGATCGATGCCCATTTTTCGCACTGTATCCTGATAAAGCAGGTTCAGGCTGCTGCCGCCGTCCATTAGGACTCTGGTGAGGTGAAATTGGTCGATAATTGGGTCTAGGACCAATGCGGCGAATCCGCCGTGACGGATGCTAGTGGGGTGGTCCCGTCGATTGAAAGTGATCGGGCAGGAGGACCATGGGTTAAACTTTGGGGCGACTGGCTCCAATGCATAGACGTCCTTGAGAGCACGCTTCCGCTCCCTTTTGGGGATGTGGGTTGCGTATATCATGTTCACCGTCTGAACTTGCGGGGGGAATCCCTTCTGTCCTCTGTTGTTCGGCGGCCGGGGCTCCTCCTCGTCATCGCTATGCAGCCCCTTGTCTCTGGTTTCGACACTTAACTTGCCTGCCTGCTTGAACACCCAACAATCCCTGTTGGTGTGGTTGGCCGGCTGTTCAGGGGTGCCGTGTATCTGGCACGAGCGATCGAGTATCTGGTCTAAGCTGGATGGGCCCGGAGGGTTTCTTTTGAATGGCTTCTTCCACTGACCGGGTTTAGAGCCTCTGAATCCAGCATTGACTGTCGTATCTTCAGTATTGTCACCGTTGATGCGGCGCTTATGCTTGTTGCACCGTGACCTGCCGTTGTTGTCCTTGGTATCCGAATTTCCAGGGCTCTTGGTTATGTTATCGCTATGAGCTAGCCAGCTGTCTTCTCCCACACAAAAGCGGGTCATGAGTGTCGTGAGGGCTGCCATAGATTTCGGCTTTCCCTGTCCTAGGTGCCGGGCAAACCATTCGTCTCGGATGTTGTGCCTGAAGGCTGCGAGGGCCTCCGCGTCTGGACAGTTGACTATTTGATTTTTCTTGGTTAGGAACCGTGTCCAGAATTGTCTGGCCGATTCCTATGGCTGCTGGATTATGTGGCTTAGGTCATCGGCATCTGGTGGTCGCACATAGGTGCCCTGGAAGTTGTCAAGGAATGCAGATTCCAGGTCCTCCCAACAACTGATTGACTCTGCTGGCAGGCAGTTAAACCAATGTCGAGCTGGTCCTTTAAGCTTGAGCGGGAGGTATTTGATGGCGTGTAGGTCATCACCACAGGCCATGTGGATATGAAGGAGATAATCCTCGATCCATACCGCAGGATCTGTTGTGCCATCGTATGATTCGATGTTCACGGGTTTGAAGCCCTCGGGGATTTGATGATCCATTACTTCGTCTGTGAAGCATAGTGGGTGTGTGGCGCCCCTGTACTGGGCTATATCACGACGCAGCTCGGACGAGCTTGGTCTGTTGTATTCAGCCGGGCCGTACTTATCATGTCCGGAGTGACGGCTAGCGTCACGTGAAGCGGGGCGCCCATGTGATCCGTAGATCGATCTTGTTTGCCTTTCCTTATTCTCCAATATGTCTCATAGGTCTGTTGCGTCTCCCCATGCTCTGGTATGTTTTGACCGGTGCCGGGGTGCGGCTTGGGTCGAGGGCCTAAAGGCCTCTCTATCGCGGCCACGGGGTGGCCGATCGGGCGCATCGTACGCTGGTGATGTAGGTTTAGTTGCTTCCTCCTCTAGTTGGGGTAGCATCCTGCGCTTTGGGTAGCTCTTGGAGGGGTGTTCGAGTGTATACTCTTCGGCCGCCAGGACTTCAGTCCATCTGTCGGCTAGCAAATCTTGGTCAGCTCTAAGCTGCTGCTGTTTTTTCTTGAGGCTGTTTGCTGTGGCCATAAGCCTGCATTTGAAACGCTCTTGTTCGACGGGATCCTCTGGCACAACGAATTCGTTGTCGTCGAGGCTTGCCTCATCTTCGAAGGGAGGCATATAATTTTCGTCCTCAACCTCTCTGTCGGCCGCTCTATCATGAGGGCTGGCTCCTTCGTCCTCCTACACTGAATCCTGCTGGAGGGGGTTGTCTTCGGCACTGTCCGGCGTGTTGTTATCTCCGGTGCCGGAATCGCCGTTTTTACTTTGGCGGGACTTTAGAGCGGCGTCGCTGACATCGGCGCTTGGGTTGCTTCTTGGAGGGATCGTCCTCCACTTTTTCCTCGCCATCCCCTGCTTTGGGGGTGTCCACCATGTATATGTCATATGACAAGGTGGCTTTCCAGTTCCCTATAGGTGCTGGTTCTTGATTGTCTCCTTCATCGGCGTCCATACGTCGATGTCTTCGGAGTCAAAGTCGAGCATGTCGGTTAAATCATCGACAGTGGCTACGAAGTGGGTGGTGGGTGGGCCTCGAATTTCTTCGTCGTCCGTATCCCAACCATGCTGACCGTAGTTCGGCCAGGGCTCTCCTGACAAAGAGAGAGACTTTAGTGAATTCAGGATATCGCCAAAGGGCGAGTGCTGAAAGACGTCCGAGGCGGTGAACTCTATGACCGAAGCCCAATCGGGCTCAATCAGAAGAGGTGCGTTGATATACGGAGTCCGGAACGGAGTCCGGCACCTTAGAGTCACGGGCCTTGCGAAGGACCAGGCTAGTATTCGGCTCTATCACCGTAGAGATTGCGGCTTCCGAGGTGGCGTCCAACCGTCCATCCCCGACTAGCGCCGTAGGCTCTGAGCTAATGGTCGGAGCGGACGCCTGAGCGGCGCTCTGGGCGCTGTCCGGCGGCAGAGCTAGATCATGCCCCTCATGACAGTGCGGCGCGCTCGGCCATGGCTCGAATCCGTCGAAGATCAAGTCCCCGCGGATGTCGGCCGTGTAGTTTAAGCTTCCAAATCTGACCTGATGGCCAGGGGCGTAGCTTTCGATCTGCTCCAGATGGCCAAGCGAATTGGCCCGCAGTGCGAAGCCGCCGAATACGAAGATCTGTCCGGGGAGAAAAGTCTCACCCTGGACCGCGTCGTGGTTGATGATCGAAGAAGCCATTGGGCCTAAAGGTGACGACACAGAGGAACTCCCAATGAAAGCACCAATGTCGGTGTCAAAACCGGCGGATCTCGGGTAGGGGGTCCCGAACTGTGCGTCTAGGCGGATGGTAACAGGAGACAAGGGACACGATGTTTTTACCCAGGTTCGGGCCCTCTCGATGGAGGTAAAACCCTACTCCTGCTTGATTAATATTGATAGTATGGGTAGTACAAGAGTAGATCGACCACGAGATCAGAGAGGCTAAACCCTAGAAGCTAGCCTATGGTATGATTGTTGTTCGTCCTATGGACTAAAACTCTCCGGTTTATATAGACACCGGAGAGGGCTAGGGTTACACAGAGTCGGTTACAATGGGAGGAGATCTTCATATCGTATCTCCAAGCTTACCTTCCACGCCAAGGAAAGTCCCATCCGGACACGGGACGGAGTCTTTAATCTTGTATCTTCATAGTCTGGGAGTCCGGCCGAAGGTCATAGTCCGGCCATCCGGACTACCCCTAATCCAGGACTCCCTCAACGGCCTTACGCTGGGGGCCTCTCCTGAACCCCTGGTCCGCCGTCTCAGGCCCCCCATCCTTTCCGGACGGGGCGGCCTCCTCCTCTTCTTCTTCTTCTTCCCCTTCGGGGGAGGAGTGCGCCTCGTCGTCTTCGGACGAGGCTTGTGCAACCTTACTTCGGAGACCCTTTCGGGTCCCCGGGGCCTTCTTATCGGCCTTCTTCTTCGGCCCCTTATAGGGCGTCGGGACCAGCATCTTCGTCAGAAGATCATTGGCTGGGCTTTCTGGCAACGGAGCCAGACTGTCAATCCACTCCGCTGTCTCCACATACTCCTAAACAAATATACACAATCACTTAGGAATTCTCCATGAATACATTGTGAAGGATAGAACCCGGTGGCAGCCTGAGAACTCACCTGGGTAGGGTGCCGTGCGGCATGGAGCCCACGGTCCTCGGTTTTGAGAGGAGGTATTTCGGTGGCCTTGAACAATGCCTTCCACGCGTTCTTGTGCTTCATGCCATAGAGCCTCTGGAGCGTCCGGTGTTCGGCCAGGACGAACTCCCGCAGATTGAATGCCCGCCTTTGGCACAGCAGAATCCGGCGAATAAGCATGACCTGGATCACATTGACAAGCTTGATGTTCTTGTCCTTCATGCCCTTGATGCAGTTGATGAGTCCGGTCAGCTCTGTAGATTCGCCCCATAACAGGCCCTTCTGTTCCCAGGAGGTGAGCCGCATAGGGGTTCTAGTTCGGAACTCGGGGGCCGCCGCCCAGTTGTCGTCGCGTGGCTCGGTGATGTAGAACCACCCAGATTGCCACCCCTTCATGGTTTCTGCAAAGGAGCCGTCAGGCCAGGTGACATTAGGCATTTTGCCCACCATGGCTCCTCCGCACTTCGCTTGCTGGCCGCTCATGATCTTCGGCTTCACGCAGAAGGTTTGGAGCCACAAGCCGAAATGAGGCTTAATGTGGAGGAAAGCCTCGCACATGACGATGAACGCCGAGATGTTGAGGACGAAATTCGGGGCTCGGTCATGGAAATCTAGCCCGTAGTAGAACATGAGCCCGCGGATGAAGGGGTGGAGTGGAAACCTCAGTCCACGGACGAAGTGGGCAAGGAACACGACCCTCTCGTGGGGTCCTGGAGTCGGAATGACCTGCCCGCCGTCTGGTAGCCGGTGCGCTATGTTTGCGGCCAAGTATCCGGCCGCTCGAAGACTTGCGATGTTCTTCTCCGTCGCAATGGAAGCCACCCACTTGCCTCCTGCTCAGGACATGACTAACTGTGCGGAGAAGACCTAGACTAGGGCGCTGGAGCTCGAGGGGGAAAGAGTATGCGGGGGAGGAAGAAGGCGTGGGTAAAAATGAGGAACTCTTATCCCTTTATAGAGGTGACGAAAGTGGTGCGCCTCCCCACTAGCCTGTTGAGAATCGCTTACTTCCCAAGCACCACGATTGATGGCACGGGGGGATTACCCATAGCCGTATTGATGAGAATCCCGTGATAAGGGGACATGATCTCTGCTTTGACAAGACGTGTCAAGGAAACCGCCTCGCAATACGCGCTCTGGCTGGTTGTGAAAAGAAAAATGGTTCGATCTGATCGTAATGACATATCACATCGTCTAAAAAGTTGTCAGCTGAAGTATCATTCTCTCTATGGTGGTATGTGAAGATTATCTTGCAGATCCGGACACGGCCTGCGTGTTCGATAAATAACCTTGGAGTATTCGGAGGAGGAACCCACCTTGCAATGCCGAAGACAAGACTGCGCGCCGGACTCATCGTCATTGAAGCCTAGTTCAGGGGCTACTGAGGGAGTCCTGGATAAGGGGGTATCCGGACAGCCGGACTATATTCATCGTATGGACTATAGAAGCGTCAAGATACAAGACTCAAGACTTCGGCTCGTGTCCGGATGGGACTCTCCTTTGCGTGGAAGACAAGCTCGGCGATCCGGATATTATATCTCCTTCCTTGGAACCGACTCCATGTAAACCCTAGCTCTCTGGTGTCTATATAAACCGGAGAGGATGGTCCTTAGAAGGCCGATCACAATTACAATCATACCATCATAGGCTAGCTCTTAGGGTTTAGCCTCTACGATCTTGTGGTAGATCTACTCTTGTACTACACATATCTTCAATATTAATCAAGCAGGAAGTAGGGTTTTGCCTCCATCGAGAGGGCCTGAACCTGGATAAACATTGTGTCCCTCGCTTCCTGTTACCATCAGCCTAAGACGCACAGATCGGGACCCCGTACCCGAGATCCGCTGGTTTTGACACCGACGGCGAGGTTGCAAGATGACATGAAAGCCTCGTTTGAATAGGCTACCGGCGTCATCTGGCAACTAAGGGAGGGCAATGAGAGGCTCCGGGCCGAGCGCGACCTGCTGAGGGCGAAGATCGTCCGAAGTGCAGACCAGCAGGAGGAGACCAATGCCTTGTTGAAGAGGGCCAGCGTCATCGTCAAGAAACTTATGGATGAGAATGACATGCTCCGCATCAAGCGCCAAAGGCTGGTGGAGGAATCCGTGGATGCTCTCAAGCAGCGTCTTGAGGACAGGAAAGAGCTCATCGCCGCTTGCCGCGGAGACTAGTTCTCGCGGCCTGCAGCAATGCATCAAGAAAGCAGAGATCAGCGAGCCAGATCCTTGTCTTCCTTCTTCTTTTGCCCTTGTGTATTTCGGGAGTAGCCGCATGTGGCTTTTTTAATTATCTTCCTGATTATGTAAGACAATTATTATCCACTGTCGTCGTCCTTATATATTCATCAGTCTTGCTATATGTCGTAGTAGATGTTATATAGGTCCGTCGGATCTTACATCAAGATTTGTGCTTTCAGATTTTCTTTTTTCTCACTTAAATCTCAGTTGAGTGAGACATAGCCATGCCATTAAACAGGGGCTCGGGCGCCATTAATGGAGACCTTGGGGGAGAGGTGGACGGTAGATGGAGGTCAAAGGGCTCTCCTCCCGATAAGCACACGCAGGGGTCTGATCGCATGCCTCTCGTACTCAAATAGCTACCCTGCACGGCGCCTCCTAGCTAATAAAAAGGGGATGCGTGGCGGCACGTAAATGGTAGTAAATAGAACGCCCACGATTTCAATAATACTTGTGTTTCCGATTGTAACGTGACATCACTTGTTCCAAAATGACTTTGTTGATTGTTAATGTGTGCGCCTTCGCAAATCGGACTGCAAAATTACCACAGCATGTTGGTGCCATGTCATGGCACCACGCCAAGTTTCATTATTTTCATGCGTGTTTTGGATTTACAGGAATTAAAAAACTAAGTTTCTCAGTGTTTCCAGCCCAGCCACGACGCCCAGAATTTTGAATTTCATTCCCATTTCTTGCATGGAACCTAGAAATTTACCCGAGGACACACATGTGATTTTTCAACCAACTTTGGTGCACTGGAGCATGTGCTTGTATTTCAAATTTGAATTATGCACACAAAGATGACATGTTCCCTCTCAGAACCACGAGCCTTCTTGAGAGAAGCTCCGGTTTGCAAGAAGCTTATACCAAAATTTGTTCCTATTTGAAAAAAATAATACCACAGCATGGTACTACCATGACATGACACCATGCCAAGTTTCATGATTTTAAAACCAAGTTTCTCAATGTTCTCGACCAAGCCACGATGCCCGGATGTTTGAATTTTATTCCCATTTCTTGCATGGGACCTAGAAATTCACCCGAGGACACAGATGTGATTTTCAACCAACTTTGGTGCACCTGAGCATGTGCTTGTAGTTCAAAATTGAATTATGCACATTAAATGACCAGAAACTCAATTAATGTATAAAAAAGGCCAAACGAACCCGGAATAATTCCAGAATTTAGCAGGGCACTCATGTAGTTCTATGTTGCCTTTGTAAATAAACTCAAGGGGGGCAGCATATATCGTTTCGCACTCAAAGGTGGCACGTTCCCTCTCAGAACCATGAGCCTTCTTGAGAGAAGCTTCGATTTGCAAGAAGTTTATACCAAAATCTGCTCCTATTCGGCCAATTTTTTTACCACAACATGGTAGTACCATGACATGACACCATGCCAAGTTTCATGATTTTCAGACGTGTTTTGGATTTACAAGAATTTTAAAACCAAGTTTCTCAATGTTCTCGGCTGAGCCACGATGCCCATATGTTTGAATTTTATTCTCATTTCTTGCATGGGACCTAGAAATTCACCCGAGGACACATTTGTGATTTTTCAACCAACTTTGGTGCACGAGAGCATGTGCTTGTAGTTCAAATTTGACTTACACACATTAAATGACCAGAAACTCAATTAATGTATAAAAAACAACAAACGAACCCGGAATAATTCCAAAATTTAACAAGGCACTCATGTAGTTCTATGTTGCCTTTGTAAAGAAACTCAAGGGGGGCAGCGTATATTGTTTCGCACTCAAAGGTGGCATGTTCCCTCTTAGAAGCATGAGCTTTCTTGAGAGAAGCTTCGGTTTGCAAGAAGCTTATACCAAAACTTGTTCCAAATCGGCCCAATTTTTTACCACAACATGTTAGTGCCATGACATGACACCATGCCAAGTTTCATGATTTCCAGGCGAGTTTTGGATTTACATGAATTTAAAATCTATGTTTCTCGATGTTCTCGGCCGAGTCACGACGCCCAGATGTTTGAATTTCATTCTCATTTCTTCCATGGGACCTAGAAACTCAACCAAGGACACACATGTGATTTTTCAACCAACTTTGGTGCACCGGAGCATGTGCCTGCAGTTCAAATTTGGATTATGCACATTAAAAGTCCAGAAACTCAATTAATGTATAAAAAGGCCGAACGGACCCGAAATAATTCCAAAATTTAACAGGGCACTCATATAGTTCTATGTTGCCTCTGTAAAGAAAATCAGGAGGGAGGTAGCATATATCGTTTCGCACCCAAAGGTGACACGTTCCCTCTCGGAACCACGAGGCTTGTTGAGAGAATCTCCAGTTTTGCAAGAAGCTTATACCAAAACTTGTCCCAATTCAGCCAAAAAATATACATATGAAAACAGGGTTTAGATTATCCCAAACATCTCGATACCTAGACCAATGTACTATGATTTGAATTCAACATAAAATGGATACAAATATTTGAATTGGAGATCGTATGGTACATGTAGTGCATAGTGAAA
Organism: Triticum dicoccoides; assembly: GCF_002162155.2. NCBI lineage: Eukaryota > Viridiplantae > Streptophyta > Magnoliopsida > Poales > Poaceae > Triticum > Triticum dicoccoides. Next base: position 199,754,271 of record NC_041393.1, on the reverse strand, counting down.
TATGATTATTGCTATATGCATGTTTTTTGTTATCAAGATAATATTTAAATTATTGTATAACTTGACAACAATCGTATTCAAATAAGGAAAATTGATTCAAATTTAGTCCATATGGTAGACAACAATATATATGTTCACATGGTGGAGTAAAATGTTCATATATGATGGAAGATCAAAATGTATGACTACATCAATTATAAACCGCAAGGCCACCTAATGATATATTTGAATTCAACATAACGTGGATTCAAAATTTGAAATTCGAGATCCTGGCATTTGTAATCATATAAAAAGGGACATTACTCTTTCTTTTGGTGGGAATTGATTTTATTTTTTTTGTTGTTGAGGGAAGTGCGAATCGATTTGGTACTGTACAGGGTAATCTTGTTCTCCCGATTTTTTTTTACATTTTTCTTGTAGTTTTTTCAATGGCATCTATAGCAATATAGTAAAAGGGGACATGACTCTCTTGTGTCTTGTATGATTTTTTTTACACGTTAAGTTTGTTCTGTCGAACAAGGAATCCGCACCTTGTTATCCCGAAATTTTCAAGCTCGAGTATCTTTTGTCTCACCTGCTTTGAAACTCCCGCCTCTTCAACCCGCGCCGCGCCTTGTTATCCTGAAATTTCGACGTGCGCGAAAACTCCCTCCTCATCCGAAATCAGTCCCGCAGCCCAGACATGCGAAATCCCCCTTCTATCCCTCAGTCGGAAACGAAGCTCCACATCGCGGTGTCAAAACCGGTGGGGGTACGCTGGTAACTTACCCTACATTTTGGACAAGCGCGTCCCTACACTTGGCTTCCCCCTCCCTTTCCCTTCATCCCCCCATTCATACACCGAGGCCGCCAAAACCCATGAAACCCCAGGCTCCTCCGTCGGCCTCCCAACCGCCGCCCAGCCAGAGACTCTTCCCCAACTACGTCGTCCACCGCAACAGCTCACCGTCCCTCATCCAGCGCATCGGATGAGGATCCGTCGTCGATCTCATCGTCTTGCCGGATCAGCCGCCCCATCCTCCACCTCCAAGGAGCTGCCCCGATGTTTGCCTCGTCTATCGCACCACCTTAATCCCCACAGCGCCGTCTTGACCTGCCCCACCGGAACCGCATCACCCTCACCAATTCCTCTGATGAAGCCGAGGCCAACTCGGCGCCACCAAGGAGGTTCTGCACTCACCACTGCATTTTATCTTTTATTCGATCTCACGGGGCTGCCGGTGCTTGATACCGAGCAGCCATGGCGGGTCTCCATCGACGGCGCCGTCGCCAGCCACATCATCCACGACGTCTCTCTCCCATGTCGTTGCTTCCTCGGCGGCGACTTCCACACCCGCACTAGCTGCAGCTGCTCCGGCTCTCGCTCGCGTTGTGGCTCTATTCTTGTTGTTGGTCGCGCTGCTGCACTGCTCTTCCTTTCTTTCGTGCTGTTGCTCTGCTCTTGCTCTCGCTCGCGCTACTGCTGCTACTGCTGCTGCTGCACTACCTCCGGCAGCTACAGGAGTTGCTGCTTTAGCACTCGCTCGCGGTACTACTGCACGACTTGCTCTCTGCTAGTGTGTTCCCTGCTCGAGCGTCTGCTGATTTAGATCACTACTTCTCTGCTACTAGTGCTCGAACGCCCTAAACATCTATTGCAATGCTCTGCTACTAGTTCAATCAGTTTCGACAGTAAAATTCAGTTTCGACTGTAAAGTTCAGTTTCTTCAGTTAAGTTCAGAGTGAACAGTACTTACAACATCTGTCGGAGCGACCGTGGTGTGGCTAATGCGTTCTACATCTATCACTTTTTGGTCATATATTTTACATCATCTATTGCAGATGATACTAGAGTCCCACGTTAGAATAACATTGTCTGTCTTGTCCGGCTTCAGCCTCGCCGCCGTACACCTCACCGGAGCTGCTCCAATGATGGAACCGTCCATCACAGCGGAGCAGTACCCTCGGCGCCATTTCCAGAAGCCTCGGATATTCTTCCCCGCCTCCGACAGTCACACCAGCATCACCATCCTCCACGTCGAACCCAATGATGCTGAGGTACACAAGGCTATGCCAAAGTGGTTGTACACTCGTCACATCACTTTTTTACTCTGCATTCATGTCGATCCCTCACGGATCCTTTGCTATGGAACTACTATTCGTGCATTTGGTTAGAAGGAGTGGAGCAAAGCAAAACTGGAGGAATTTTTTCCTTTGGTGTCTCTATCAAAGAAAAAATGTAGGAATTTTAATATTCACTTGGACGTCCTTTTCAAATTAATATGCATGAAGAATAGAACTAATTGCATTACTGGCATAATAAGATTCTTTTTTTTCATTTTCACGCGGTTTGACTTTAATTTGACCACGTTTCTCCATTCCTGTGTTCTTCCCATTCATGTGAACCAAACACCCAGGTTGACTGAAATCCTATGTTTCCAAATGCTCTATTTTGCACGTGCATTCCTATCCTATTCTTGTGTTTTTTCCTGTCCCTGCGTTTATAGAATCCTCCAATTCTAAGGAGCCCTTATAGATTTAGTTCATTTTTAGACAGGCGTCAAAGAAAACTCTCTGTGTTATGTCCTGCTCCTGTCGTGCCGTCATCCACCCCACCCGAGGTGCACCATCGACAGAAACGTTCACTATAGCAGAGACCCCCCCTGCAGACTTTCTTTCGCCGCCTCAGATCATCTTCGCCATTGCCGACAGCCACGCCAACTGCATTACCATCATCGACTGAGCAGATGAACCTGCGGACTACACAGTTTCGGAAGAGAGGTCGCAGTCTTTCGTGTTTGCTTACGTTATACATCGGTTATTATTACCTGCTACTTTATCGTTCAAACTTGAGTTTTAAAATGCCCCTGGGTCTCATATCGAGGCAGCAACGAATAGTATCTGTCTACTATCTGGTTCATCTGGGGTCTTCTATGTGGTTCATGTTGGGTGGGCAACAAACAATAGATGATCCATTGTCTATCTTTTTAAACTGAAGCTATAATCTACCTGCTATCATTAGTTTTGCATCCATCCACTTGTTTGCTACCATCAGCCTTGATTTTTGCATGCACCCTTAGGCCTGACAAAATCTAACTATTTTTTTATTATGCATGTCAGATACTGTACACAATCATACTAAACATGTAGAGAAAAAGAGAAGATCGTTGCATGGGAATGTAATTTCATGCAGACACCGCTCCATGGTGGCCAAAGTGCCCCCCCCCCTCCTGCATTTCTAGATTGTATCCCAGAGGAAGATAACTGTTCAGATGGGGATTCAGAAGGAGCCGACCACGCCTGTTTACCACCTGAGGTGTTTGCTCTAACCTGGCATGTTGATGTTGGTCATATCATGCATATGGCGCCTCGCATTGCTTACATTATACATCTTATATGTCACCAGCTTAGTTTAGATTTGCTTTGTGTGAATGCCACCTGTTTGGTTTCTATATCATACTCCCACCATTCCTAAATATTTGTCTTTTTTAGAGATTTCAACAAGTGACTACATATGGAACAAAATGAGTGAATCTACACTCTAAAATATGTCTATATACATCTGTATGTGGTAGTACATTTGAAATCTCTAAAAAGACAAATATTTAGGAACGGAGGGAGTATATGGGAATTATGCAATGCCATCTTCTTTAGACAGGCATCATATACGTGAATCATGCAATGCCATCCTGTTTAGCCAGTCATCATATATGTGAATTGTATCGTGCCATATTTTATTCCATAATGTATTCCATTTGTCAACAATGTTTATACATTCATCTACTCTTCCTGTGCATCAGCCATTTGAGTCGGTCATGGGAAAATCTGGAGTGAAAACAAGGTCTTCTGAGCAGTCAGTGCTACCTGTCGATGCAGATTTCTTGTTGGTTACAGATAGCTCCTCAGAAGAGGATTCAGAGACAGATGACCAGTCGTATCCCCCCCCCCCGAGGTGCATGCTCTAACTTGGCAGGGTTATATTGCTCATATCATGCATATGGTGTCTTGCATCGCCATGCCATCTGCTTAGATTAGACATGCTTTGTGTGAATGTCTCCTGTTTGCTTTCTATATCAGATATGTGAATTATGCAATGCCATGTTTCAGCCAGTTATCATATATGTGAATTATGCACCGCCATGTAGCCAGGCATCATATATGTGAATTATCTCATGCCATCTTTTTTTTCATTACATATTCCATTTGTCGACAATCTGTGTATATTGAACTACTCTTCATGTGTATCAGCCATTTGAGCCGGTTATGGAAAAATCTGGAGAGAAAACAAGGTCTTCAGAGCAGGAAATGGTACCTGTTGAAGCATATGTCTCGATGGTTACATGGAGCTCCTCAGAGGAGGATTCAGAGACATATGACCATTCCTATATCCCACCTGAGGTGTATGGTCTAAGTTGCAACGTTTATATTTCTCATATGATGCATATGGTGTCTTGCATTGCTTAGTTTAGACATCATATGCACAATATTGAATTCCATCTGCTTAGTTTAGAGATCATACATGTGAGTGCCAGCTTCTTAGTATATGAATCAATTATGTCAATTATATCATGCCATCCTATATACTTAGATAACATGTATGTGAATTATTTCATCCCAACCTATTTTAGAAAGACATCATATAGTTTTGTCATGTTATCTTGTTTAGATACTCATCATATGTTGAATTATGCCATTATATCCTGTTAAGTTATCCATCATATATCTGAAACTGTGTCATGCTATCCTGTTTAGTTAGGCATCATATATGTGAAAATGTGTCATGATGTTCTGTTTGGTTAGACAACATATATGTGAATTGCCACATCTGTCTATCATATAATGTATGTACGTTCAATTCCTTTTCTTGTTTATCAGCCATTTGAATTGGAGGTGGTGATGGCAGTATCTAAGGGAGCAAAAACCTGTTCTTCACAAAAGACAGTGCTACCCGTCGATGCAGATAGAACCATGGTTGTACTGGCCCACAAACTAGCCCCACCACACATAATCGAGACTCTTCCAGATTGCACACTTACACCGTTGGGCAGAGAACCAGGTACAACCCATCTAACCGCAACCCCAGTGGATAGTAACCCACTTCTAGTTGACAAAGCACCATGTCCACCACAGAGTACCCCCACACGAGCAGTTTGTAAAGCTACTGCAGTGCCCAAAGCACGAAGACCACCACAGCGAACCCAAACTCCATGTTTAAAGCAGAAGAGCAATTGTTCTCAGGTCAGATTCCATAGCTATGGTCCATACTCCTTTGATGTTGCATCACTGTATTTACTCATACCAACTACTTCCGAATTTGGAGGATCCAATTGAAACTCCAATGGCACAACAGGTATGTTTTAAACCTATTTCTTTAACTGGATTGTTGTTCTAACTTCTTGCACTATGTTGATTTCAGTTTAAGTTGTATAAATAGTTATGTTCTCATGTGATGCACATTACAAGTGTTGCCAATGTTGTGTAGTTTCTCACACTTATATTTTGTCTGTGATGCTGTGTCTTAAAAATATATGAGTTGAACTGTGTCTCTATCTTGATTAGGCAACATAAACTTGAATGATATGGACAATACAGTGACCATAGTACATAGATATATGTTTTTTTTCATGTTGTTATCCTGTCCACCTTACTACTGATCCGGTTTACCAAAATGAGTTCCGTATACTACAAGCTAAACTTGTGATGTGTCTGCTTGTTTCTCTTGTAGTATGCAAATAGAGTATTGGAGAAGAGCACCCCACTATGCAATGGTAGAGAAAGTAATGCAGATAAGGTTCAAGATAGTGAGACAACCCTGTTGGTCTCCAAGAAAGGTGATAAAAACGATCTTGTAGACAATGAGAAAAGGCCACAGTCCTGTGTTGATGTAGTGTTCGAGCTACCGGCCAGTACCGCTGGCACAAGCTCTTCGAACTTGTTGCTTGGATCACTTCGGCTTCTTCCGTCTCAGCTACAAGCTGAAAGGCATCAGTCAGCTGTGTTGTGGCAAGAAGCCAAAAGACTGAGGAAGTCCCTGCAGAAATTAGATGTGTACTTTCTTGTGCAACAGCAAGCGCTGGAGGATTTAAGCGCCAAACAAGAGAAAGTTAATAAGCTTGCTAAGCATCTAGCTAGCATTACGGGTACCCAGGATATTGTTTCTTGAGCTCTTCTGAAGTGGTTTCAGTTCTGGACTTGTTTTGCTGCGGCGTTTATATGCTGCTTTGTTCCCTATATTTGCACTAGTGGTGAACTTTGATGCCCAATGGATGTAATATGTGTAATAGCGATAGCCTAGTGTAAGTTGCTTGCTTATTTATTTCCTTGTTGTCTTGTTTATTTGTTTGCTTGTAGTCAGTGCAGTTCTTTTTCTGCGGTTTGCTAGTGGCCGCAATAACCTATTTTTTAAAACTAGGCCATAGTAACCATGGGCTACATATTTACTGTAGTGACACTAGGCCTCCTACCGGCCGTAGAAACAATGCGCCTTCTACGGGCCGTATAAACAATGGGCCTTCTATGGCCCATAGACACAATGGGCCTTCTACGGGTCGTATCATCAATGGGCCTTATATGGGTCGTATGATCGATCGACCAAACATGAGCCAATAACAGACCGCATTACGGTCGTAAACGGGCTAGAGTTGGAATGTTCGTTCATGGGCTGATCATAATGGGCCGTTGTTAATAGGTCGTATTTCATGACGCTATGAAAAAGGCCCAATGTATTAACGGGCCACAAACGGGCCGACTGTAACCACGGGCTGAATTTGGCCCACAAGCAGAAAATGACAGTAACGGGCCATAAGTAAACGAATGCTGGAAATGAGCCCAAGAATAAATGGGCCCTGAGAAGACCAAAAGATAACATGGGATGGAAATGGCCCAACAGAATAACGGGCCGTTAATGGGTATAAAGTGATACACTGTTCATTACGGGCCAGTTTCACCGCGGGCCGTTAATGGGTATAAAGTGATACACTGTTCATTACGGGCCAGTTTCACCATGGGCCGTTAATGGGACAAGAGTTACAAAGGGCGTCATATGGGCCGAAAGACGTCATGGGCCATACATGGGCCAGAAGTTAAAATGGGCTAGAATCATATTGGACGGCCTAGATGGCACTACTGGGCCTAATTCGGATAGGTCGTAACGGGCCCTGGGTTAGCGGGTTGTAAATGGGCTATATGCGAACATGCCGTTAACAGGCTTTCTATGGGCCGGCCCGCCACCTTTTGACCAAGTCAAATGGGCCAGCCTTTTCAAAGGAATGGGCCTCTGTTGGGTCGTGCCACGTGTCAACGTATCATAGGCGCCTTCTGTCCAATGAGTGGATGACATCTGTCCCGACGATGAGCCGACACATGTTTCCTCCAACCAATGAGTATTTTACATGTGGAAAATCCCCATTGGTTGGGGCTGTTAACGGGTTATCGGATCCAAAACCGGACCCGATAGCTTAACGGCATACCGTTACGGTGGATGCCACGTGTCGGTCACCCTTGACGAAAGCACTTCTGTGACGCGCGATTTATCATCATGGAAGTGGACACTTCCATGATGATAATTTTGGTAATGTCATGGAACACTTCTATGACAGCACAGGTATGACTATCTTGATTCTGTCATAAAATCGTCATGGATGTACATGCATGACAAAAAAGCGACCTACTGTGACAAACACGTATCATCATGGAAGTGTATTTTTTTTGTAGTGTCTTGAATAAAATGTTTGCAGATTCCAGCTTAGTCCATGACACTCTTGCACTATTATTGTTTTCAAAACGTTCGGTCGTGCAAGTGAAAGGCAATAATGACGATATTAGATGAACTGGCCATGGCAGAGAGAACGGGTATGAACTCGACTTGTTCTGTTTTTGTAAATATGTTTAACCTAGTATCCATGATTCAGCCTATTATGATCAAACATGTTTGCAATGACAATTAGATATTATAGTCTTTCATGCCATGCGTAAGTAGCTGGGAGTGAATAATGGTTTATCTTGGATATCAATGTTGCCTTAAAATTATTGTGATGTAGTATGATGATATGGCACATGTTCATGCATGTAGTTGAATCAAAACCAACATAGCCTCTATGATATTTATGTTCATGGTGTTCATATCCTACTCATGCTAGTATCCAATGTTACTTATGCATAATGCATGTTCATGACCGTTATTGCTCTCTAGCTGGCCGCTTCTCAACCTATTTGCTAGCATTCGCATGTACTAAGTGGGAACTCTGCTTGTACATCAAAAACCTGAAACCCAAGTTATTCCAGATGAGTCTGCCATACGTACCTATATGCGGTATTGCCCTACCGTCCTAAGTAAATTTGCATGTGCCATCTCTAAAAACTTCAAATAAATATCCTTTTTGTGTGCCTGGATCGTTCATGGAACGACAGGAGGTAGTCGGTATCTTCCATGCTAAGCGGGTTATTCTCAGGTCGAGTATTTATTCACTCGCCATCGCACGAGAAAAGGGCGGTAATAGGGATGCCCAGTCCCAAATTGCGAAAAGAACTGACCTCTCAAATAATCAAACAAAAACTCCCAATGGAGTCGTAACCTTTACCTTTCCGCTTGGGAACCGCGACTAGCGTGTTTAGCATGGAAGATATTGATAACTGATAGTCATGAAGTAAATGAGAAGGGTGCATGTCTCAAAATTTCATTTACCTCTGTTTTAAAAACTTGAGCTCTCGCACCTTTGCAAATCACTAGTTCCCTCTGCGAAGGGACTATCTATTTACTTTTATGGTGTGTCATCACCTTCTCAAATAAGCGCCAAAACCTGAGAGCATTGTTGTCATGTTGATGCATTGTTTATAGCTAATGTTGAGTGCATCATGACTGGATCTTTTATACCATGAATTACAATGTTTAGTCACTGCTTGAACTTGGGGGGTGCTCTGCATTTATGTTTTGTAGTCTCGGAAAGGGCTAGCGAGATACCACTATTGTCATATTATATCATGGTTGTTTTGATAATGTGTTGTTGTTTGAGATATCTTATTATTGCTCTTTAGTTGATTATGTCATTAATATGAGTTAATATAATTTTTAAGAGTTATTGTCGACATGGTTAGTTATAATCTTTGCTGAAAACCTAGGTGTTGTTTAAGCTTATTTATGAAACAAGAGCAAAAGAGTTTGTGAAAGTTTTTCTTTTTCACTTTCAGTTTATCAACTGAATTGCTTCAGAACAAGCAAAGGTTTAAGTTTGGGGGAGTTGATACGTCTCCGTCGTATCTACTTTTCCAAATGCTTTTCCTCTTGTTTTGGACTCTAATTTGTATGATTTGAATGAAACTAACCCCGGACTGACGATGTTTTCAGCAGAACTATCACGGTGTTGTTTTTGTGCAGAAATAAAAGTTCTTGGAATGGAACGAAACTTTGCGAGGATTTTTTATCAATAAAGAGAATTTCTGGAGCTAGGAGCCACCTGAGGGGGCACCTGGGTGGGCACAACCCACCAGAGCATGCCTGCCCCCCAGGCGCGCCCCGGTGGGTTGTCCCCACCTGGTGGCCCCGATGACCCTAAAACAAACGCTATAAAATCACATATTTGCAGAAAAGAAATCAAGGCGCGTTTCACGAGACAGAGCCGCCACCGTCTCCTGTTCTTCATCGGGAGGCCAAATCTGGAGTCCGTTTGGGGCTCCGGAGAGGGGGATCTTCATTCTTCATCATCACCAACACATCCATCGCCAATTCCATGATGCTCCCCACCGGGTGTGAGTAATTCCTTCGTAGGCTCGCTGGTCAGTGAGGAGTTGGATGAGATTCATCATGTAATCGAGTTAGTTTTGTTAGGGCCTGATCCCTAGTATCCATTATGTTCTGGGATTGATGTTGCTATGACTTTGCCAAGCCTAATGCTTGTCACTTTGGGCCCGGGTGCCATGATTTCAGATCTGAACCATTTATGCTATCACCATTATATCCATGTTCTATATCCGATCTTACAAGTTATAGTCACCTACTACGTGTTATGATCCGGCAACCCCGGAGTGACAATAGTCGGGACCACTCCCGGTGATGATCGTAGTTTGAGGAGTTCATGTATTCACCATGTGCTAATGCTTTGTTCCGGTTCTACATTAAAAGGATGCCTTAATACCCCTTAGTTTCCATTAGGACCCTGCTGCCATTGGAGGGTAGGACAAAAGATGTCATGCAAGTTCTTTCCATAAGCACGTATGACTATTTACGGAATACATGCCTACATTATATTTATGAACTGAAGCTAGTGTCGTATCGCCCTAGGTTATAACTGTCTCATGATGAACATCATCCAACGAGTCACCGATCCAATGCCTACGAATTTACCTTATATTGTTATTGCTAGGTTACTATGTACTGTTGTTATTGCTATCGTTACTGCTACAAAATCACTGCTACCACTGTTACCATTACTATTGCTGCTACTACTATCATCAAAACTATCATATTACTGTGCTACTAATCACTTCGCTGCAGATAATTAATCTCCAGGTGTGGTTGAATTGATAACTCAGCTGCTAATACCTTCGAATATTCTTTGGCTCCCCTTGTTTCGAATCTATAAATTTGGGTTGAATACTCTAACCTCGAAAACTGTTGCGATCCCCTATACTTGTGGGTTATCACTCGCAAGCAAGGATCTACACTACATATGCATCGATATCAATGAAATGGGTAGTATCTGTGGACTGAACTGTAGAATGCCAGAAGAGAAGGGGAAAGCCTAGCCTATCGAAGACTAGCATCTTCAAGAAGCTCCAAGCATCTTGCAGCAATCAGAAGAGTATAGAATAGCAGTTTATAATTAACAAACAGGTTGTAGAAATAACGCCCAGAGATCCTTCCCCGACTCCCTGCAGGAAAGCGATCTTGGAGCCACATATCCATTACATGCCTCAGCATTCAGTATCCAGTTCTAGTTGTATCGATCAGGATACAACTCCGAGCGTCCGTTACCGTGGACCCAGCTATTCGAATAGATAATACTTCCCTACAGGGGTGCACCAACTTACCCAACACGCTCGATCAACTCCAGTCGGACACACCATCAGGTCATGACCGCCCTCGGCTGATCAACACACCGCAGTCCTACCTAGGCTCATCAGAGAGGCCAGCACGCCGGTCTGCATCCTAAGCACGCAGGGGTCTTGGGCCCATCGCCCTCTGCACTCCTGCACGTTGCATACGCGACCGATGAGCATATCTAGCTACCTCCTTAAAAAAGGCAGGTGCTTACGCAGTCCAACTCGGCGCGCGCCGCTCAGTCGCTGACGTCTGTTGAGCTTTCGGCTGATACATATGACATAGAGTGCACATACTTATTCCCGCGTGGTGGTTAGTGCGAAAAAGGTCAGAGGCCTACTCGTATCAAATTTCCAAACCGTTAGTGAATTAGGAGCGTGTGGTAACGAGCAAAGACTCACGATCGATGTAACCCCATCGCCCCATCTCCTGGACTTGCGGCAAGGGCTAAGAATGCGTGGCTACACCACGTAGTTATCTCGCGGGCACCTTCCAGGTCAACCCGACTCCACATCACTCAAAAATATGTTCGCGCGGGTACCCCTCAGGGACGACCTGACTTTAGTATAATGGTTATGTGGTAAAGCCTTAGTAACCATGTGTCCAAAACACCAAGGGGGACCCTGAGGAATCACCCTCGATGGAATTCCACTTGATGTAATTGTCAAGGTGAACCTAGGAGGAAACACCCTCGAGGTCCACTCTTGAGGAGTTGCACGACATTGTTGTCGGTGTCAAAACCGGCGGATCTCGGGTAGGGGGTCCCGAACTGTGCGTCTAGGCGGATGGTAATAGGAGACAAGGGACACGATGTTTTTACCCAGGTTCGGGCCCTCTCGATGGAGGTAAAACCCTACTCCTGCTTGATTAATATTGATGATATGGGTAGTACAAGAGTAGATCTACCACGAGATCAGAGAGGCTAAACCCTAGAAGCTAGCCTATGGTATGATTGTTATTCGTCCTACGGACTAAAACCCTCCGGTTTATATAGACACCGGAGAGGGCTAGGGTTACACAGAGTCGGGTTACAATGGGAGGAGATCTACATATCCGTATCGCCAAGCTTGCCTTCCACGCCAAGGAAAGTCCCATCCGGACACGGGACGAAGTCTTCAATCTTGTATCTTCATAGTCCAGGAGTCCGGCCAAAGGTTATAGTCCGGCTATCCGGACACCCCCTAATCCAGGACTCCCTCAGTAGCCCCTGAACCAGGCTTCAATGACGACGAGTCCGGCGCGCAAATTGTCTTCGGCATTGCAAGGCGGGTTCCTCCTCTGAATACTTCATAGAAGATGTTGAACACAAGGACAGTGTCTGGCTCTGAAAAATAAGTTCCACATACCATCGTAGAGAGAATAATATTTGTACAAATCAAATCTGCTGACGTATTCTGCAGCGTGACATCATGCCACGGCCAAGCCTTTATTCGAATCATTTTACTGTCCCACCTCAGCGCGTTTAGCGAGGCGGTTTTCTTGGCACGTCTTGTCAAAGCAGAGATCGTGTCCCCTTATTCTGGGATTCTCATCAATACGGGCGTGGGTAACCCAACCGTGCCATTAATCACGGCGCTTGGGAGATAAGCGAGTTTTACCAGGCTGGTGGGGGTACATAGTTTTTTCCACCCATATAAGGGGATAAGGATCCACCCTTTCCATCTACGCCTTCTTCCTCCTTTGCTTATCCATTTCCGCGCACTCGAGTTCCAGCGCCCAAGTCCGCACTTCCCACCTCAACCTTCTCCAACCATGTTCGGAGCGGGAGGCAGGTGGATGGCCTCCTCCGTCACGGAGGGGCACATCAAAAAGTTGAGGAAAGCCGGATACTTGTCCAACGACATCGTGCACCAGCTCCTAGATGAGGGGCAGCTCATCTCCACCCCTAGGCCCCATGAGAGGGTGGTGTTTCTCCCCCATTTCCTCCGTGGACTGGGCTTCCCACTCCACCCATTTGTCCGGGGGCTCATGTTCTACTACGGCCTGGATTTCCACGATCTGGCCCCGAACTTCATCCTCAACATCTCGGCGTTCATCGTCGTGTGCGAGGTCTTCCTTCGCATCAAGCCCCACTTCGGCTTATGGCTAAAGACCTTCAATGTCAAGCCGAAGGTAGTGGGCGGCCGGCAAGCGGAGTGCGGAGGCTCCATGGTGGGCAAGATGCCCAACGTTACATGGCTCGAGGGCTCCTTTGTGGAAACCATCAAAGGGTGGCAATCGGGGTGGTTCTACATCACCGAGCCGCACGACCCTGAATGGGCGGCGGCCCCTGAATTCCGATCTGGCATCCCCACACGGCTCACCTCTTGGAAAGAGACGGGCCTGTCATGGGGTAATTCCGAAGAGGTGACCGGACTCCAAACCTGCGTCCAAAACCTGGTGGACAAGAAGGTTAAACTTGTCGACGTAGTCCAGGTCATGCTCTTTCATCGGATCCTCCCGTGTCAACGACGGGCTTTTAACTTGTGGGAGTTCGACCCGACCCAGCACCAAACCTTGTCCAGGCCCTTTGACACAACGCACAAGGACGCCTGGAAGGTGCTATTCAAGGGCTCCGAGGTTTCCCCTCCCATTACCGAGGATCGCGAATTCCGCGCGAAGCGCCAAGCCAGCGCGATAAGCTTGTTTTACCCTTTACAGGATACTTGTTGTTCATAGTTTGACTCTATGCGGGACCTAAGCTCCCGCTCCTTTGAAAGGACTGGAAGAAGACGTCCGGACAGGTCGACTGTCCGGCTCCTTTGCCCGAAGGCCCAGCAGATGCCCGCTTGGCGAAGCTGCTGGTCCCGGCACCTCACGTGGTGCCGGAGAAGAAGGCCAAGAAGAAGGCCACAGGAACTTGAAAGAGATCCCGGCGCCTGGTGGTGTTGGATTCATCGCCCGACGACCCCGAAGCGCACTCCTCCCCCGAAGACGAGGAGGAGGAAGAAGAAGAATCTCCCCCTCCATCGGGGGGAGGAAAGAAGAGAAAGGCCGCCCCAACTGGGGAGGCCGGAGGGTCCAAGAAGGGAAAGACCCTTCTTCCGGACTACTCCACCAGCGCCGACGACCGCGGAGAGGAGTGGCCATCCAGGGCCAAGACCCTGGCAAAATCTTAAGTATCCGGACACCAGAATAACTCATGGCGTTCCTTTAGTGCACAGTGTCTTCTAACGCCGAACATAACCATGCAGTCCGCCCAAGGCCCAGCTCGACGCTTCGTCGAGCGGATACCTGGATTTGTCGGATGTGAATAGTCTTTCACTCCCGACTGCTACCTCCCCTCGCCTCACGGATGATGCCGAGGTGGAGTCCCAAAAGGGGCCAAGCCAGGAGGAGGTAGCCCCAGAGGCACCGCAAGGCGACCTTCCGGACTCCAGGCGCAAAGGGGATAAAACCCCAGAGGGATCTAAGTCCGGCCCTGGGACGGACATCGCACCGGAACCTTCAGTGGTTCCGGAGTCTGGCAGGCGGTCCCCTTGTAAGAAGGGCAAGCCTATGACGCCGGTGGCCTCCGTCCAACCGGAGGCACCGGACAATTTGCTGGAGGTGCTTAACGGCGCCTCCATCGACGAGGAGTACCGCACTATTATGAGTGCGGTGATCCAGAAGGTTCAGTCCGCCAAGAGCGGGCTGACTGAAGCCTGTGCCAGCCTTCTAACAGGCTTTCAGGTATGTATTTAAAACATGTAAAAGTATTACCGCATAGACAGTAGCCCCTGATGCTCAGTTTGGTGTTCGGAAAGAAAAGCCGGACTGAGGATCTAAAAAGATATACGTAGGAGTCTAACATAAATATGTCAATATGGGAATGCAGGCTGCGCTGCTGACCTCTGCCGCACTAACTGCGGAGGTCGATGCATTGAAGCAGAGCCTTGAGCGGTCCGAGAACGAGCTCGGCCTTGCCAAGAAGCAGCTCGAGGACAAGGAAGGTAGGTAGTACCTTATGTAAGTATATATAAAAATACCTGGTTGCAAATAGTGACAGGACCAACGTGAATGTTACAGGG
This sequence comes from Triticum dicoccoides, assembly GCF_002162155.2. NCBI lineage: Eukaryota > Viridiplantae > Streptophyta > Magnoliopsida > Poales > Poaceae > Triticum > Triticum dicoccoides. Next base: position 199,739,268 of record NC_041393.1, on the reverse strand, counting down.
GCCACAAGCGAGGTGGCGACCCTGAAGGAAGTGTTGTCCAAGGCCGAAGACAATGCGGCCGTGGAGTGCACCGAGCGAGAAAAGTGAGTAAACTCGCTCGTGTTTATCCTATGCGCTGAAAACTTGTTCATATACGCTAAGCAACGCTTTTTGAATTTAAAATATTACCTTTTGTGCGGCCGTTTATTAAATCTGAGAGATGCAAGTCGTCGGCTTCTATCCCCATGCCACTGTTGCAAATATGCCCTAGAGGCAATAATAAAAGCATTATTATTATATTTCCTTGTTCATGATAATTGTCTTTATTCATGCTATAATTGTGTTATCCGGAAATCGTAATACATGTGTGAATAACAGACACCAACATGTCCCTAGTGAGCCTCTAGTTGACTAGCTCGTTGATCAACAGATAGTCATGGTTTCCTGACTATGGACACTGGATGCCATTGATAACGAGATCACATCATTGGGAGAATGATGTGATGGACAAAGACCCAATCCTAAACATAGCACAAGATCGTATAGTTCGTTTGCTAGAGTTTTCTAATGTCAAGTATCTATTCCTTTGACCATGAGATCGTGTGACTCCCGGATACCGTAGGAGTGCTTTGGGTATGCCAAACGTCACAACGTAACTGGGTGACTATAAAGGTAGACTACGGGTATCTCCGAAAGTGTCTGTTGGGTGACATGGATCAAGACTGGGATTTGTCACTCCGTATGACGGAGAGGTATCACTGGGCCCACTCGGTAATGCATCATCATAATGAGCTCAGAGTGACCAAGTGTCTGGTCACGGGATCATGCATTACGGTACGAGTAAAGTGACTTGCCGGTAACGAGATTGAACGAGGTATTGGGATACCGACTATCGATAGACAAAGGGAATAGCGTACGGGATTGATTAAATCCTCGACATCGTGGTTCATCCGATGAGATCATCGTGGAGCATGTGGGAGCCAACATGGGTATCCAGATCCCGCTGTTGGTTATTGACCGGAGAGTCGTCTCGGTCATGTCTGCTTGTCTCCCGAACCCGTAGGGTCTACACACTTAAGGTTCGGTGACGCTAGGGTTATGAAGATATGTATATGCAGAAACCCGAATGTTGTTCGGAGTCCCGGATGAGATCCCGGACATCACGAGGAGTTCCGGAATGGTCCGGAGGTAAAGAATTATATATAGGAAGTGCTATTTCGGGCATCGGGACAAGTTTCGGGGTTATCGGTATTGTACCGGGACCACCGGAAGGGTCCCGGGGGTCCACCGGGTGGGGCCACCTGTCCCGGGGGGCCACATGGGCTGTAGGGGGTGCGCCTTGGCCTAGATGGGCCAAGGGCACCAGCCCCTATAGGCCCATGCGCCTAGGGTTTCCCCCTAGGAGGAGTCCTAGTGGTGGAAGGCACCCCGAGGTGCCTTGGGGGGGAGGGAAACCCTCCCCTGGCCGCCGCACCTAGGAGATCAGATCTCCTAGGCTGCGCACCAGCCCCCCTTGGCACCCCTATATATAGTGGGGGAGAGGAGGGACCTAATACACCAGCCCCTGGCGCCTCCATCTCCCCCCGTTACGTCTCTCCCTCGTAGTCTCGGCGAAGCCCTGCTGCTGTGACGCCCTGCATCCACCACCACGCCGTCGTGCTGCTGGATCTTCATCAACCTCTCCTTCCCCCTTGCTGGATCAAGAAGGAGGAGACGTCTCCCGTCCCGTACGTGTGTTGAACGCGGAGGTGCCGTCCGTTCGGCGCTGGTCATCGGTGATTTGGATCACGTCGAGTACGACTACATCATCACCGTTCTCTTGAACGCTTCCGCTCGCGATCTACAAAGGTATGTAGATGCATCTAATCACTCGTTGCTAGATGAACTCCTAGATGATCTTGGTGAAACGAGTAGGAAAATTTTGTTTTCTGCAACGTTCCCCAACAGTGGCATCATGAGCCAGGTCTATGCGTAGTTCTTCTTGCGCGAGTAGAACACAATTTGTTGTGGGCGTAGATTTGTCAACTTTCTTGCCGTTACTAGTCCTTTCTTGCTTCAGCGGTATTGTGGGATGAAGCGGCCCGGACCAACCTTACACGTACGCTTACGTGAGACCGGTTCCACCGACTAACATGCACTAGTTGCATAAGGTGGCTGGCGGGTGTCTGTCTCTCCTACTTTAGTTGGAGCGGAATCGATGAACAGGGTCCTTATGAAGGGTAAATAGAAGTTGACAAATCATGTTGTGGCTTTAACGTAGGTAAGAAGACGTTCTTGCTAGAACCCTAATTCAGCCACGTAAAACTTGCAACAACAATTAGAGGACGTCTAACTTGTTTTTGCAGCAAGTGGTTTGTGATATGATATGGCCAAAGTTGTGATGAATGATGAATGATCTATATGTGATGTATGAGATGTTCATGCTATTGTAATAGGATTCACGACTTGCATGTCGATGAGTATGACAACCGGCAGGAGCCATAGGAGTTGTCTTTATTCTTTTATATGACCTGCGTGTCATCAAGAAACGCCATGTAAATCACTTTACTTTATTGCTAAACGCGTTAGCCATAGTAGTAGAAGTAATAGTTGGCGAGCAACTTCATGGAGACACGATGATGGAGATCATGATGATGGAGATCATGGTGTCAAGCCGGTGACAAGATGATCATGGAGCCCCAAGATGGAGATCAAAGGAGCTATGTGATATTGGCCATATCATGTCACGTTTATTATTTGATTGCATGTGATGTTTATCATGTTTTGCATCTTGTTTACTTAGAACGAAGGTAGTAAATGAGGTGATCCCTCATACTAATTTCAAGAAGTGTTCCCCCTAACTGTGCACCGTTGCGACAGTTCGCTGTTTCAAAACACCACGTGATGATCGGGTGTTTTATTCAGACGTTCACATACAACGGGTGTAAGACAGATTTACACATGCAAACACTTAGGTTGACTTGACGAGCCTAGCATGTACAGACATGGCCTTGGAACACAGAAGACCGAAAGGTCGAGCATGAGTCGTATAGAAGATACGATCAACATGAAGATGTTCACCGATGTTGACTAGTCCGCCTCACGTGATGATCGGACACGGTCTAGTTAACTCGGATCATGTAATACTTAGATGACTGGAGGGATGTCTAATCTAAGTGGGAGTTCACTAATAATTTGATTAGTTGAACTTAATTATCATGAACTTAGTCTAAATATTTTACAATATGTCTTGTAGATTAAATGGCCAACGTAGTCCTCAACTTCAACGCGTTCCTAGAGAAAACCAAGCTGAAAGACGATGGCAGCAACTATACGGACTGGGTCCGGAACCTGAGGATCATCCTCATAGCTGCCAAGAAAGATTATGTCCTACAAGCACCGCTTGGTGACGCACCCGTTCTCCCTGCAGAACAAGATGTTATGAACGCTTGGCAGGCACGTTCCAATGACTACTCCCTCGTTCAGTGCGGCATGCTTTACAGCCTAGAGTCGGGGCTCCAAAAGCGTTTTGAGAGACATGGAGCATATGAGATGTTCGAAGAGCTGAAAATGGTTTTCCAAGCTCATGCCCGGGTCGAGAGATATGAAGTCTCCGACAAATTCTTCAGCTGTAAGATGGAGGAAAACAGTTCTGTCAGTGAGCACATACTCACTATGTCTGGGTTGCATAACCGCTTGACTCAGCTGGGAGTTAATCTCCCGGATGATGCGGTCATTGACAGAATCCTCCAGTCGCTTCCACCAAGCTACAAGAGCTTTGTGATGAACTTCAATATGCAGGGGATGGAAAAGACCATTCTTGAAGTATTTGCTATGCTGAAATCAGCAGAGGTAGAAGTCAGGAAGGAACATCAAGTGTTGATGGTCAATAAAACCACTAAGTTCAAGAAAGGAAAGGGTAAAAAGAACTTCAAGAAGGACGGCAAGGAGGTTGCCGCGCCCGGCAAGCAAGCTGCCGGGAAGAAGCCAAAGAATGGACCCAAGCCCGAGACTGAGTGCTTTTATTGCAAGGGAAGCGGTCACTGGAAGCGGAACTGCCCTAAGTACTTAGCGGATAAGAAGGCCGGCAAAACAAAAGGTATATGTGATATACATGTAATTGATGTGTACCTTACTAGTGCCCGTAGTAGCTCCTGGGTATTTGATACCGGTGCAGTTGCTCACATTTGTAACTCAAAGCAGGGGCTGCGGAATAAGCGGAAACTGGCAAAGGACGAGGTGATGATGCGCGTCGGGAATGGTTCCAAGGTCAATGTGATCGCCGTCGGCACGCTACCTCTGCATCTCCCTTCGGGATTAGTTTTAAACCTTAATAATTGTTATTTAGTGCCAGCTTTGAGCATGAACATTGTATCGGGATCTCGTTTAATTCAAGATGGCTACTCTTTTAAATCTGAGAATAATGGTTGTTCCATTTTTATGAGAGATATGTTTTATGGTCATGCTCCTATGGTGAATGGTTTATTCTTTATGAATCTCGAACGTGATGCTACACATGTTCATAATGTGAGTACCAAAAGAAGTAAGGTTGATAATGATAGTCCCACATACTTGTGGCACTGCCGCCTTGGTCACATAGGTGTCAAACGCATGAAGAAGCTCCATGCTGATGGACTTTTAGAGTCTCTTGATTATGAATCATTTGACACGTGCGAACCATGCCTTATGGGTAAAATGACCAAGACTCCGTTCTCAGGAACAATGGAGCGAGCAACCGACTTATTGGAAATCATACATACTGATGTGTGCTGTCCGATGAGTGTTGAGGCTCGCGGTGGCTATCATTATGTTCTCACCCTCACTGATGATTTAAGTAGGTATGGGTATATCTACTTAATGAAACACAAGTCTGAAACCATTGAAAAGTTCAAGGAATTTCAGAGTGAGGTTGAAAATCAACGTGACAGGAAAATCAAGTTTCTACGATCAGATCGTGGAGGAGAATACTTGAGTCACGAGTTTGGGGCACACTTAAGAAAATGTGGAATAGTTTCACAACTCACGCCGCCTGGAACACCTCAGCGTAATGGTGTGTCCGAACGTCGTAATCGCACTCTGTTAGATATGGTGCGATCTATGATGTCTCTTATCGATTTATCGCTTTCCTTTTGGGGCTATGCTTTAGAGACTGCCGCATTCACTTTAAATAGGGCTCCGTCGAAATCCGTTGAGACGACACCGTATGAATTATGGTTTGGGAAGAAACCTAAGTTGTCGTTTCTAAAAGTTTGGGGATGCGATGCTTATGTCAAGAAACTTCAACCTGAAAAGCTCGAACCCAAGTCGGAAAAATGCGTCTTCATAGGATACGCAAAAGAAACTATTGGGTACACCTTCTACCTCAGATCCGAAGGCAAGATCTTTGTTGCCAAGAATGGGTCCTTTCTGGAGAAAGAGTTTCTTTCGAAAGAAGTAAGTGGGAGGAAAGTAGAGCTTGATGAAGTATTACCTCTTGAACCGGAAAATGGCGCAACTCAAGAAAATGTTCCTGAGGTGCCTGCACCGACTAGAGAGGAAGTTAATGATCAAGATACTTCTGATCAAGCCCCTACTGAAATTCGAAGGTCCACAAGGACACGTTCCGCACCAGAGTGGTACGGCAACCCTGTCTTGGAAATCATGTTGTTAGACAACGGTGAACCTTCGAACTATGAAGAAGCGATGGCGGGCCCGGATTCCGACAAATGGCTAGAAGCCATGAAATCCGAGATAGGATCCATGTATGAAAACGAAGTATGGACTTTGCTGACTTGCCCATTGAGCGGCGAGCCATAGAAAATAAATGGATCTTTAAGAAGAAGACAGACGCGGATGGTAATGTGACCATCTATAAAGCTCGTCTTGTCGCTAAGGGTTATCGACAAGTTCAAGGGGTTGACTACGATGAGACTTTCTCACCGGTAGCGAAGCTGAAGTCCGTCCGAATCATGTTAGCAATTGCCGCATTCTATGATTACGAAATATGGCAAATGGACGTCAAAACGGCATTCCTTAATGGTTTCCTTAAGGAAGAATTGTATATGATGCAGCCGGAAGGTTTTGTCGATCCTAAGAATGCTGACAAAGTGTGCAAGCTCCAACGCTCGATTTATGGGTTGGTGCAAGCATCTCGGAGTTGGAACATTCGCTTTGATGAGATGATCAAAGCGTTTGGGTTTACACAGACTTATGGAGAAGCCTGCGTTTACAAGAAAGTGAGTGGGAGCTCTGTAGCATTTCTCATATTATATGTAGATGACATACTGTTGATGGGAAATGATATAGAACTCTTGGACAGCATCAAGGCCTACTTGAATAAAAGTTTTTCAATGAAGGACCTTGGAGAAGCTGCTTATATATTAGGTATCAAAATCTATAGAGATAGATCGAGACGCCTCATAGGTCTTTCACAAAGCACATACCTTGATAAGATATTGAAGAAGTTCAATATGGATCAATCCAAGAAGGGGTTCTTGCCTGTGTTACAAGGTATGAAATTGAGCTCAGCTCAATGTCCGACCACGGCAGAAGATATAGAAGAGATGAGCGTCATCCCCTATGCCTCAGCCATAGGTTCTATTATGTATGCCATGCTGTGTACCAGACCTGATGTTAACCTTGTCGTCAGTTTGGTAGGAAGGTACCAAAGTAATCCCGGCAAGGAACACTGGACAGCGGTCAAGAATATCCTGAAGTACCTGAAAAGGACTAAGGAAATGTTTCTCGTTTATGGAGGTGACGAAGAGCTCGTCGTAAAGGGTTACGTCGATGCTAGCTTCGACACAGATCTGGATGACTCTAAGTCACAAACCGGATACGTGTATATTTTGAATGGTGGGGCAGTAAGCTGGTGTAGTTGCAAGCAAAGCGTCGTGGGGGGATCTACATGTGAAGCGGAGTACATGGCAGCCTCGGAGGTAGCACATGAAGCAATATGGGTGAAGGAGTTCATCACCGACCTAGGAGTCATACCCAATGCGTCAGGGCCGATCAAGCTCTTCTGTGACAACACTGGAGCTATTGCACTTGCCAAGGAGCCCAGGTTTCACAAGAAGACAAGGCACATCAAGCGTCGCTTCAACTCCATTCGTGAAAATGTTCAAGATGGAGACATAGAGATTTGTAAAGTACATACGGACCTGAATATAGCAGATCCGTTGACTAAACCTCTCCCTAGAGCAAAACATGATCAACACCAGAATTCCATGGGTGTTCGATTCATCACAATGTAACTAGATTATTGACTCTAGTGCAAGTGGGAGACTGTTGGAAATATGCCCTAGAGGCAATAATAAAAGCATTATTATTATATTTCCTTGTTCATGATAATTGTCTTTATTCATGCTATAATTGTGTTATCCGGAAATCGTAATGCATGTGTGAATAACAGACACCAACATGTCCCTAGTGAGCCTCTAGTTGACTAGCTCGTTGATCAACAGATAGTCATGGTTTCCTGACTATGGACACTGGATGTCATTGATAACGAGATCACATCATTGGGAGAATGATGTGATGGACAAAGACCCAATCCTAAACATAGCACAAGATCGTATAGTTCGTTTGCTAGAGTTTTCTAATGTCAAGTATCTATTCCTTTGACCATGAGATCGTGTGACTCCCGGATACCGTAGGAGTGCTTTGGGTATGCCATACGTCACAACGTAACTGGGTGACTATAAAGGTAGACTACGGGTATCTCCGAAAGTGTCTGTTGGGTGACATGGATCAAGACTGGGATTTGTCACTCCGTATGACGGAGAGGTATCACTGGGCCCACTCGGTAATGCATCATCATAATGAGCTCAGAGTGACCAAGTGTCTGGTCACGGTATCATGCATTACGGTACGAGTAAAGTGACTTGCCGGTAACGAGATTTAACGAGGTATTGGGATACCGACGATCGAATCTCGGGCAAGTAACATATCGATAGACAAAGGGAATAGCGTACGGGATTGATTAAATCCTCGACATCGTGGTTCATCCGATGAGATCATCATGGAGCATGTGGGAGCCAACATGGGTATCCAGATCCCGCTGTTGGTTATTGACCGGAGAGTCGTCTCGGTCATGTCTGCTTGTCTCCCGAACCCGTAGGGTCTACACACTTAAGGTTCGGTGACGCTAGGGTTATGAAGATATGTATATGCAGAAACCCGAATGTTGTTCGGAGTCCCGGATGAGATCCCGGACGTCACAAGGAGTTCCGGAATGGTCCGGAGGTAAAGAATTATATATAGGAAGTGCTATTTCGGGCATCGGGACAAGTTTCGGGGTTATCGGTATTGTACCGGGACCACCGGAAGGGTCCCGGGGGTCCACCGGGTGGGGCCACATGTCCCGGGGGGCCACATGGGCTGTAGGGGGTGCGCCTTGGCCTAGATGGGCCAAGGGCACCAGCCCCTATAGGCCCATGCGCCTAGGGTTTCCACCATGGAAGAGTCCATGTGGTGGAAGGCACCCCTAGGTGCATTGGGGGGGAGGGAAACCTCCCCTTGGCCGCCGCCCCCCCTAGTAGATGCCATCTACTAGGGCCGGCGCCCCCCCTGGCACCCCTATATATAGTGGGGGGAGAGGAGGTATTTCACACCAGCCCCTGGCGCCTCCATCTCCCCCCGTTACGTCTCTCCCTCGTAGTCTCGGCGAAGCCCTGCTGCTGTGACGCCCAGCATCCACCACCACGCCGTCGTGCTGCTGGATCTTCATCAACCTCTCCTCCCCCCCTTGCTGGATCAAGAAGGAGGAGACGTCTCCCGTCCCGTACGTGTGTTGAACGCGGAGGTGCCGTCCGTTCGGCGCTGGTCATCGGTGATTTGGATCACGTCGAGTACGACTACATCATCACCGTTCTTTTGAACGCTTCCGTGCGTGATCTACAAAGGTATGTAGATGCATCTAATCACTCGTTGCTAGATGAACTCCTAGATGATCTTGGTGAAACGAGTAGGAAATTTTTTGTTTTCTGCAATGTTCCCCAACAGCCACAAGTGCTGGGGTGTTCGGGATAAACCTAAGCGCTCTTGTTCCCATTCTTGGGTCCTTCGAGGGAGGCTCTTAGCACAACGAACAAGGCAATCAGACTATAATGCTTTATCACTCTCACTTAGCCATAGAATTCTATAATTTGAAATTTTGGCGAAGCCCCTAGTATTCGGAAGACCGAGTTCGGGGCGCTATCCACGCCTAGGCCGGACAAAGCCAGCTCCTCGCTCTAAGCGGCATAAGTCTTTAGGGACTCGAAAAACCTCTCGAACAGCGACCGGCTCTCGCCCTATCATGACGGTCAATTTTAGCTTTCTCTACTGAGATGCTTAACACAGCTCAACTGGGGCACAATCGCAGTAGTTCTCCCAGCGCTACCTTAGCCGATATAGCGGAACGTAAGGTACCAAAACATGGGAGCCGGGCAAACCCAACTATTGACCCAAGACATGATTCGGAGCTGATGCATACAATGCTATAAGTTCGGGGTGCCGCACTCGTGAGAGTGTTCGGTCTTCTCACACCATATTCTGGGGTACTTAAGCCCCTGGTGTATTGGTCGTACCAAAGTGTATGGTTGCATAATGTCATAACTGAACATATTTACATAAAAAATGAATGCAATAATAGACAAGAGCTATTTATTGTTTATTAAGAGGCTGCTGTGAAAGCAGAACGATACAAATAGTGTGATAAGCAAGAGATGGGATTATTTGACATGTCCCCCTCCAGGGGAAAGCTACGGGACTTTATGTAAGACAGGTATTTAGCTCGTTAAAGAGACCACCTGGACATTCGACGTAGCTTGCTGCCTCCCTGGCTGTTGCATCGTGTGTTCGGCGATTGTACTGCCGGACAGGCCTTCCGGAGAATGGAGTCCTGAAAGTAAGAAAAAAGAAATGACAAAATTTGGAGCCCCTAGTGCGGTTGAGCCGCCTGTTGGGCGTGCCGTGGTTGTGCCCCTCCCCTTATGCCCATGGTATTTCCAGGGCGTAGTTATGTACGCGTAGTACTGGTTTCGCAATTTTGCGAGGGCTGGGGTTGGGGCCGCACTGCTACGCTTGCTCGGAACGTGCCAGGCGGTCCTTTTGTAGGTTACTCCGGGCGCGCTTGACGGTGTCCGGACGTTTAGTAGTCGGACTGGAGAATTGCCTTGAGAGGCTACTTTGTACTTCCGCCGCGAGGGCCGCCGTATGTTCCTGCATTCGGAGAGAGCGTTCGGTGTTTCCATTGACCGTAATGACTCCTCGAGGGCCTGGCATCTTGAGCTTGAGGTATGCGTAGTGCAGCACCGCATTGAACTTTGCAAATGCGGTTCGCCCGAGCAGGGCGTGATAGCCACTGCAGAACGGGACTATGTCGAAGATTAACTCCTCGCTTCGGAAATTATCCGGGGATCCGAAGACCACTTCGAGTGTAACTGAGCCTGTACAGTTGGCCTCTACACCTGGTATGACGCCTTTAAAGGTCGTCTTTGTGGGTTTAATCCTTGAAGGATCTATGCCCATTTTTCGCATTGTATCCTGATAAAGCAAGTTCAGGCTGCTGTCGTCGTCCATAAGGACTCTAGTGAGGTGAAATCCGTCAATGATTGGGCCTAGAACCAATGCGGTGAATCCGCCGTGGCGGATTCTAGTGGGGTGGTCCCTTCGATCAAAAGTGATCGGGCAGGAGGACCATGGGTTGAACTTTGGGGCGACTGGCTCCAACGCATATACGTCCCTGAGCGCACGCTTCCGTTCCCTTTTGGGGATGTGGGTTGCGTATATCATGTTCACCGTCCGCACTTGTGGGGGAAAGCCCTTCCGTCCTCTATTGTTCGGCGGCCGGGGCTCCTCCTCGTCATCGCTATGCAGCCCCTTGTCTCTGTTTTTGGCACTTAATTTGCCTGCCTGCTTGAACACCCAACAATCCCTGTTGGTGTGGTTGGCTGGTGTTTCGGGGGTGCCGTGTATCTGGCACGAGCGGTCGAGTATTCGGTCCAAACTCGACGGGCCCGGAGTATTTCTTTTGAATGGCTTTTTTCGCTGACCGGGTTTAGAGCCTCTGAATCCGGCATTAACTGTTGTATCCTCAGCATTGTCGCTGTTAATGCGGCGCTTGTGCTTGTTGCGACGCGACCTGCCATTGTTGTCCTTGGTATCCGAATTACCAGGGCTCTTGGTCATGTTATTACTACGAGCTAGCCAGTTGTCTTCTCCCGCGCAAAAGCGGGTCATGAGTGTTGTGAGGGCTGTCATGGATTTCGGCTTTTCCCGTCCTAGGTGTCGGGCAAGCCATTCGTCTCGGATGTTGTGCTTGAAGGCTGCGAGGGCCTCTGCGTCCGGACAGTCGACTATTTGATTTTTCTTGGTTAGGAACCGTGTCCAGAATTGTCTGGCCGATTCCTCTGGCTGCTGAATTATGTGGCTTAGGTCATCGGCGTCTGGTGGTCGCACATAGGTGCCCTAGAAATTGTCAAGGAATGCGGCTTCCAGGTCCTCCCAGCAACCGATTGACTCTGCTGGCAAGCTGTTAAGCCAATGCCGAGCTGGTCCTTTAAGCTTGAGTGGGAGGTATTTTATAGCGTGTAGATCATCACCGCGGGCCATGTGGATATGAAGGAGATAATATTCGATCCATACCGCAAGATCTGTTGTGCCATCGTATGATTCAATGTTTACGGGTTTAAACCCCTCGGGGATTTGATGATCCATTACTTCATTTGTGAAGCATAGTGGGTGTGCGGCGCCTTTGTACTGGGCTATATCACGACGTAGCCCAGATGAGCTTTGTCTGATGTGTTCGGGTTGGCCGTATTTTCCATATCCGGTGTGACGGTTATCGTCACATGTCATGGGGCGCCCATGCGATCCGTAGATCGATCTTGTTTGCCTTGCCTTGTCCTCCAATATGTCTCGCAGGTCTGGCGCGTTTCCCCGTGCCTTGGTGCTTTTTGAGCGGCGCTGGGGTGCGGCTTGAATTGATGGCCGAGGGGCCTCTCTGTCGCGGCCATGGGGTGGCCGATCGGCCGCGTCATACACTGGTGATGTAAGTTTAGTTGCTTCCTCCTCTAATCGGGGTAGCAGCCTGCGCTTTGGGTAGCTCTTGGAGGGGCGTTCGAGTTCGTACTCTTCGGCCGCGAGGACTTCAGTCCATCTATCGGCTAGCAAGTCTTGGTCAGCTCTAAGATGCTGCTGTTTTTTCTTGAGGCTGCTTGCCGTGGCCATAAGCCTGTGTTTGAAACGCTCTTGTTCGACGAGATCCTCAGGCACGACAAATTCATCGTCGTCGAGGCTTGCCTCGTCTTCGGAGGGAGGCATGTAATTATCGTCCTCGACCTCTCTGTCTGTCGTTCTCTCATGAGGGCTGGCTTGTCCAACCTCCTGTGCTAAATCCTGCTAGAGGGGGTTGTCTTCGGCACTGTCCGGGATGTTATTATCTCCCGTGTCGGAATCGCCGTTTTTTCTTTGGCGGGATTTAGAGCGGCGCCGCTGACGCCGGCGCTTAGGCTGTTTCTTGGAGGGGTCATCCTCCGTTGTTCCATCGCCATTCCCTTCTTTTGGGGTGTCCACCATGTATATGTCGTATGACGAGGTGGCTTTCCAGTGCCCTATAGGCGCTGGTTCTTGGTCGTCTCCTTCATCGGCGTCCATAGCGTCGATGTCTTCGGAGTCGAAGTCGAGCATGTCGGTTAAATCATCGACAGTGGCTACGAAGTGGGTGGTGGGTGGGCTTCGAATTTACTCGTCGTCCGCATCCCAACCTTGCTGACCATAGTCCGGCCAGGGCCCTCCTGATAAAGAGAGAGACTGTAGTGAATTCATAATGTCGCCAAAGGGCGAGTGCTGAAAGATGTCCGCAGCGGCGAACTCCATGATCAGCGCCCAATCGGGTTCGATCGGCAGGGGTGCGGAAGGCTCGGAGTCCGGAAAGGAGTCCGGCACCTTGGAGTCGCGAGCTTCGCGAAGGACAAGACTGATGTTCGGCTCAATCGCCGTTGAGATTGTAGCCCCCGAGGTGGTGTCCAGCCACCCGTCCTCGATCGACGCAGTCGGCTCCGGGCTAAGGGTCGGAGCGGACATTGGGGCGGCCTTCTGGGCACTGTCCGGCGGCAGAGCTAGATCATGCCCATCGTGACAGTGCGGCGCGCTCGGCTGTGGCTCGAACCCATCGAAGATCAAGTCTCCACGGATGTCGGCCATGTAGTTCAAACTTCCAAATCTGACCTGATGGCCAGGGGCGTAGCTTTCAATCTGCTCCAGATGGCCAAGCGAATTGGCCCGCAGTGCAAACCCGCCGAATACGAAGATCTGTCCGGGGAGAAAAGTCTCACCCTGGACCGCATCGTTGTTGATGATCGGAGAAGCCATCGGGCCTAAAGGTGACGACACAGAGGAACTCTCAATGAAAGCACCAATGTCGGTGTCAAAACCGGCGAATCTCGGGTAGGGGGTCCCGAACTGTGCGTCTAGGCGGATGGTAAATGGAGACAAGGGACACGATGTTTTTACCCAGGTTCGGGCCCTCTCGATGGAGGTAAAACCCTACTCCTGCTTGATTAATATTGATGATATGGATAGTACAAGAGTAGATCTACCACGAGATCAGAGAGGCTAAACCCTAGAAGCTAGCCTATGGTATGATTGTTGTTCGTCCTATGGACTAAAACCCTCCGGTTTATATAGACCATTGTTCAAGATATCTTCCGATATTCTGATAAATCGGCCGATTTATCGCTTACCTTGTCTAACCGATAAGATAAATCGGCCGATAATTCAGCCGATATGGCAATAAATCGACCGATATGCTGATAAACTGGCCGATTTACCCCTTATCATGGGTCGACCGATAAGTTCCCGATAAGCGATATCCCCAACATTGATATAGACACCGGAGAGGGCTAGGGTTACACAGAGTCGGTTACAATGGGAGGAGATCTTCATATCCATATTGCCAAGCTTGCCTTCCACGCCAAGGAAAGTCCCATCCGGACACGGGACAAAGTCTTCAATCTTGTATCTTCATAGTCCAGGAGTCCGGCCAAAGGTTATAGTCCAGCTATTCGGACACCCCCTAATCCGGGACTCCCTCAATCGTCGTTATCGGGAGTGGTGAAGGAGGGATCACCCTCGATGACCACAACCGATGAACTAACCTACAAGGTTAACATCCGAAGTGCGGACGAGGTATCACCCCCGGCACTCAATTGTAACCCAGTAGTGTTGTATGTGACAGCCTGGATTTTGCCTTCTCTCTTTTTACCGGACTTTCCTTCTCTCTCTTTCCGGACTTGGTTTTCATCGTGGTTTTTGCCCTGATTTGATTTGGATTTTTGGATCAATTCAAATGGACTTGTCACTTGGGCATATCATTGGCTTTCACCCAAGTGACCTATCTACCTTATTCCTCCCACAAATTCCCAAAATAATAAAATGAATATTTTTCCTTTAAGGAAAATATTCATGTTTCTCTCTTAAGTTCATTTCAGAACTTTGTGCTCCAAAGCAACCTCAATTTTTCTTGCTCAGAAAAATTTGAGATAATTCCTAAATATTCTTAGGACCATGGCACACCTTACCATGCAAAAATATTGCATCACTTTTTGTAATATTTTTCTATAGAAAATCTTTTCACTTCTCGACCAGAAATGCACTTTGTACAGCAAGTGCATTTTTCCCTAAGTTTTTAGCCTTGATCTTTCTTGAGCTTAAACACCCTCCTAAGAAACCCAAAACCCCAGGAGATCAGCCCTAATGGCCTTCTAGAAGGTGGAAAAACTTGGCCACCAAGTTTCTGTACAGAAACTTGTCAGCTAAGTGGCGTCACTTCTGGTCGACCTGGGCATGAGCCATCAACTCCCCTAGACTAAACATTGCACGGTCGAGAGCATAGACAAGGTTTGGCCGCTCCTGGGCGTGGTTTTGACCATGCCAGCCTGGTGACCGCGCGTGGACACGGTGCCTGGCATGCGTCTCGACGCGCTCTGGCTGGCGCTTTGCATTTTGTTTCGCACGTGTGCATGCAAGCGCTCGCCTCTGACTGCCGCAACGTGCCACAAGCCTCGACCCATCACCCATGACCCCTCCCTGGCGCTCGCCGGTGCCGGAGCCGCCGCAGCAAGACCGGTCAGGTCACGGCCAAAATGGCACAGTGCACGCATGTGCTTGTCCCCATATCAAACCGCCTCATGTGCTCGTCCGCGAGCATGGGCAAGCGCCAGCGTTGACGATGCACCCTATCCCCTCGCGTTGGAGCCTCTCATCGACGTTTGCCGCGTGCCCAGAGCGCTCCGGCGGCGACACCCCCCCCCCCTCTTGCTCCGGCTATATAAAGCCACCCTGACTTGAATCATGGCCGTGCACCACTCCACACAACCACCACGAACACGTAGAATGACCGTAGTTTGGTCAGGCAGGCCTCTGGCCGTCGCCCCGACCCGAGGACTCTGGTGATCCCCGCAGGCCAGCTGGCACTCGCCAGGGCCTCTCGAGCTCAAGCAGCTGCTTGGGCAGGGTCTTGGTGGTTTGCTACAGCTGCATGGACCCCGCCAAGCCCTCGAAGTTGCCTCTAGCCTCCGTCTTCCACCTTTCCGGCGAACCCCGTCCGCCACCGAAGCTTGCGAGCTTGACTGCGACCAGCTCCGTCCACCTCTCGCCAAGCCACGGGTACAGGCAGGTGCGCCACGAGCCCCGCTTCCAATCTATCCCTCTAGCCTAGCCCCAAACCCCCTCGTCGCCGGCGTGAGCTCCGGCGAAACGCCGCCCCTCCTCTGATCTCGATCCCCCCTCTCTCTCTCTCCTTACTTGTGGGGCCCAGTGTTAGCCTCACCACTCGCGCCCGAAGCGGTACGAGGGGAGGCGCACTCCCACTTTACGCCTTCGATGTC
>NC_041393.1:199714289-199723302 GCF_002162155.2 Triticum dicoccoides | reverse complement strand
TGACCAAACTTTGACTAGCCATAACTTCTAAACCACAAGTCCAAATGAATTGATTCTTTTTGCATTGTCTTTGTTACACAAAGCTCTAGCAGCACACCAAAAGGTGGATTTTTCCTTGCTATCTAGAATTTCTGGTGATTTTCAGAATGAGTTTTGACATTTATCTTTGTGGTTTTAAAATATTTTCAGAAGGAGGATCTTGCCTGGAAGCTAACCAGGAGGAGTGTGACCCTCCTCTGCACTAAGGCAAGCCACAGCATCATTTGGATGGTGTTATTTCAATATCTTTGATTTTCTACTTGAATATGAGTCTTTAATTGCATTTAAAATTTGATAAATTAATATGGTTAATTGCTAGTTGTTTTATGATGCTTGATATGCTTGTTTTAGCTTCTGGTTGAGTTCATAGAATTGTTTGGCTAAGTAGAGTAAGATTTTGCACTAGATATTTTGTTATGGAAAGTTATGGTAGCTATTTTTGCTAGTAATAGTTTTCAACTAAATGATGAACTAATAAAAATGTTGTTTGTAGAAAAAAATGACTTATAACCAGAGAAGTTTCTGATCTTAGTAGTGTAACTTAGTTATATTGCTTGTTTTGATCCATGCTTAAGAGTTTCTTGCTCTGTGTGACGAGTAGTTACATGATTTCCGGTATGATGCTATGTTAGTAATAAAAAGTTTTTCTGAAAGTTAATACTTGATTAAGTTCAACCTGAATATGATGTTGATCACATCATGGTGCCACTGAATCGGGTTTTAATTCAGTGCGACCACATTTACCTAACGGGAAGGTCTTGATTCGGTCCTTTATCGTGCCTCTCACCTGTGCCTCCCGTGAGGGAAGGTTATGGGCATGCATACCCTGGCCCGGTAGGCATACATAACCTTGTGTGCTCGTTTGTTTTTATGGTACCTTGTCCCCATTTTGGGACCGTTTTGCCACGACGGTGGTCGTTCGTGTCTTTGGTAGACACGGGGCCACCCAAGACCTAGCCCTGAGAGGGAGATGGTCGGAGTGGCCAGGGAGAGTGCATGGCAAAGGGAGGGTTTCGTCGGAGTACTTTGGTCCACCCGAATGGGAGTACGAGGCCAGGTATTCCGTAGTGTAGGTAAAGTGCGCTACCTCTATAGAGTGTATTTAATCTATCAATAGCCGTGCCCTCGGTTATGGGCAAGACTCGGGAGTAAGTCACACCATGGATCAACTTTTATAATTAATCTTCCAAAGTAGTAATTGTTGTGATGCATTGTTTTGTGGTGAACCTTGAACACTCGAGGTGTTCATGAGTGATTGGTTTCAGGTGTTACCCCGGTGACCGTTGGTTATGAGGTAACCATCTGGTAAGCGAGTCCATGTGACTCGGTGCGCTGTTTGGTTGCTCTGCATAGCTTTGCATTTGTAGTAATTTCTTGCATTAATTTAACTTGATTAATTATCATGATATTGTCTGTCATCGTGCTTATGTTTGTTGTGAGCTTGCAAGTACATTCCATGTACTGACCTGGCGTGTCATGCCAGTTTTCAGGCAAGCTGATTCGCATCAGAGCGCATCTCGTGTCTAGGCCGTGTCCACGTCGGTGTCCCTGTGCCATGGAGTTCCGCTACGTCGTTCTTCTGCTGCCGCGTAGTTTCGTGTGATCGAGGCCCCAGCCATGTTCATTAAATAATGTACATACTGTCCAGCAACACCATGTGTGTCGCTTGGCCTCGAATCTCGATGTAATATCAGACCTTTGTACCACTCTAGTATCAATAAAGCGGTTATTTCTGTACCATGTTGTTGTGTATTGCCAGAAGACTCGATCTCTGGGCTGGCAATGCAGGGTAAATCAGTTGCTCTGAGCCAGGGTGCCACAACGCTTGGTATCAGAGTTGCGCTGATTATAGGACACGCTAGATCGGTAGTGCGTTAGTAAAACGGTAGATAGTTTCATTTGAGTGCCGGTAGACATAGGAATTTGTTGTTGCATTGCATGCATGACTTATTGTTGTTATTACTAACCATATGGTTTGTGAGTGTAGATGGCACCAGTACCGATCTTGTACCATCTTGAGCCAGCTCAGTGCACATCGCCACACCTGCTTTAGAACGTGTGGAGACGACTCTATCCAGAGGGTGCTGAGCCAGAGTATCGGTGTATCGTGAGCATCTGGCCGGTGCAGTGTATGAGTATTAGGCTGAGGTCACTCTACACCACAGTTCCCCATCCGGCGCTTACACTCGTTCATCTAAGGGTGGTCTTGCTTCTACGCCATCTCAGGCGGTTCAGTTTGCTGCTATCGAGGCTCTTGTAGACTTGCGCTACAATGAGGTTCACATGCACACCCACCTTGGACTTTTCTTCTACCCATCTCTGCACGAGAATGGGCGTATCCGCTTTCCTTTGATTAATTCGGCGTGCGATCGTCCCACTAGCCACCTTGCACGCTACATCACGCTAGCTATCTCCTTAACTACGAGTTAGCTCGGGAGCTCTCACGCGCTCGCGCCGCTCTTGCTGCTACCCGTATAAGGAACCCACTTCCCGCTGTCATCTACACTTCTGCTCCTCCCACCTCCATTCCTACGACGACCTCGCAGGGTACCGTTAACCCTTTGACGGTGAACCCTCGTAGCGCTCCTGCTGCATGGTCTTCTCTTGTCGCTACTCCTGCCGCTCATATGCTTAGATCCCATCCCCCGCCTGCCCGTGAGGGAGAGCCCTCAAGGCAGCGCCAGCGCACCTCTCTTCCCCGGTGGTCTCTACTATCAGTTCAGGATCTGGGTCCGGCTCAGGAGACGAGCCTGCAGCAGCACCATCCGAGCAGTAGATCGTTAGAGTATCGTGGTAGTCATGAGCCTGATGTATGGCTGTAATCACATTTGTCATGATGCGTAGTTTCATGTACGAGGGTAGTAGACCCATTGCAATGTTTATTTTCATGTTGGGACTATGTATAATTATGTTGGATTTTTCTTCGACTTGGTTTTATTCGCTGCTTTCTTTCGGGATTTGTCATTGGTTTTTCCCCCATTTTGCAATTTTCTCATCATGGTTGCTATGTATTGGGAAAATGAAAAATAGGATGTCGCATGGAGGCAGCAGCAGTCAAGCTGGTGAGGATGTCCCTGTCCATCATTCCGCAAGACAGGCAGGACATTCCCCTGAACCTTACCAGCCACCTCTGCCTCCACCGCCACAACCGCCTTCCACCGAGCAAATCCCGGGAATGTTTGAAGAAAGAAGGAGCAACGATCTGCTGGAAATACTGAAAAGTGTACAAGTTATGGTTGGGCAGAATGGAAACCAGAATGGCCATCATTCCAAACTATCAGATTTTCAGCGAACCAAGCCTCCCAGTTTCAGCCATACTACTAATCCTTTGGACGCCGACGACTGGCTAAGGACTATTGAAAGAAAACTGGAAATTGCTCGCCAGACGACGGAGACAAGGTTCCCTTCACAATGCATTATCTCGAAGGAGCTGCCGCTATATGGTGGGATAATGCCAAAGCAATATGGCCTGCCGACGAGGAAATTACTTGGACAAAAATTCAAGGATCACTTCCGCAAATATCATATTCCCACCGGAGTCATGAATATCAAGCAACGCGAATTTCTCGCCCTCACTCAACGCAGCATGACCGTCACCGAGTATCTGAATAAATTCAACCATCTGGCCTGCTACTCTCTCCACGATGTGGCCACCGAAGAGCGTAAGATCGACCAATTACTTGGAGGCCTACATCAACATCTCCTGTGCACTCTCAGTATGTTTGATTTTCCGGACTTCCTGACTCTGGTGAACAAGGCCCTAATCGCCGAGAGGGAACACAAGCTCCTGCATGACAACAAGCCAGCTGCTAATGACCACAAGCGCAAATTCGAGCCCAAGAAGGATATGCAACCAGTGCAAAAGGCTCGTACATGGAAACAGACTCAGGTGGAGTACAAACCCAATTGGAAGAAGAACGTCAACAAGACTACTACACAAGTCAAGACTACTACAAAAGGCTCGTACATGACCAGCCCGGTGCGCGACGATTGCCAGCGCAACAATTCGTGCTTCAGCTGTGGTCAAACCGGACACTGCGCCCGACAGTGTCCCAAGAACACCAAGCACGTCACTCCATTTCAGCCGCAAGTTAGCTACATGGAGCAGTATTCCACCCCCGATATAATCCAAGGGCAAGTTCATCACATTTCCGCAGACAAAGCCCAAGAGGACCCGGAAGTCGTCATTGGTATGTTTCTCGTAAACGACATACCCGCCGTGATTTTATTTGACTCTGGGGCTTCCCACTCTTTTATTTTGCGGAGTTTTGCTTCCCAAAACAATTTTTCTTGCTCAATTTTGGGAAAGCACATGCTGGTACAATCCCCGGGATCCATGCTCACAAGCAATCTCGTCTGCCGAAATTTGGAGATTGACATCAAGGGCGTCAAGTTTCCAACATCATTGATAATCATCGATTCCAACAAATTGGATGTCATTCTGGGCATGAATTGGTTAACCCAATACCAAGTCTGCATCAGTTGTGCGACTAGAGAAGTTACCCTGAAAAATATGGAAGGTCGCACCACAAGTTTTTATGCCCGCAAGCGCATCCCCACGAAGGATATGGTTTTCGCAGCCATGGCAGAAGATGTGGAATTAATCCCAGCGGTCAGCGAGTATCCAAATGTATTTCCTAAAGAATTACCCGGCATGCCACCAGACCAAGAATTGGAGTTCGCTATTGACCTAGTGCCTGGAACCACCCCGATACATAAGAAATATTATCGGATGCCCTCCTCAGAATTGGTGGAATTGAAGAAGCAACTGGATGAGATGCTGCGAAAAGGATACATTTGTCCCAGCTCTTCACCATGGGGATCACCAGCAATCTTTGTGGACAAAAAGGATGGCAGTCTACAAATGTGTGTAGACTACCGACAGCTGAGTGATGTCACCATTAAAAAGAAGTATCCACTGCCAAGGATTGACGATCTGTTTGATCAACTCAGTGGGGCCAAAGTATTCTCAAAGATTGATTTGAGGACGGGATATCATCAACTCAAGATTAAGAAGGAACATATTCCTAAGACCGCGTTCACCACTCGCAAGGAAGAACATAAGGAACATCTTCGCACAGTTCTGCAACGGCTTCGCGATCATCAATTGTATGCCAAATTCAGCAAATGTGAGTTTTGGCTCCAACAAATGGGATTCCTCGGACATATCCTCTCGACAGAAGGAATCTTGGTGGACCCAAGCAAGGTAAAAGATGTACTTGATTGGTCCGCACCCACCACCGTCTCAGAAATCCAGAGTTTCCTTGGACTGGCCAGATATTATCGCCGTTTTATCGAAGGATTTTCCAAGATCGCCAAGCCAATGACTGAGCTCCTCAAGAAGGACAAGAAGTTCGTATGGACTGAAGACTGCGAACAGAGCTTCAATGAGTTAAAAACCAGACTGACATCGGCACCCTTATTAACTCTTCCAGATATCTACCGCAGTTTTGATGTTTACTACGACGCCTCCAGAAAAGGACTGGGGTGTGTGCTCATGCAAGATGGCAAAGTGGTGGCCTATGCATCTCGCCAACTGCGACAACATGAAGGAAATTATCCTACTCATGATTTGGAATTGGCCGCAGTGGTGCACGCTTTAAAAATCTGGAGACATTATCTGATTGGAAAGAAGTGCCAGATATTCACCGACCATAAAAGTATCAAGTATATATTCACTCAGCCTGACTTGAACCTTCAACAGCGAAGATGGCTCGATTTGGTTAAGGACTATGACCTCGGAATAAATTATCACCCAGGCAAAGCCAATGTGGTGGCTGACGCCCTCAGCTGCAAACCCGCCAACCTCAATGCCCTAATGGATTCCTTGCCTCCAGAGCTCTATGAAGAAATCATGCAGCTGAATTTGGTAATCACCGACACCCGTCTTACCAATATATTGGAAGTTGCTCCTCCTCTCGAAGAAGAAATCCGCCGAGGTCAAGCAGATGATAAGGTGTTCAGAAGCTGCACCAAGGGCAAGCACCTGATTTCACTATGGATCATCAAGGTTCGCTAAGGTTCCGAGGAAGACTTTGCGTACTCAACCAAGACAGTCTGAAGAAGAAAATATTGGCGGAAGCACATGAAGCACCATACTCAATTCATCCCGGTGGTACCAAGATGTATGAGGATCTTTGTAAGATATTTTGGTGGGATGGAATGAAGAAAGACATCGCGTATTTTGTGGCCTGCTACGATATCTGCAATAAGGTAAAGGCGGAACACCAAAAACCCGCCGGACTCCTCCAGCCTCTGCCGGTATCCCAATGGAAATGGGATGATATTTGCATGGATTTCATCACCAGATTACCAAGGTCTCATCGAGGAAACGACGTGATATGGGTCATAGTGGACACTCTAACCAAGGTGGCACGCTTCCTACCTATCTGGACCACATACCGTGCAAATCAACTTGCACAGCTGTATGTATCAAGAATCGTCAGTCTGCATGGAATACCCAAGACTATCACCTCCGACAGGGGATTTCTATTCACATTCGCATTTTGGTCCCGACTTCATCAAGCCTTGGGGACCGCTCTGAAGTACAGCATGGCTTACCATCCTCAGACAAATGGACATACTGAGCGAGTAAATCAAATACTCGAAGATATGCTCCGGGCATGTACATTGGCCCAAGGAACCAAGTGGGAAGACTGTCTGCCCTACGCCGAGTTTTCCTGCAACAACAGTTTCCAAGCCAGCTTAAAGATGTCACCCTATGAAGCCCTGTATGGCCGGAAATGCCGCACCCCATTAAATTGGTCTCAAACCGGAGATACCCGTATTTTCGGAACTGATTTAATGCTCGAAGCCGAGAAGCAAGTCAAGGAAATCCGAGACAGACTACAACTGGCCAAATCCCGACAGAAGAGCTACTATGATGCCAAACATCGTCAGATCAGCTTCGAACCCGGAGAACACGTATATCTTCGAGTCACCCCTATGAAAGGAGTCAAGAGGTTTCAGACCCGAGGAAAATTGGCACCCAGATATATCGGTCCATTTCCCATCATGGCAAGAGTCGAAATAGTCGTCTACTAGTTGGAATTGCCACCAGAATTGTCCGAAGTACAAAACGTGTTTCACATCTCGCAGCTAAGAAGATGCATCTCACCACTGGTGAAAAGGACTGATATGTCAGATATAGAATTGGCTAATAATTTGACTTATGAGGAAAAGCCAATCAGAATATTGGATCAGACAGAAAGGGTCACTCGCAGCAAAGCGATAAGATTTTACAAGGTTCAGTGGGAGCATCACATCGAAGAACAAGCAACCTGGGAAAGAGAGGATTTTTTAAGGACTGCATACCCAGAATGGTTTTCCCAAACAACCGAATCTCGAGGACGAGATTCATCCTAAGTGGGGGAGGTTTGTGACAGCCTGGATTTTGCCTTCTCTATTTTTACCGGACTTGCCTTCTCTCTCTTTCCGGACTTGGTTTTCATCGTGGTTTTTGCCCTGATTTGATTTGGATTTTTGGATCAATTCAAATGGACTTGTCACTTGGGCATATCCTTGGCTTTAACCCAAGTGACCTATCTACCTTATTCCTCCCACAAATTCCCAAAATAATAAAATGAATATTTTTCCTTTAAGGAAAATATTCATTTTTCTCTCTTAAGTTCATTTCAGAACTTTGTGCTCCAAAGCAACCTCATTTTTTCTTGCTCAGAAAAATTTAAGATAATTCCTAAATATTCTTAGGACCATGGAACATCTTACCATGCAAAAATAATGCATCACTTTTTGTAATATTTTTGCTATAGAAAATCTTTTCACTTCTGGACCAGAAATGCACTTTGTACAGCAAGTGCATTTTTTCCTAAGCTTTTAGCCTTGATCTTTCTTGAGCTTAAACACCCTCCCAGGAAACCCTAAACCCCAGGAGATCAGCCCTAATGGACTTCTAGAAGGTGGCCAAACTTGGCGACCAAGTTTCTGTACAGAAACTTGTCAGCTAAGTGG
The DNA here is from genome assembly GCF_002162155.2 of Triticum dicoccoides. Lineage (NCBI taxonomy): Eukaryota > Viridiplantae > Streptophyta > Magnoliopsida > Poales > Poaceae > Triticum > Triticum dicoccoides. The sequence goes on along the minus strand of NC_041393.1, from coordinate 199,715,292 downwards.
CGTCACTTCTGGTCGACCTGGGCATGAGCCATCAACTCCCCTAGACTAAACACTGCACGGTCGAGAGCGTAGACAAGGTTTGGCCGCTCCTGGGCGTCATTTTGACCATGCCAGCCTGGTGACCGCACGTGGACACGGTGCTTGGCATGCGTCTCGACGCGCTCTGGTTGGCGCTTTGCGTTCTGTTTCGCGCGTGTGCATGCAAGCGCTCGCCTCCGACTGCCGCAACGTGCCACAACCCTCGACCCATCACCCATGACCCCTCCCTGGCGCTCACCGGTGCCGGAGCCACCGCAGCAAGACCGGTCAGGTCGCGGCCAAAATAGCACAGTGCGCGCGTGTGCTTATCCCCATCTCAAACCGCCTCCTGTGCTCGTCCGCGAGCGTGGGCAAGCGCCAGCATTGACGCTGCACCCTGTCCCCTCGCGTTGGAGCCTCTCATCGAAGTTCGCCACATGTCCAGAGCGCTCCGGCAGCGACACGTCCCTCCCCCCTCTTGCTCCGGCTATATAAATCCACCCCGACTCGAATCCTGGCCACGCACCACTCCACACAACCACCACAAACACGTAAAACGACCACAGTTTGGTCGGGCAGGCCTCTGGCCATCGGCCCGACCCGAGGACTCCGGCGATCCTAGCAGGTCGGCTGCCCCTCTCCAGGGCCTCTCAAGCTCAAGCAGCTGCTTGGGCCGGGCCTTGGTGGTCTGCTGGAGCTGCCTGGACCCCGCCAAGCCCTTGGAGCTACCTCTAGCCTCCGTCTTCCACCTCTCCGGCGAACCCCGTCCGCCACCGAAGCTTGCGAGCTCGACTGCGACCAGCTCCGTCCACCTCTCGCCAAGCCACGAGTACAGGCAGGTGCACTGCGAGCCCCGCTTCCAATCTATCCGTCTAGCCTAGCCCCAAACCCCCTCGTCGCCGGCGTGAGCCCCGGCGAAACGCCGCCTCTCCTCTGATCTCGATCCCCCCCTCTCTCTCTCCTGACTGGTGGGGCCCAGTGTCAG